>NC_081199.1:15168491-15536824 GCF_902713425.1 Acipenser ruthenus
GGCAGAGAATAAATAGACGAGCGTACAAAGTAAATACTTGACACGGTTTCGAGTGTAGATGACAGATTAATACGTTAAAACTGGTTTAGCAGCATAATGATTTCCGGGTTGCCTGTCCCACTTGCATTTTAACAGATTTGAAGAGAACTGGGATTGTGATGAGACAGCTTGCTAAAGACATCCTTTCAAGTTATTAACAATATAAGATAGTTTACAAACGAGAGGAGGCCATTCAGCCCATCTTGCTCGTTTGGTTGTTAGTAGCTTATTGATCCCAGAATCTCATCAAGCAACTTCTTGAAGGATCCCAGGATGTCAGCTTCAACAACATTACTGGGGAATTGGTTCCAGTTTACCACGATTCTCTGTGTAAAAAAGTGCCTCCTATTTTCTGTTCTGAATGCCCCTTTATCTAACCTCCACTTGTGACCCCTGGTCCTTGTTTCTTTTTTCCGGTCGAAAAAGTCCCTTGGATCAACATTGTCAATACAGTATTGCACCACCAAGTTTAATGCCTAGTATGGACACCTTTACCATTAATCACAGCTTTAAGTTGATTTGGGTCATGTTTACGAGGTATTCAGATCTTTCTCATGGTATTCTGGACCAGTTCTGCTTGCAGATTTCCTACAGATTGGACAGGCTGGTTGGATTGTGTTCTGCTGCCTTTCTTTTTAAATCAGTCCACAGCATTTCAATAACGTTAAGATCTGGAGACTGAGAAGGCCATTCCAGTACATAGATCATCTTCTTCTTTAGAATGAAAAACATTTCCAAATTCTTTCTGTCTCATCCTTTCTGTTCTTTAAAGAGGTGTGGCAAAGTGGTAAAGACGTGCAGGTGAGTGCAGTGCAGAGTAATCACACAGACAACGTTGGTACAGGTGCAAGGGTGTTTATTTAATTCAATAAATGTCCAGAGCCTTAAGGCAAACCTGCAAATAATAATAGTGTTGGAAGTGATACAGCGGCGTGTATCACTTCTGATTTGTAATCCACGGGTTTGACCCGTAACCCCAAAGTCCCGTTCAGTCACCCACACAAAACACAAAACACAGACACAGTTTTGACAGTGTGTGATTATAGTGCTAGTGGTGAAAACAAAGACAGTTCGGATAGTGCAAAGCGTGAATGGTGAAGTCCGGTTTTGTCGCTGGCCTGCGGCTGCAGCTCCGGATCGTGCTCAGTATCCTTCAGTGGCTAAACAATACACAAGACACACAGAGGTTAGACACAGACACGAAAACACTCACAGTTCTTCACGCTACGGGCTCCTTCTCGGTTAGTTTGTTTAACCATATATAAAGGAACAGATCACTCAAGCCATGCCCCCTATTTATACCCTCGCCCATGACCCCGAGGTTAACGAGCGCATCCGCTCCTCCAGTCCTCGGATGCCACGCCGCTTACCGTCCAGGTCACTGAGCTCGGGTGCCATGGCTCCGCCCCCTTCCGAAATGACCGACTTCCATCTACCCTACGGAATAAATTGTCGTGCCATTTCATTAAGGGTACTCTGTTCCTCGTGCACCGTGCCCTCACAGGTCGAGAGGGAGATCTAACACCAAGACTCATTTGATCTCTGTCACATATCCCACCGCTCAGAGTGGAGCCGAAGGAACACTCGGCTGAACCTACCTTTCCCATTACTCCCCCCTCCCGGGAAAAATAATCCGCATTTTGGTGGTCTTTCCCTGCACGGTGTACCATATGGTACATGAAGGGCTGCAATGCCAGATACCACCGAGTTATCCGGGCATTGCTGTCCTTCATTGTGCTTAACCACTTGAGTGGGGCGTGGTCAGTGACAAGATCAAATGAGTGTCCCAGCAGGTAGTATCTTAAAGAGTGAGTAGCCCATTTAATGGCCAAACACTCTTTTTCGACGACGGAGTAGTTGCGCTCCCGAGGGAGCATTTTTTTACTTATGTACAGAACAGGGTGTTCTACTCCGCCTACCATTTGAGACAGGACTGCACCCAAACCGACATCCGAAGCATCGGTGTGGAGGATGAATCTCTTAGTGAAGTCTGGAGTAATGAGAGCAGGGGCCTGGCAAAGTCTCTGCTTAACAATATTAAACGCCCCCTGACATTCTTCTGACCATTTAATTGAATTTGGTGCGCTCTTTTTGGTGAGGTCAACTAAGGGATTAACCACTGTGGCATACTCGGGGATAAAGCGGCGGTAATAACCGGCTAACCCCAGTAGCGACCTCACTTGAGCCTTGGTTTTGGGGATTGCCGCGTCTACCAAGGCCTGGACCTTGGAGACAACGGGTTTCACCCTGCCATTCCCCATTACAAATCCCAAATATTGTGTTTCTTTCTTGGCAAACGCACATTTTCGCAAGTTAGCTGTCAGCCGGGCTGCCCTTAGAGACTGAAGGACGGCTGTGATCCTAGCCAAAAGCTCTCGCCAGGTGGAGCTGTAAATAACCACATCATCAATATACGCTGCCGCATATTCACGATGTGGGTGTAAAACCTGGTCCATCAGTCTCTGGAAGGCAGCAGGCGCACCATGTAACCCAAACGGCATGGTTGTAAAATGAAACAGCCCCTCTGGTGTTGAAAATGCGGTTTTCTCTCTAGAACTACGAGTTAACGGGATCTGCCACTATCCCTTCATCAGATCCAGAGTGGAAATAAACCTCGCCGTCCCCAGTCTATCTAGAAGTTCGTCGACCCGAGGCATGGGATACGCATCAAACTTGGCAATAGCGTTTACCTTGCGGAAATCAACGCAGAAGCGGTTGCTGCCGTCCTTTTTGGCCACTATCACAATTGGACTGCACCACTCGCTCCTGGAAGGCTCAATCACCCCAAGTTCGAGCATGTCCCATACCTCTTTGCGAATGCCACTCCGTCGACTTTCCGGGATCCGGTAAGGTCTCTCTCGCACTGTGACACCTGGGGGAGAGATAATGTCATATTCAGCAAGGTTAGTTCTACCGGGCGTGTTAGAAAAAACATCGCTAAATTCCTCAATTAACCTGCGTAGTTCACGTTGCTGATCAGGAAGTAACTGTTCCCCCATCGAAATGTTCTTTGTGCCAGAGGGTTCTAGCTCGGGCCCTAAATCATCCTCTATATTACCTGGGGCTATGAATAAAACCTCTCTTGCCTGCCAGGGCTTTAATAAATTTATGTGATAAATTTCTTTTTTATTACGGCGATCGGGCTGTCTAATTTCGTAATTCACCTTTCCTATAGCCCGAATCACCTCATATGGCCCTTGCCATTTAGCACATAGTTTGGATTCTGATGAGGGAAGTAGCAGCATTATCTTGTCTCCAGGCCGAAAAGTTCAGATTAATGCATTTTGATTGTAATGCTGCTGTTGTCGATGCTGAGCCGATCTGAGATTGTCTTGGGCCAAACGACCGACCAAATCTAGGCGATCTCTAAGTAGGAGCACATGCTGCACTACATTTTTGGACGAGCCTTTGTGCTCCTCCCACCCCTCTCTCAACAGATCGAGAATGCCGCGAGGCTGTCGGCCGTACAAGATCTCGAAGGGGGAGAACCCTGTCGAACTCTGCGGCACCTCTCTCACTGCAAAAAGGAGGTAGGGAAGAAGCGATGCCCAATGTTTTTGCTCTTGATTCACAAATCATCTCAGCATCGCCTTTAGAGTCTGATTGAAACGTTCCACCAATCCGTCCGTCTGTGGATGATAAACCGACGTTCTGATGGGACGTATTTTTAGTAATTTATATACCTGCTGTAGCGTATTTGACAAGAAATTAGTTCCATGATCAGTCAATATCTCGTTGGGGATCCCTACTCTTGCCATAATCTGCACTAGTTCTTTGGCTATCGCAGCAGCACTAGTGGACCTCAATGGAACTGCCTCCGGGTATCGCGTTGCGTAATCTACCACCACTAAGATATGCATATACCCGGAGTCAGAAGGTAGCAAAGGGCCGACTATGTCCACTGCGATGCGTTCAAAGGGGGTGGAAATAATCGGCAGTGGGACCAAAGGGGCGGGGCGCACTCGACCCGGCGCTACTCGCTGGCAGTCTGGGCATGTGGCTACATATTTCGACACTTCCTTATAAAGACCTAGCCAAAAAAATCAAGCCAATATCCGTTCCCTTGTCTTGTCAACCCCGAGGTGCCCCGCAAAAGGGATATCATGCGCCAGCCTCATGACCTCCAGTCGACAAGACGGGGGAACCAATAATTGTGTTACAGGATGTCCTGTGCCCGTGGCCAGGTTTACCCTATATAGTAATTGCCCCTTGATAATGAAGTGTGGAAATACTAGTGCCCCAGCGCCTTCAACATCCTTACCTTCAATGGACCGGACCTGTCCCCAAATGTGCACCAGTGATGGGTCATTTTTCTGCTCCCACACTAGGTTCACATTTGAGTGCCACATGTCCGGTACCTTGAGCGGGGCGGGAGTAACATCTGCCCTTGATGGCCCAGTAACCTCGCCCTCTCGGTCACACTGCGTTCCGACCCCCTTTGACTGACGTTTTTCACCGTTATAACAGGCTCCCACCAGCCCCCAGCCTTGTCTCATTAACGCTCCCTCCCATTTCCGCAGCCTTCTCTCTTTGTTTGTTTTTTTCGGCCGGAACAGAGGAGAGAACATTTCCACTTGAAAGGGAAAAACATTACCAATCATTTCCCCTTCTACTTTTTCTGCCACATTTGCGTGTATGGCCGGGACTGCCCTTAATTTCAACAAATCTTTATAGTTGGGCCAGTCCCGACCCAGAATAACGGGATGTGGTAGCCTTTCCGCCACCCCAACTACCAGGTGACGTTTAATCGGACCGACCGATAAATATGCTTTTACTGTGGGGTATGTTGCCGTGTCTCCATGGATACAGGAGATCGCCACCTGACCTTGTGGCTGCCACACCATACCGCCTAAGAGAGATGCTATAATTAAGGTCTGACCACACCCTGTGTCCACTAATGCATGGGTTTTCACATTTCCAAAAATCACTTTAACAATACAAGGCCCCTCCCGACCATTTTTCCCTCGCTTACCCTCTTCAGATGCCAGATTACAGACGGCCACGTCACACTCCATCGCAGATGGGCATGACCTAGCCTGATGTCCCGGCTGGCGGCACCTAAAACAGGTAGGGGGAAAGGAGGGTACAGTGTTAAATGGTCTGTCCCGCTGCTGGTATGGCAACGGGGCAGGGGTAGCACCTCTACCCCAGCTGGGGGCCAACCTTGGTCTCCATGAAGAGGAGGCAAGGTCGCCCATTGGGGTCGGTGCTCTTGGAGGTCGTTGAACCGGTCCCGGTGGTGGGGCTGGTGGAGCAGAGAGAGGAGGTGGGGCTCGGCCACTCCGTTGAGATGGCGGGGTGAGTAGCCCCGTCTGGGCGGATACCAGGGAGTCCTCAAAGTCCTCAGCGAGTTTTACTGCCTGTTCCAGGGTGTCGGGGTTGTGGGGCCGTATCCATGCTTGCGTCTCGGCGCCGACCACATGACAAAACTGCTCAATAACGATGGCCTCCCCCATCTGGGCAGTTGTTTTTAGCGCCGGGGTGAGCCAGTGGATTATGTGGTCACAGAGCTTCTGCGCGACCACCCTGGGGCGTACGTTCGGGGACCTCTTGTACTCCCTGAACCTCACTCGGTGTGTTTCCTCCGTAATATTCAGACGGCGGAGAATAGCCAGTTTTACCAGGTCATATTGAGCGGCGTCGTCATCCCCCATCGCCTGGTATGCTGCCTGCGCTTCCCCAATCAGGCAGGGTCCCAGCTGGCTTGCCCAGAACTGTCGGGGCCATGAAGCGGTGGTAGCCAGCCGCTCAAATGCCACCAGGTATGCTTCTGGGTCATCTTCCACCGTCATTTTGTGCGTCCTCGCTTTGGGCGCTACGAAGCTGCGTTCCGCTGACGCTGTGGGAGGTATTGCCAGCCCGACCCTCTCGATCAGCGCGGTGTACCTCTCCTCTCTCCGTCTCTCCTCCACCTCCCGTCTGCTGTCCAGCTGCTCCAGCAGCGCCGACAGTGTTGCGTAATCCATCCCACTTCTGTGCTTATTGATCCCAGAATCTCATCAAGCAACTTCTTGAAGGATCCCAGGGTGTCAGCTTCAACAACATTACTGGGGAATTGGTTCCAGTTTACCACGATTCTCTGTGTAAAAAAGTGCCTCCTATTTTCTGTTCTGAATGCCCCTTTATCTAACCTCCACTTGTGACCCCTGGTCCTTGTTTCTTTTTTCCGGTCGAAAAAGTCCCTTGGATCAACATTGTCAATACAGTATTGCACCACCAAGTTTAATGCCTAGTATGGACACCTTTACCATTAATCACAGCTTTAAGTTGATTTGGGTCATGTTTACGAGGTATTCAGATCTTTCTCATGGTATTCTGGACCAGTTCTGCTTGCAGATTTCCTACAGATTGGACAGGCTGGTTGGATTGTGTTCTGCTGCCTTTCTTTTTAAATCAGTCCACAGCATTTCAATAACGTTAAGATCTGGAGACTGAGAAGGCCATTCCAGTACATAGATCATCTTCTTCTTTAGAATGAAAAACATTTCCAAATTCTTTCTGTCTCATCCTTTCTGTTCTTTAAAGAGGTGTGGCAAAGTGGTAAAGACGTGCAGGTGAGTGCAGTGCAGAGTAATCACACAGACAACGTTGGTACAGGTGCAAGGGTGTTTATTTAATTCAATAAATGTCCAGAGCCTTAAGGCAAACCTGCAAATAATAATAGTGTTGGAAGTGATACAGCGGCGTGTATCACTTCTGATTTGTAATCCACGGGTTTGACCCGTAACCCCAAAGTCCCGTTCAGTCACCCACACAAAACACAAAACACAGACACAGTTTTGACAGTGCGTGATTATAGTGCTAGTGGTGAAAACAAAGACAGTTCGGATAGTGCAAAGCGTGAATGGTGAAGTCCGGTTTTGTCGCTGGCCTGCGGCTGCAGCTCCGGATCGTGCTCAGTATCCTTCAGTGGCTAAACAATACACAAGACACACAGAGGTTAGACACAGACACGAAAACACTCACAGTTCTTCACGCTACGGGCTCCTTCTCGGTTAGTTTGTTTAACCATATACAAAGGAACAGATCACTCAAGCCATGCCCCCTATTTATACCCTCGCCCATGACCCCGAGGTTAACGAGCGCATCCGCTCCTCCAGTCCTCGGATGCCACGCCGCTTACCGTCCGGGTCACTGAGCTCGGGTGCCATGGCTCCGCCCCCTTCCGAAATGACCGACTTCCATCTACCCTACGGAATAAATTGTCGTGCCATTTCATTAAGGGTACTCTGTTCCTCGTGCACCGTGCCCAAACAGGTCGAGAGGGAGATCTAACACCAAGACTCATTCGATCTCTGTCACAAGAGGTCAATTCAAATGCTATCACCATCTGCTTTTCACTCTCCCATTATTGCAGAGGTCACTGCTGAGTGTTTCAGAGCATCACTGGGAGCTGCAGAGAAGCTGTTGTGTGAAAATGTCATTAAAAGAAGACAACATAATTCATTACTAAAGCTGCCACACACATACCAAGTCATTGTCATATGTTGTTTTCCTTACTGGTGCACTTCTTTAGTGTTATATTTTAGATGTCTACAGTGTCTTTGTGTGAAAACATCATTTAAACTATAATACTTAGAACTAGGACCACATGTCAGGTAATGATTGAGTTCTAATGTTTGCTCTGGTTTCACACATTAAGGAAGTCCCTGTTCAAGCATGTATGCATTATATTTCTACAGTTCATTGTGGTTAACCAGACCCTGCTTTCTAATTTCATTTCTATGAACACAGAACATGTTTTTAAAGATTTCACAGAAGAAAAAGCATTAAAGTGCAAACAGTTTGCCTGCACTGAAACCACTTCCTTTATAATGGACTCATGCCAATGATAATGTGTGGAAGCAGTTCAACACGAATTTCTTTCATCTTTTACCAGGTAATGGGCCTGTGCCAGTTAGTGCTGAGAGAGTTTTTGTACAGCGTCCCAATGAGTTTTCACACTGTGCTATCCTCAGAGCACAGTGATAGATTGCTGTGTCGCTCAGAGCAAGTTTGGAAATAGTGATTGTAGTAGAAGAGCTGTCTGCTGTAGAAGTGAACCGGCTTTTAGCAAAGTCTGCAGTGTGAGAATCACTACTCCATGAGCGGGCTCCTTTCCGCAGTATGTATTCCAGGGCTTGGTTTGAGTTCTGCCGATACCAGTAGAGATAAACGTATTCACTATCTGTAGTATAAGAGCAGCTGAGTGTTACTGACTCTCCTTCTGTTCTGGACTCTGCTGTCTGCTGAGGACTGATGGAATCCCCTCTTGTCAGGGCTGAACATGAAAATGAAAATACAAGATAGTCAGTAATAAATAATAATATATTTAAACAGAGATACACTCGTCATTGAAGCCAACTCATAACCACAAAAACAGTTCTTGGTGAGACAACATTACTACCTGCTGGTCTGACACAGAACATATTGAAATAATAAAAGAGTCCTAATAAATTAAATGGCAACCTTAAAGTAATAGCTGATGAAGGACACACAGTAGATAATAATAATAATAATAATACCTGGCAGTGTAATGAATGCAATGAAGAATCCTCTTAGTTTTGCCATTGTAGTTCACTGTTTGTATGAGGACAGGATTGAAGGTTACTATCTGTGTGAAGATGTTTATTCTGATGCTGGTGCCACTCTGGGTGGGTGGTTACATTTGTGGTTTCAGACGTCACATATTTCTAACCCAATGAGCAAACACTTGAATAAAAGATTTCAATACAGCTGCTGTGTGTATCGGCTGCAGTATGTGTTGGGTCGACAGTAAGGCAATGATATAAGAAACTTGACTTTTACATCATCTGAAGTCATTGTCTTTCTGTTCATCTTTTCTCTGTTTTTCTCATTCCTGGGAGTCATGCCTCCTTCAGCCCTTCCCTGAGAGTTCTGCTATAACATTGTATCAAATCCTGGGCAGAGATAATAGGCAATCGAAGAAGCTCTCTGTCCTTCCTGAACATACAGACTGTTACAAGGTGGTGTGTGGCAGCATTGTTGCTGGGTCTCACATTAACATCAATCAGTCTCCATGTCTTTTGTAGAAGTAATCCATCATTGGCAAAGTCTTGATTATCAGTAGAGCTACTCCATGAGCAGGCTCCTTTAAACAGTGTGTATTCTGGGGCTCGGGTTGAGTTCTGTTGAATCCAGAAGCGTTACTGACTCTCCTTCTTCACTAGAGACTTTGCTGAGGACTGATGAATCCAGGCTTGTGGCTGAACATTGAGGATGACACAATCCCATGTAGATATAATGCTTCTTGTTATGATGAAATTACCTGCCAGTATTTTAGACACACAGAATGATAAATGTATCAGTTGTGCTTCATACCAGGGTTGGAGTTGATCCCTTTTTCATTTCCAATTCCTTTTTCAATTCCTCTTGAAGTCAGTTTCCAATCCCAAAGCCCATTCCCTTTGAATCATTCCCAATTCCTTTCATGACATGGGCTTTATTGAGCAAACATTTGTACAGCTTGTCAGCATCTCATGCAGTTATATAATAATTACAATACTAATGTATTGAATCAATTCCACTTGCTGTTACAAGAATCACTACGAGCTGCTCAAAAGTAAAGTCTGTGGAAATCTACTTCAAAGGGAATTGGAATTGGAATAAGGAACTCTTAATTAGAGCTGATTTTATTAAGAACAGAATAGAAAGTTTCAGTCTCTGTTTCTGTCCACAATGCCGCTCTGAATAATCTGGTTAGAGGTATGTATGTCAAATATTTTTAACCAATCAGCAAACACAGACACATAAAACATGCTGTGGAAATGTGGTGCATCAGGATATTAAACTCTGTGTTTCATCATTGTGGTTACCATCTGGTTTAATAAACACCTTCATTAGCAGTTAACTGTATGCAACTCAAAGAGGTTTCAATTCTTCATTGAGTGCAGTCCTCCAGCCCACTTTCCCAGAACTCTAAAAAGGAAATCCAGCCCTCACCACATTATAATGTGCACTGCGGTTACCCTTCTACACAGAAGAGCTGTCACTGGAAATGCCATCAGCATTGTAATCACTAGCCTCTGTACACTCCAGGGTTTTTGTATGGGTAGGGTGCTGCTTTGTATCACTGTGCTGGTTGTATTGCACAGTAGTAGATGGCAGAATCAGACACTGAAGGCTGTATTGTCAGGGAGCCCGTTTTAGATGAGGTGTCTACTGCTGGTTTATATTTCCCAGAATCGTCTCCATGTGTTCCTGAGCTTGTGGCTTGATTTATGTATTTTAAACCCTGGTGAGGCTCCTGCTTGTACCACTGCATTGAATAAAAGCTGCTTGTTGTATATTGACAGTTTATACGGATTGAATCTCCTTCTGAAACTCGCTGTGAATCAGGGCTTTGAGTCACCTGCTCTTGACTGTGTGCACCTGAAACAAAACAACACAAAATAATGTACACAGATAAATCAGAAACACACAAACAAACTAACAAGCAAAGTGATGATCATGGCTCCTTGGAAGAACACACCTGATAGAATCAAGCAAAGAATGAAACATCTCAGTCTTGTCATATTAGTACTCTAGAGTAAGTCGTGTGCATTTGAAGAAAGAAACAAATGAGGATGGCTATGAAAGTTTCTCTTCATGCTGAACCAGCCTACCCTTGAGATCACGTGAATGAATCCACAGTGGTGTTTGTCACAGCTATTTCCTGTTCTTCAAAGTATATGTGCTGCAGCAACTTGTGGTAACAAAGCACCCCCCTTGTTCTAGATTCAACTGTTTATTGTAGTGATAGGGAATATATAATGCTTTTCACATGAAATGACTGATATTAAAATCAAGGACATTATTCTTCATGTCACGAGTATAAGATCATTCTCACAGACCCTCGTTGTCACTACAAAACAACACTCTCATGATTGGCTATCTTTGCTCCAGTAAGCTTCATTATCAGAAGGTTACATTTACTTGCAGCTACAGTAATATGTTTAATGGATAATCATCTTAAGCCTATATATAATGTGTTGGTGATGAAGCTTGTATCATGTCTACTGTTGGATGAAATGTTTGTAATATTATTGAGATGAGACACACGCACAGCAAACACAGGCTCTGCAGCGCTGTATATTATGCACAGTGCAGTCTATTCGAGATGGGAAGTGGGATTTGAAAGCTCTAGATTATGTTTACAATACAAATTAAAAAGTAACATAATGTCATGTGTGCTGTATACTGTGGATGAATCCTCACACAAGCCAATGCCCGGAGGCAAGGCTGCAGTTACAGCCATGGGGTTTGTGAGTTTAGACACAACCAGTTAGTGTCATGTAAGTGTTGTGCTTTTACACTGTCCTGTAGTTGAAAGATGAGTGTAATCCTGCCTCCTCTCTATGGGGAAATGGTGATTAATCTTAATCACACTGCACCCCCTGGTGGTAAAGAACGGGTATCTCACTTTACATATATACAGTTCATCTTTATCAATAATGAATGTTAAATATGTGCATCTGTTTCTGATTCATGGTATACACTGATTGTTCAATATTAACTTTGGTACATCATTTTCAATGCTACAATCCTGCCCCAAAGTTACATTATATATCATAAAGCACATGTGCAGCTGAGTGATGCTGCCCCTGAGAGCAGGATATTGTGCAGGTGTCTCCACTCCCTCTCTCACTGTGCTCTCACTGCACAATAATACACAGCTTCACAATCCAGCAGCTCAACAGCACTAATGGTTAGAGTGGTGGAGAGCTTCTCTTTATTCACAGTCATGTTGAATAGTCCCGAGGTTTCATTTGTATTGTAAGCAGACAGTATGATGTCAGGACTTTGACCATGTTGCTGTTTATACCACTGCATGCTGCCATAGTTTTTAACACTGTGATTACAGTTCATTTCAATGGTCTCTCCTTCAATTGAATAAACACGTGGAGTCTGATGAATCTGTGAATCTCCATAGACAGCTGTAAGAAAAGAAGAGTAAAGAATGATTCTTGTGTTTCTCAATAATAATGATGTCTCTGTGCTAGCCCCCATTGAGACCCTGTTTTCAATGGTGCATCTCCAGTGTGTTTGTGAATATCACTCACCCAGACTAAAGACAAGCAGAAGAAAAGATCCACACATGTTAATCATTCTTGAATTGTTCCATCCAGTGGTAGAAGTGCTTGTGACAGACAGACAGCCTGAGCTGTGGGTAAAGCCATGCACAACGTCACCTCACAATGAGGCAGTGATTGGTTGATCTGTCTGAAGCACAGGGAATCACTGGTTTGGTGATATGAAAACTAACAGCTCATCATCAATAGTTAGAACATATATTGGTTTTATTGTTATTGTTGTTGTTTAAATAGAACATTGCCACTCACTTCTTGTTGAAAAGTTTTAACAAAGTTTCCCCTAGTACCAGTATTATTAAATGAGTTCTGTGAAAATGTAAATGATGGTGTATGAAGAAATACAAATCAAGTTTGTGTGTAAACACTTCCATCTAGTGGTTCAAATTTGAGTGCATCATTACTGGACAGTAAAGAGCCTAAACAGGAGAGCATATAATAATGATTATTAGTATGTTTGCTTGATATTTAGTGGGAAAATAACTAATTAACTAACGTTTGATATCATGTTGTATACAATGGATTGAGAAGGCATCGATAAGGTAATTCAGGCAACATTATGAATTGTGAGGCTTGCTTTAATAATTCACCCAATTTATATATAGATTGATTTTGATGGACTGATAAACAATGCACTATATTTGAAATACTGACCTGTATTCATGATTGCTTCTATGTGGCTGCATGCAGTGCATTCAGAGATACATTGTGTGTGTCTGTGTCAGCTGGCAGTAGAGGCTGAGGTGAGTTTCTGTTCAGCTGTGCCGTGGTACTGAAGCACTGTGAGGCTGCAGTGCACAGTGATAAGTCGCTGCATCGCCTGCTTCCAGTCTGGAGATTGTCAGGTTGGTAGATTCCTTATCAGCACCTGCAGAGTGTCTCTCTGTGAATAATCCACTTTCAGTCTTCACTGTTCTCGATGTTCCAGCTCCTCTCATCACCATGTATTGAGGAGCACTTTTAGGAAACTGTCTGTACCAGTATAAATATGCTCCATTATCAGTGGTTGAGTAAGTGCACTTCAGAGTTACTGAAGATCCTTCTTCACCAGAGACCTCTGAGTGTTCTGATTGAATTGTGTTTCCAAGTATCATCACTGAAAGAGACAAGAATACAATTCTATCATGGCAAGTAGATTTCATGCATCCATCTGAGTGTGTCTTTAATGTGTGAGGTTTTGTCTTTTTTTTGTTCTATAAACATGCTGCTTGTCTTTTAATACTCAAGAGTAAGTTTCGTCTGGTTAGAGCCGCTCGAAGGCTTCAGTGACGCTCCTGTGCTGGAAGTGAATCTGAAGTGCCAGTAACAGTGATGATGCTGCAGAGCAAACATGCTCTGTGGTCATGTGCAGCTCTGAACGTGTCACTCATTCAGCTCACATGATTGGAGGAGCAGACAGGGGTTATGTGGTATAACCAGATCAAGACAAAGATACCTGTTAATCAAGAATAAAAAGGAACTATTGAGATTGGATTATTCATTTTATTTTGTTTTTATGGAAGCTTTACAATCACATTCCCCATTGGCAATCTAGACTATTAACAACCAATACATAACATTTGTTCTTTTTTTGTTTTCTTTCTTATCAGCCTTGTAACTGTTTAATAAAACTCAGCACTGATTGGCCAATCACCTCGCGCCACCTTGCCAGTTGCTCGGGAATCATCCAACAGTACCTCCAACTTCACCAAGATGTCCGGCTTCCGTTTCCGCCCTTCCTATGATGCCGGCCAGCCCTGGCAAAGTCACACGACCTTCTCTTACCTGGCGCCCTCTCTCGTCTGGAGGGAGACTTGCAGCTCAGATTTACCCTCTCCCCGTCACACCCCCCCCCCCCCCTCCCGTTTCTAATATCAAAACAATGTATTCCAGTGATTGTCTGGGATATTGCTGATACCACTGTGTGGCAATGTGCCCCGCCCCTGTGCGCATTTGTGTGTTATATGTTGTATGTTGCGTGTGTTAATGTTGTGTATTGTAGTTGGTACAGAGGATATAAATGGGTGTGTGCAGCACAAGTTATTTAAAATGTATAATTGTATTTAGGCACGAGGATTGCATATCACTTCACGTGCATTTAAAGTAATTAATATGCGAGCACGAGGTTGCACATAATTAATTCACGTTCTGGGATTCAAGTGAATAATTAATTAGTAGTTGAATCCTGGCACAACAGTATACTGTATATAGATGCACATTTCATTCACTCGGGGTTGTGTGTTCAGGGCGAAAGAACGGGAGAGAGTGAGGAGATAATTAAAGTGAAACAGCAATTGCTACGTGGTAAGTGTTTGTTTAGTGTTCGTCCCTGTTTGTTAGTGTCTGTGCGTTTTGTTTGTCTATTTATTTTGTCGTAAAGTGCCGTGTCCTGTGTTTTGTTCAAACCTTTTTATTTATAATAAACCGGCGCAAGCAAACGCCTTCATCATTTCATTTCATCTGTCCTGTGTGTTATTCATTTCCTGGATCTGACGGCACCACTCAGCCAGCCGTGTGACACACTGTTAAGAATAAGTTGAAACATTATAGTTGCAATCGAGTTTAACCTAATAAATCCCATATGAGAAACCAGCTAATCACAGAGCAGCATTTCCCATCATTCCTATACCTCTTATCTTGTGTATAAATGTCATCCCGTGCATTTATACACAAGATGTATAATGTCCATATACAATAATACACAAACCACTGTGTTTGTGCCACTTGTATTCAAGTTTTAAGCTGGAGTTGAAGACAGGAACATTATTTCTTTTTATATATATAAGAGCGAACAAGGACATAAATGACTTAAAGCCTGTGGTATTGGAACAGCTAAAATTAGACAATGACAGAGAAAGAATGAATCTTGGTAATAAATCTCCCTCCCGACCTGTGAGGGCGCTGTGTAAAGGGAACAGAGAGCCCCGGACTGGATGGTCTGACAATTCATTCCAGGGAAAGGGGAAGTTGGCCATCTAAAAAGGGGGCGGTGCCACAGTACACCAAGTCATCGCCCCAGAAGGGAAACGATGTGGCAACTGCGGATTGGAGGAAAAACTCGCTAACCAAGGGGGCATGACTGACGATACAAAAGGGGCTGTGGCTAAGTGATCTGTTCCTTTGTTATGGTTGCAAGCGAACCAATAAAAGGAGAACCAAAACGTCCCGTGAGTGTTTAGTGTTTGTTTGTTCTGTCGTGTCTAATTATACTCGTTTGTTGTTATTAGACGGCTAACATGTATCGGGAGCTGTCACTTAAGGCCAGCACCAACCCGGACAACACTTCACAACTGTGCACTAATAAATTGTATTTCACCAGTGCACACAGCACTCCCTCTGGACATGTGATCGTGTCTGTGTCTCTGTGTGTGTTTACACTGTGTTTATTATTTGGGTCTGCAAACCCTTTATTTAGAACAGTGCAATACACATTGCTGTGCACATTGCTGTGTACATTGCTGTGCACATTGCTGTGCACATTGCTGTGTACATTGCTGTGTACATTGCTGTACATTGCCTGGTATTATTATTTACAGTGGCAACAACCACGGATTACAAATAAAGATCTGTTTGCACCGTAAACTTTGTTGTCTGTCTTCTGTTACGTATCACATCACCTCTGCACCTGCGCACTGCAAACCACTTTGCCACAGCGAAATATAGAAGAATAAAAGAAAATAATTGGATAAATAGACTGAACACGATTATGCCAGCAGGACTCAACAGAAAAGAATGAACTAATTAATCCAGTAAATATATAAAATTTAAATAAATAAATAAATAAAATTCATGAAAGTTGTGCATGCTGATGCACTGGGGAGGCCAAATCAAGGCTGATCCTCAGAGCCAGCATTGCATGATAATATAAATATAAGTTTATATAAAATAATGTTAATTAGAATTAATACAGATTACGAGTTAGAAGTAAAACAATATATGAAGGGGCTCCTGAGTGGCGCATCCGGTAAAGGCGCTCCACGCGGAGTGCAGGATGTGCCCTATAGCCTGGAGATCGCAGGTTCGAATCCAGGCTATGTCACAGCTGACCGTGACCGGGAGTTCCTAGGGGGCGGCGCACAATTGGCTGAGCGCTGCCCGGGTAGGGAGGGCTTAGGTCGGCAGGGGAATCCACAGCTCACCGCGCATCAGCGACCCCTGTGGCCGATAGGGCGCCTGTGGCTCTGCAGCGGAGCCGCCAGATCTGTGTTGTCCTCCGGCACTATAGATCTGGTGGCATTGCTGTGGATCTGCAGTGCGAAAAATGACGGCTTGGCAGGAGCACGTTTTGGAGGACGCGTATTCCAGCCTCCGTTTCCCGAGTCGGCGGGGGGGTTGCGAGCGGTGAGCCGGGGATACAGATAATAATTGGGCAAGCTAAATTGGGGTGAAAACCGGGGTAAAAAATAATTGGCGACGACTAAAAATATATATATATATATATATATGGAACACTATTACATCATGTAAGAGTAAATCATGGATTTGAATGTAAACAATAACAAATCGTTATCATGCCGTCAAAAACCTACAAATACCTCCAATGTTTTGATTGATTCAAACACAGGCTCCCTTGATAAAGATATGTACAACATATCGAAACATTGTGCAGCTGGCTCTTTGAGCTAATATATATAGACAAAAAATGTGTCACTGTCCAAATACTTTTGGAGTTCACTATATATCTATCTATCTATCTATCTATCTATCGATCTATCTATCTATCTATCTATCTATCTATCTATATATATATATATATATATATATATATATATATATATATATATATATATATATATATAGTGAACTCCAAAAGTATTTGGACAGTGACACATTTTTTGTTGTTTTGGCTCTGTATTCCAGCACTTTGGATTTGAAATGATACAATGACTATGTTAAAGTGCAGACTGTCAGCTTTAATTTGAGGGTATTTTCATCCATATCGGATGAACCGTTTAGAAATTACAGCACGTTTTTGGACAGATTAACAGTATTTGGACAGATTAACATTATGTACAATAAAGTAGTCATGTTTAGTACTTGGTTGCATATCCTTTGCTTGCAATAATTTCCTGTAGTCTGTGACTTGTTTCGGGGGCTTTTTGCCTTCAGTCTTGTCTTCATCATGTGAAATGCATGCTCAATTGGATTCAGATCGGGTGATTGACTTGGCAGGTCAAGAATTTTCCACTTTTTGGCCCTGAAAAACTCCTTGGTTGCTATGGCAGTGTGTTTGGGGTCATTGTCCTGCTGCATGATGAAGCGCCATCCAATGAGTTTGGAGGCATTTGGTTGTATCTGAGCAGACAAGATGTTTCTGTACACTTCAGAATTCATCCTGCTGCTGCCGTCAGCAGTCACATCATCAATGAAGACAAGTGAGCCAGTTCCAGTTGCAGCCATACATGCCCAAGCTATAACACTACCTCCACCATGTTTCACAGATGAGGTGGTATACTTTGGATCATGGGCAGTTCCTTTCCTCTTTCCATCACTCTGGTACAGGTTAATCTTCGTCTCATCTGTCCATAAGACTTTGATCCAGAACTCTACAGGCTCTTTTAGGTACTTTTTAGCAAACTGTAACCTGGCCGTTCTGTTCTTGAGGCTTATTAGTGGTTTGCATCTTATGGTGTCCCCTCTGAAATTCTGCTGGTGTACTCTTCTGCGTATGGTAGTCTTTGACACATCTATGCCTACCTCCTGGAGAGTGTTCCTGATCTGTTAGACTGTTTTTAAGGGGTTTTTCTTCACCATTGAAAGTATTCTTCAGTCATCCACTATAGTGGTCTTCCTTGGTCTACCAGGTTGTTTGCCATTGCTGAGTCACTAGTGCTTTCTTTCTTCTTAATGATGTGCCAGTTGATTTTGGCATGCCTAATGTTTTGACTATGTCTCTGATCAATTTATTTCGAGCCATCTGCCGGCAGTGAGTGTAAATGATACAGCCACCCCACGTGACCACTCCCTCATGGTGGCCTGCTTGTGAAACACATGGTGTGGAAACAAGGAGAGTTTGTTTGATTTTTGCAGGGTTTACTATAAAAAGATGGGTGTGCAAGCGTAGTGTCTGTGTCTATAAATAGTGAGAGAATATGATACAAACTTTCTTTAGGGATTACAAACAACTTAATGAATAGCGCTAGGCTGGTGTTTGGGCTCAGGTGTACATGGTGCATAGTAGTATCTGTTTGAATACGGCGGCATGGGAATGGGTAAAACAGGATATAGGTATACTGTGTTAGAACATAAATAAACATAAGCAGCTTCTTGAAGGATCCCAGGGTGTCAGCTTCAACATTACTGGGGAGTTGGTTCCAGACCCTGTGTAAAAAAGTGCCTCCTATTTTCTGTTCTGAATGCCCCTTTATCTAATCTCCATTTGTGACCCCTGGTCCTTGTTTCTTTTTTCAGGTCAAAAAAGTCCCCTGGGTCGACATTGTCTATAGCTTTTAGAATTTTGAATGAGATCGCCGCGTAGTCTTCTTTGTTCAAGACTGAATAGATTTAATTCTTTTAGCCTGACTGCATACAACATGCCTTTTAAACCCAGGATAATTCTGGTTGCTCTTCTTTGCACTCTCTCTAGAGCAGCAATATCCTTTTTGTAAGGAGGTGACCAGAACTGAACACGATATTCTAGGTTAGGTCTTACTAATGCATTGTAAAGTTTTAACATTACTTCCTTTGATTTAAATTCAACACTTGTCACAATATATCCGAGCATCTTGTTGGCCTTTTTTATAGCTTCCCCACATTGTTATTATTTGTTTATTTAGCAGACACCTTTATCCAAGGTGACTTACAGAGACTAGGGCGTGTGAACTATGCATCAGCTGCAGAGTCACTTACAACTACGTCTCACCCGAAAGACGGAGCACAAGGAGGTTAAGTGACTTGCTCAGGGTCACACAATGAGTCAGTGGCTGAGGTGGGATTTGAACCAGGGACCTCCTGGTTACAAGCTCTTTTCTTTAACCACTGGACCACACAGCCACACATTGTCTAGATGAAGACATTTCTGAGTCAGCATAAACTCCTAGGTATTTTCATAGATTCCTCCTCCAACTTCAGTATCTCCCATATGATATGTATAATGCATATTTTTATTGCCTGTGTGCAGTACCTTACATTTTTCTCTATTAAATGTCATTTGCCATGTGTCTTTGAATGAACTTTGCTGCTGCAACACTATTTGCCACGCCTCCTATTTTTGTGTCGTCTGCAAATTTAACAAGTTTGCTTACTATACCAGAATCTAAATCATTAATGTAGATTAGGAATAGCAGAGGACCTAATACTGATCCCTGTGGTACACTACTGGTTACCTCGCTCCATTTTGAAACGTGTACGTGTGTTTATTTAGCACCATGTCATGATTGTTATTTATTATAATACCATAAATAAATAAACTTGTGGTGAAGATGTTATCCTGAGCGTTTTAAGCGCATGTATTGTTATTTTAAGTAAACAGTAAAGCCATGCGGGAAGTGGCAGTGAGGTTATTGTATGGAGCTTGCTGCAGATTCTCTCGCTGTGGGCTGCAGCGCACAGAAGAAAACTGAAGAGTCTGAAAGATCCACTGAACTGATGATGAGATGAAATGTTTTTCCTGTCTTGTCGTGAGATGCAGAAATACGGTTTTGTAACTTTGAAGGAAGGTTGCTGTCACCAACCAGCTCACTGTAAATTGCACACGGAGCTTGGCTGCCAGTTTGAATGTACCAGAACATGTAGAAAATTGTGGGAGGGTCTTTATAAGAACAGGGTAACGTTGCATTTTCCTTCTCTTTTACTGTGACTGAGGATTCAGATTGATTCACGAACTGTCCCTGTGTGATTTCTAAAGAAAGAAAGAAAGAAAGAAAGAAAGAAAGAAAGAAAGAAAGAAAAACAGTGTCATTATAAACCGTGTGTTTAAATATATTTTAATAAATAAACACACACGTATGTGAAATAAATTGTTAATTTAAAATGACGATTACCTATTAAACAGCAGAACAGTGTAATAATATGCACCAGCGCGCGCAGTGTTTGTTCCATGTTGTTCTTCTGCAGTCGTGGCTTCTCTTCTTTAACGGACTGAACTGAATATCCGTGTCATGGTAACATATGAAGCTCCAGAACACACCCCGCTGTGTCATAGTCATAGAGACTGACGTTTCATTTCCTTTGTGAACACACATAACACGGTTACACACACGCACTCCCTCTTAAACACTGTTATATGTTCATGATCAGAGGTGACTTGTTTCACAGCAGTATTGTAGAAGAAAACACTGATCAAGGTGTTAACGAGTAAAGGATAACGGAATGACGGAGAGGCAAACCAAATTGATCTTGATAATTAGATATAGTCTTTTTGATAGTTTTGAGAAGAACATCGATCATGTTTAATTGCTGAATTGTGTCATTTTGCCAATGTTGGCAGTATATTGATTAGTATTGTATGTATGTATGTATGTATTTATACATCTTTATTTATTTAAATACTGATTGAAATATATTACTGTGAAATGTGGTCTTTATGATAATAAAATATTAAAACGGAAGAACTCACCACTAACAAGATAAAAAAAGAAAAATAAAAGTGTGTTTAATTTTTTTTCTTCTGATATCAAAGTGTGTGTGTGTGTAACTCATAATAAAGATCCTCTAACACACAGGAAGGAATTCTACTGATACAGTATCTTTTGTAAAAACTGTTAGAAATATATTATTGTGAAATGTGATATTTATGATAATAAGGATAATAAAACGAAAGAACACACCACCACCAAGTTAAAAAAAAGCGTTTCTATATAAAACAATTTGACATATTCCTTTGATCAGAACCCGTATCGATGTTACACTAGCGCCTCCTGTAGGAAGATCTTCCATCATCTGTAAACCTGACATTTTACAATGTTCACTGTTTAGGCTTCCAAGCCGTAGGCTGGGGAAGCCTATTGTTTTTGTTAGGATGGCTTCCAAGCCACAGGCTGGGGAAGCCTATTGTTTCTGTTAAGATGATTATTATTATTATTATTATTATTATTATTATTATTATTATTATTATTATTATTATTATTATTATTATTATTCTTTCTTCCAAGACCTCATCGCAGGCTTATGAAATCGGGTATGTAGGTAGGTAGCTATGCAGATAACAGGTCTGGTGTCCAAACTTGCGCAAGTCACATGGTTTGGCAGCCATATTGGATTTTGCGGGATTTGTTAAAACGCCTATGTATCGGAAACCGCTTACTGCAGAGTTCTGAAAATTGCTATACATGTTGAGGGATAGTCCATGATTAACTGTTGTTAATATGAAGCTGATTGGTTATGTGGTTTGGCAACCACATCGATTAATGACATAAAAATATGAAATTATCAAAATTCAAACATCTTCTTCTCTGAAACCGCTTATCCGATTGAAACAAAAATTGGAATAAAACATCTCAGTATGGTCATCTGTTACGCTTGTTCAAGGGAAGTTGCTACTGTGAAAATCATGGCGTCCACGCTGCATGACATCATCAACATACGCAACTGGCTATAAAGCTGCCTATAACGTCTTATCGGCTGCACCAAAAAGCACGAAATTTGACACGGATGTAGAGGACTATGGGATGTTGTGTCGTGGTCAATATGGTGGCCTTTGGTCACATGGTGTGGCAGCCATCTTGGATTTAATGAAAAGTTTGGACAATATGCAAAAGTTTTCTTCTCATGAACGGTAAATAGTACAGCTGTGAACATTTTTGTACATAGTGCGCTCATGTCCACAACTGATTCTACTTCAGGAAAAATTGATCGGTCACATGGTGTGGCAGTTATGTTGGATTTTGCGTGAAACGCTTAAACGACAACTCCTCATGAACCCTTTGGCCGATTGACGTGAATCTTGGGTATACGTTACAGTTGTGATGATAACGTTTCATCTATAATAACCAATGCGCTTAAATTTCACGATTGCTTGGAAGCCGTATAAGTTGCTCGCAACTCTAGTTGTATTTGTTTTTCGTTCATGTCACAGTAAGTTCAGACAAACAGGCTAACTGTTATTTATGTATTTATTTATTAGAGCAGAAGACGATTAGTGCACTTGAAAAGACAGCAGTTGTAAAACTAGAATGGAAGTTTCTGGAGAAACTTTGTCTGCGTTGTAAAACACAACAGGTCATGGTCATTTGTGCATATGGCATACTTGGTTTTCGTTACAGGTTCTATAGTAAACATGACTATCTGCAGTGTTTAAGGAGCACTATACTGTCAAATCTGCAGTTACAAGTTTTGGCCACTAGAGGGCAGAAAGAGAAAGTTGGAATATGGCATTTTTCTGGGCACTGCGCCTACATTTCAAATCCGATCACTAAAAAATTTAATACCAACCAAATTCAAACATATTGGAAGAGCTGAGCAAAAGAATCGTGTTAATTGGTTGAAAACTGTAGGAGTAGGAGCTGTCCAGTTTTTAGCTGTCATTCTTGAAAGAGCCAAATGTCCATATCTGGCTCTGGGAAGGTCGTAGGTCAACGAAACTCAAGGATAGTGATAGAGAACCAATAGGTTTCTATACATGTTCAATTGTAACTATGACCCTATCTTGCTCCTAAAAGGAGTTATAAGCTGTGTAATTTTGGGGGGTCATTACCTGTTACCCCCAAATCCAACAGTCCGATCACCACCAAAAGTAATAGCAACTCAAAAGAGATAGAGTGCAGTACTTGTGCGAAGTTTTGAGTTGATTAGTTTAAAGCTCTAGGAGGAGATGCGTGCAGACCGAGAAAGTTGGAATGTGGCATTTTTGTGGGCACTGCGCCCACATTTCAAATCCGATCACCACAAAAATTAATAGCAACTAAATTCAAACATATTGTAAGAGCGAAGCGAAGAAATCGAGTTGATCGGATGAAAACTGTAGGAGTAGGAGCTGTCCAGTTTTTAGCTGTCATTCTTGAAACAGATAAATGTCCATATCTAGCTCTGGGAAGGTCAAAGGTCAACAAATCTCACGTTGAATTTTAGGGAACCAATGGGTTTCTATACATGTTCAATTGTAACTATGACCCTATCTTGCTCTTAAAAGGAGTTATAAGCTGTTTGATTTTTGGGGGTCATGACCTGTTACCCCCAAATCCACCAGTCCGATCGCCACCAAAAGTAATAGCAGCTCAAGTGAGATTGAGTGCAGTAGTTGTGCAAAGTTTTGAGTTGATCAGTTCAAAGCTCTAGGAGGAGATGCGTGCAGAATTTTGTTGGAAACTGGAATAATAATAATAATAATAATAATAATAATAATAATAATAATAATAATAATAATAACTAGAATGGAAGTTTCTAAAGAAACTTCGTCTGCGTTGTAAGTTGTTTGGGAGAGCGTGTAATTTTAATAATGCGGTAGAAGTGGTTTCAATAGAGAAATTTGTTTCATAAGCATTCATATCCTGTTATTTAGCATTTGACTTTAAACGAGAGGCTAAAGCTCAAAGTCCAAAACATTTTGAGAAAGGTCTTAATGGTGTCTTATACATGTCCAATTGTGCTTATGAGCATATGTGCAGTATTTAAGGAAATGTAATCTGTTAAAAAAGTCTATAGTCCAGTTTGACCATGAACGAGAGGTCAAAGGTCAAAGTCCAAGACATGTTTAGAAAGCTCTTAGTTGGTTTCCTATAAGTTTGCAATAGTACATATGAGCCTGTGTGCAGTATTTAAAGAGGTATAAGCTGTAAATGCAGTCTATTGTCCAGTTTGGCGAATAACGAGAGGTCAAAGGTCAAAGTCCAATACATTTTTACAAAGCTCTTAGTTGGTTTCATATAAGTGTAGAATAGTATATATGAGCATATGTGCTGTATTTAAGGAGATAACAGCTGTATTGTCCAGTTTGACCATGAGAGGTCAAAGGTCAAAGTCCAACACGTTTTTAGAAAACTCTTAGTTGATTTCCTATAAGTGTCCAATAGTATATATGAGCCTATTTGCAGTATTTAGGGAAATTGAAGCTGTAAATGCAGTCTATTGTCCAGTTTGACCATGAACGAGAGGTCAAAGGTCAAAGTCCAACACATTTTTAGAAAGCTCTTAGTTGGTTTCCTATAAGTGTCCAATAGTATATATGAGCATATGTGCAGTATTTAAGGAGATACCAGCTGTTAAAACAGTCTATTGTCCAGTTTGACCATGAGAGGTCAAAGGTCAAAGTCCAAAACATTTCTAGAAAGCTGTTAGTTGGTTTCTTATACATGTCCAATACTACATATGAGCTTATCTGCAGTATTTTGCAATGAATTCCCCAAGAAGGTCACTAGTAAGGAGAAAGCGGCTTGGAACAGCTTTGTCGCAGTGGTTCGGGGCTTCCTGGGCAATCACAAGGCCGAAAACTATGTGGAGCTGGTTGAGACTCTGGTGAAGAACTACGGCACAATAGGCTGTAGGATGTCCCTCAAAGTCCATATCCTTGATGCTCATCTTGATAAATTCAAGGAGAACATGGGAGCGTACTCGGAGGAGCAAGGTGAGCGCTTCCACCAGATTATACTGGACTTTGAACGCCGCTACCAAGGACAGTATAACGAGAACATGATGGGAGACTACATTTGGGGGCTGATTCGTGAAAGTGATTTACAGTATAATCGTAAATCTCGAAAAACTACTCACTTCTAAATCTTTTGTATTCATTTTTGTATTACTTTAGTATAAATACATGTTAATTTGGATTCATATGTTGTTTTTTTCTGACTTTATGTGAACGAAAAGACACAAATTTGCCCGTTTTCTCATTGGAAATAGGTAAATTTCAAAATATCACTGTCCTGGTCACAAAAGCAAAGTTTGTGGGGAATAATAGCCATTTTCTATACTTTTGAGGCATAAGCAATTAGGAAATAACACTTACTACCCAGGAACAAAAATTGGGTTACATAGTGTAATAACTAGAATGGAAGTTTCTGGAGAAACTTCGTGTGCGTTGTAAAACACGACAGGTCAAGGTCATTTTTTGGATATGGCATACTTGGTTTTCTATACAGGTTCTATAGTTAACATGACTATCTGCAGTGTTTAAGGAGCATTATACTGTCAAATTTGCAGTTACAAGATTTGGCCACCAGAGGGCAGACAGAGAAAGTTGGAATTTGGCATTTTTCTGGGCACTGCGCCCACATTTCAAATCCGATCACTACAAAAATTAATGCCAACCAAATTCAAACATTTTGGAAGAGCTGAGCGAAAGAATCGAGTTGATTGGTTGAAAACTGTAGGAGTAGGAGCTGTCCAGTTTTTAGCTGTCATTCTTGAAACAGCCAAATGTACATATCTGGCTCTGGAAAGGTCGAAGGTCAAGGAATCTTGCGTATAGTGATAGAGAATAAATACGTTTCTATACATGTTCTATTGTAACTATGACCCTATCTTGCTCCTAAAAGGAGTTATTACCACAAAAATTAATAGCAACTAAATTCAAACATATTGGAAGAGTGGAGTGAAGAAATCGAGTTGATCGGATGAAAACTGTAGGAGTAGGAGCTGTCCAGTTTTTAGCTGTCATTCTTGAAACAGATAAATGTCCATATCTAGCTCTGGGAAGGTCAACGGTCAACGAATCCCATGGTGACTTTTAGAGAACCAATGGGTTTCTATACATGTTCAATTGTAACTATGACCCTATCTTGCTCTTAAAAGGAGTTATAAGCCGTTTAATTTTTGGGGGTCATGACCTGTTACCCCCAAATCCACCAGTCCGATCGCCACCAAAAGTAATAGCAACTCAAGTGAGATTGAGTGCAGTAGTTGTGCAAAGTTTTGAGTTGATCAGTTCAAAGCTCTAGGAGGAGATGCGTGCGGAATTTTGTTGGAAAATGGAATAATAATAATAATAATAATAATAATAACTAGAATGGAAGTTTCTGGAGAAACTTTGTCTGCGTTGTAAAACACGACAGGTCAACGTCATTTATTGGATATGGCATACTTGGTTTTCTATACAGGTTCTTTTGTAAACATGACTATCTGCAGTGTTTCAGGAGCACTGTATTGTCAAATCTGCAGTTACAAGATTTGGCCACCAGAGGGCAGACAGAGAAAGTTGGAATGTGGCATTTTTCAGGGCACTGCGCCCACATTTCAAATCCGATCACTACAAAAATTAATACCAACTAAAGTCAAACACATTGGAAGAGCTGAGCGAAAAAAAATCGAGTTGATCTGTTGAAAACTGTAGGAGGAGAAGATGTCCAATATTTAGCGGTCATTTCAGAAATGGCAAATTGTCCATATCTGGCTCTGTGAAGGTCCCAGGTGAACGGAACCCACGCTGACTTTTAGAGAACCAATAGGTTTTATACATGTTCAATTGTAACTATGACCCTATCTTGCTCCTAAAAGGAGTTATTAACTGTTTAATTTTTGGGGGTCATGACCTGTTACCCCCAAATCCAACAGTCCGATCACCACCAAAAGTAATAGCAACTCAAAAGAGATAGAGTGCAGTACTTGTGCGAAGTTTTGAGTTGATCAGTTCAAAGCTCTAGGAGGAGATGCATGCAGAATTTTAGTCAGAAACTGGAATAATAATAATAATAAAGAAACCGAGAGAAAACAATATCTGCGTTTTACAACGCAGACAATAATAAAGAAACCGAGAGAAAACAAGGTCTGCGTTTTACAACACAGACAATAAATACACAACTACATTAATACGTGTACTTATTAGAGAAAGTTTCATCACCATAGTATATTTTGCATTCTTGTTAAGGAAAATGCTAGTTAATTATTATTATTATTATTATTATTATTATTATTATTATTATTATTATTATTATTATTATTATTATTATTTTATGTTTATGTTATTAAACCAGTATATTCTGATTCTTGGTTTATTACATCATATCTGAATATGTCAGTGTGTAATAGCGTGTGTCATGCTGCAATTTAAATGAGCAATACATAACGGATCCCTTTAGTCTTTCCTCCTTCGTGGTGCTCCCCAATATGTTCAGGGGAGATCCAGTAACGTTTCGAATGCTTTCAGAACCATCCACTTGTGGACAGCTCCGCTAGAACAGCAAGAGACGCCAGTACAGTTCTGGAATTCATTGTGTGACAGAAACGCCAGACCGTAGTGTAGCTGTATCGAGAGCCGCAGGGTCTTCTCGTTTTCATTACAGCTTAAGATGTCAATTCATTTTATTGATCATATTCCTCAGCTAGATATTTATTTATTTATTTATGTTCAATGTGTTTACAGTTGATGATTGCAAAGATTTCAGGGATAAAGTGTGTTCAATGGGATCAATTGGTGAACTTAGTTCAGTTGGGTAATTTGTTCAATTGGGTTATTAAGATCTCAAGTGGGACAAAACCCAGAAGACTGTTTACACTCTTAGAACACATGGTTTTATAGAACCGTGGGGAAAGACAGTCGATGAATAAATACATAAATACTCTTACCTCAGAGCAAATAGTTTATACATACACACTAAAAGTCAAACTAGGTGCGGTGCGAACTTCGGTCTCCCGGGACGCTGGAAATAGCTGATGTACGGGGGGAGGGCAGTGTTGTTCATACTGATTCGGGACGCTGGTAATAGCTGATTTACAGGGGGAGGGCAGTGTTGTTCATTCTGATTAGGGACGCTGGTAATAGCTGATGTACGGGGTGAGGGCAGTGTTGTTCATTCTGATTCGGGACACTGGTAATAGCTGAAGTACGGGGGGAGGGCAGTGTTGTTCATTCTGATTCAGGACGCTGGTAATAGCTGATGTACGGGGGAGGGCAGTGTTGTTCATTCTGATTCGGGACGCTGGTAATAGCTGATGTACGGGGTGAGGGCAGTGTTGTTCATTCTGATTCGGGATGCTGGTAATAGCTGATGTACGGGGGGAGGCAGTGTTGTTCATTCTGATTCGGGACGCTGGTAATAGCTGATTTACGGGGGGAGGGCAGTGTTGTTCATTCTGATTCGGGACGCTGGTAATAGCTGATGTACGGGGGAGGGCAGTGTTGTTCATTCTGATTCGGGACGCTGGTAATAGCTGATGTACGGGGGGGGCAGTGTTGTTGATTCTGATTCGGGACGCTGGTAATAGCTGATGTACGGGGGGAGGGCAGTGTTGTTCATTCTGATTCGGGACGCTGGTAATAGCTGATGTACGGGGGGAGGGCAGTGTTGTTCATTCTGATTTACTTTTAAACCTCCTTTATTAAGTCTGGTTATCTCGTGTAGTTGATCAAACAGTCGAGCTGGCGCCCCTCGGCCTCTGTCTGCTGTGTGTTTGTGAGGGTCTGCAGTTGTTCATTGTCACTGTGGGCCTCAGCGCACAGCAGTACACGGCAGAGTCACACAGCTCTGTCTGCTGGATTGTTAAAGGGACGGTTTGGGAAGTTGTGTTGAGAGTGGCGTCACATCTTTTCCTGTATCCATCAGCATTATCCTTGTTACCTATAAAACTCTACGAATCATTTTCTTGGACGATCCATTCAGGTGTTGAATATACCAGAAGAGGTACGGGGTTGAAGACGCTGTATCATAGCAACAGTTTAGATTCAACGCGTGTCCTTCAACAACTTTCAGTTTGATTGGAGACTGAGTCACCGAGTCTTCCGCGCTGCATCCTGAAGATAAATGAATATATAGATGATTTCAATGTACTTTCTAACGACAATAAAATAAAAACGCGCTAAATGTGTGAATAAGTAAATGCATAGCAAAGATTAATGCAGTAGCAGCGATGAGCAGAAGGCCCTGTTCCATGTTCTGTAGTGCCGCTTCTGTAATAGCCTACGCTTGGGTTAAACCATTTAGTAATGATTGTTTCAGGGGGCTGGAAGGCGCATGTCGAGTGGATGAGTTCTGCTTTCTATTGGTTAATGTATTTCATATCTTATTATTGGTTAATGTATTTCATATCTTATTATTGGTTAATGTATTTGACACACAACCTTAACTCTGCACCGTTATTCATATGTATGACATCACATATGACAAATCACACAACAAATGCTTCCCGAAGACACTATATGTGAGGGTTTGTATTTTTAACATCAGATATAGATGTTGTTGCTATGTTTCTAAATTGCCGTTGAATCTTGGTTATATTTTGGTTGTCTGACGCAACCAACATTCAGCTAAAATATGACGTTGCTTCAAAGTCACATATAGACGGGCAGCAGTGTGGAGTAGTGGTTAGGGCTCTGGACTCTTGACCGGAGGGTCATGGGTTCAATCTCAGGTGGGGGACACTGCTGCTGCTGCTGTACCCTTGAGCAAGGTACTTTTACCTAGATTGCTCCAGTAAAAACTCAGAAATGGAGAGGAATGTTTCATGCAGTGTCTCTTCCTACAGGAAGAAAGTACAGTTTACATTCACTATCAGTTCAATTGTCAAGTTCACTTTAAATATAGAGTTAGCGCTGACTGTTCAGTGTGTATAATGAGTGCGATTGTTTATCATTTGAGCCAATTCATAATTCTTCATAATAACACACACGCACGGACGCACGCACGCAGGGACACGCACACGCACACACACACACACACACATACACACACACACGCACCCATACACGCACACACGCACGCACGCACACACACACACACATATATGTTAATTGCAAAAGCTGTGTTAAAGTAAGATCCTTTAAGAAACAGTTTGATTAGTTCAAACCAATATCACTGATCAACAGCTAATGTAGGTGTGATTCATGGGATCAATCCACACTGTTGTCTTTTCAGCTGTGAGCTTCATGTGTAGGGGGAGTTGAAGGAGACATGTTAGGGTTACTAGCAGAGCAACCTGAACACAAACAGCAACAGTCATGGCAGCCCAGTACCTCTGTAATTCAGGCTATACTAGTAAATACAACCATAGTAATAGTGACATCTACAGTCCTTTTATGGTATGACACCACAGAAATGTGTGCTGCTGTTGGGAGAAAAATATGTCAGTACTGAAGCACATTGGCTTCAGAAATTAACAGAAGATTGGTCAATGTTGATTTTTTGTTTTATGTAGCTTTGGGGCAGTTGAAATATACTTAACTGTCCCATAATCATTTGCCAGAAGATATTCAATTTTAATATGATTCAATTTGCACTTCGACATAATGCATTGTGGGGTTAAACATGTTTGTTTAGATTTGTCTTTTTTCAGCTGTCTTGAAAATCAACCCTGGTGGGGAGCGTCTGTCTTTCAGCAATCCTGATGAGGCCGCTTTCTTTTTTGCTCAACGGTTTCAGGATACGTTGGTGTCTATTGATCCCTGTTGTGTGTGTGTGTGTGTGTGTGTGTGTGTGTGTGTGTGTGTGTGTGTGTGAGTGTGTGTGTGTGTGTGTGAGAGTGTGTGTGTGCGCGTGTGTGTGTGTGTGTGTGAGTGTGTGTGTGTGTGTGAGTGTGTGTGTGTGTGTGAGTGTGTGTGTGTGTGTGAGTGTGTGTGTGTGAGTGTGTGTGTGTGAGTGTGTGTGTGTGTGTGTGTGAGTGTGTGTGTGTGTGTGTGTGTGTGTGTGTGTGACTGTGTGTGTGTGAGTGTGTGTGTGAGTGTGTGAGTGTGTGTGTGTGTGTGTGTGTGTGTGTGTGTGTCGCGTAATCTGCCGCATATAGACTAACCCTCAACCTCACCCTCACCCTCACCCTCACCCTCACCCTCGCCCTCGCCCTCACCCTCACCCTCACCTTAACCTTAGGAAAAAAAGGGTTCACCTCGGGATTCGGCCCAAACAAACCCTGGCGAAAGTGCGGAAGACGAATCTCCAGACCACCTGATTGCATGCAGTACAATAAGCAGGGAAACTGATTTCCATGGGCACTGAACTCTACCTAACATCTGTGCCGATGAACTAGCTTTGCTCCGGCTTACTATTTTTCATACCTTCAGTGGATGGAAGTGGAAAGGTCTTTCTGTTTGTGACCCGTCAGGTTTGCACATTTTCACTTGTTGTTTCCTGATATAACTATAAAGACAGTAAGTTAGGGAAATCTAAACATGGCTTCTATTGGTTATTTGATATTGATCTAGTTATTACGCAAGGACCTCAAAGGGATCACTACACTGCAGAGGGTATGATAACCCTGTAAGGAATACTGCTGCGGGTCATTATTAATGATTTGGATACGTGGCTGTATTTATTAATACACTCTATATTACTATCTGTGGTACTAATGTTATAGTTGATGATAATCTTTCCTCTAATTAGAGACATAGTCCTTAAGTTTGAGACTTTATTGGTAAATGGAAACTATTTCCCTTCAAGATCTACTACCGTGTTCATTAAAATGACCCTGTTTGATGTTTAGCATTTTTCTTAGAGCTCTTACTTCGGTCACTTTGTCCTTGTCCCTGCTGAATCATTGCCTGGTAATGGATGTATAATAGAATAATGTACGCTGCATTTCTTTGTTTGTAATATAGTGACATGTTGTCTACAGTTTGCAGTTGATTTTGTTTCTGTTTTGCAAGATGGTTTCGCTCACAGCAAGCCCCCTCAGGGTAATTTGGGTCACGCTGACAGTTGTTGTATTGGGGGGGGGGGGGGGGGGGGGGGTATTGCGGATTGATGAACACCCACCTGACTGGCAACGCAATGTGAGTGTTGACCAGATTGAAGCATGCCCAGGGAATGACAGTTTTCATTGATTGGTAAAGATCTGCTTCTAGACATGGCATAAGCATGAACATCCACGGCTTTTCTGCACACAGAGGTGTGATTCATAGGGTTTCCACAGAGGTTTTTGTAAGCAGCTGCACTTTAATCAGCATCACTTTGGTCCCCAGTGCACAGTAGTAGAGTGCGGAGTCAGACAGCTGTGTGTTTGAGATTGACAAATAAGTCATCTTTGTTGAAGTATTCAAGTGTCCAATAAACCTTCTGTCAGATTCTTCAGATCTGAGCTCCTCACTGCCACCACTTGCTTTATAGCGATGGAGAATATATCTGGGATTCCTCCCTGGTGTCTGCTGGTACCAGAACAGATACTCAGTGTATGCGTTGTTCGACAGAGAGTAATTGCAGTAGATCTTGGTTTCCTGGGTTTCCTCAGATGTTTGGAGATCCTTCCATGGACGCACCTCATCTCCATAACTCAGCCCTGGAAATGAAGCACAGTGGTTAGGAGCAGTTCACTGGGAGCATCACAGCGTATGGAATAGGAAAATAATGCATTGTAAATAAATAATTACCAAAATAAAGACTAAACAAGACAATGAGAACCATTGTGATCAGCGTTCTTCAGTTCAGAAAGAACACAGACAGTGTTTAGGTTTGTGTTCAACCAGTCAGCATCTACTGAGGGAATGATGTAGAGCTCATAACAGTGCTTCACTTCTTCAGCGTAGAAGACACGCCCCTTTCCCTCATCCAATCACCACAGCCTGAGGCAAAAGCAGATCATTTGATGAGCAGTTTCTGTTGTTGTTACTTATTGTGAGTTGGGCATTTCATTTCCATTTAGAAGTATTGTTTATGTTGTACAGAATGTATATCTTGAAAAAGCACAAGCACTGTTTTCTGGTACAGTTGACCAGTGTATGCTACACACAGTAGCTACGATCACAAGAGTGGATATAATGTCCCAGATGGTCTCTTCAATAAAGTGTGACTTTACAAACATATATTTAAACTTGAACCACTTCATGAAATCTTCACAATTACAGTGTTTTAAAATGAAGAGATCTGCACTTCACTGTACAATCGCTTGTTGAACTGGAGCAAAGTAACTTGGCCTCATTGGGGATGGCAGAAAGGTGCTACATAAATGTGCATTTGTTCATACATTCAGTGACACTATAAACACACTTTGTCATAATTCATTTGCATTACTAAATTACTGAAGGCAATTAAAAAAAGTTAAGTTGTGTGAAAAGATGGAAATCTGGGACATCATTATATAAAAATTAGTAATGCAGTTCTACAGGGATTTCAAAAAGAAAAATTGATAAATTTGAACAATTTAGATTTGTACCCTAATTGCCTCATGCACTATTAAAAAGTATAGAACAATAACAATACATTGGCAATTCAATAATAATGACAGTCGTTGTGCTGTTATGCTTATCATTATTATTTGTAACTATTACTCTGCTCTGTGTATCAAAACTTGTTGTCTTCTGCCATCTAGTGGTTATAGTTTAGAATACAGTGTACAGAAATATGCAATTAAAAAGCAACACAAGACCACATGTATATTGTAATAAAGAATTGTTCCTTTAACTCTTTTACTGCCAGAGCAAGATGACGTCCAAGAGCAATCTGTCAAAAAAACACCCCTTTCGCACACAACACTCCTCTTGTCACGCCTCACTCCTCTTTGAGGCACGCGCCCCTCCTTCTCGAGTTGTGAGTGACTCCTCCTCCCTTCTCTAGTCATTCCTAAATATCGGTACACCTCCTTTTCACAGTAAAGTATAAGGAAGCTAAAGGTGACAGAAGTCACCCATGGCATGGCAACCGAGAGTCAGGTTTGAATGCAGAATCTAAATAGCCTGACATTGATTAGAAATGCATGGAGATACGGGTGTATTATTTGGGGTTTACAACATCACTGTCAGCAAGGACATAACGTGTCCTACTTGATAAAGACACATGAGTGTAACATTAATATGATTAGTAAGTGTGTATAAATCGCAATAAGGGTGTCTTGCTATAAGGGTGGCTTGCTATAAGGGTGCCTTGCTGGATTATAGTCCAGTACAAGAGGAAGCAGAAGGAAGTTTTTGTATAGGTGAGATACAGACTGACACAGTGTGGGCTTCAGAGCACAGAAGTATGTGGCAGAGTCAGACAGCACAGCTGCAGAGAGAGTCAGATTAAAGGTCTTCTCACTCTTGTCATGAGATGCAGAGAAACGCTCTTTAAATCTTGGATTATCGTTGAGGTACTCATTGAGCAAGCGCTCTGGAGCTTTATTGTGTTCCTGGATGTACCAGAAGAGGTCCGGGCTGCCTGAAGTTTCATACTGGCAAAATAATATTCTTTTCTCATTTTCTTAACAGAGCAGTTCTATTGTTAGTTGAAAATAGAAAGGTAATGTTTAAATGAACCAGAACCCCCCTGTGTTCCATCATGTTATGTCTACTTACCTACGACACACACCAGTATGATATTGACTAGGTGAGCCTTTCCTCCTTGAAGCATCATTGTGTGCAGGTTGAAGTAGCTGTGACTGCCCTCTCTCCTGCACTGAAGTGTCAAACCAGAGCAGTGAAGAGCCTCTCTATACCCTTTGGCAATGCCTGTCAGTCATCCTGTGGTAGGAGTGACTGCTCATGTTATTATTGTATTATTATTATTAGATTTATTAGCAGACACCCTTATCCAGGGCGACTTACAGTATAATTGTTACAAAACAATCACATTACGTTTACATACAAATTCTGGTACCCATTTATACAGCTTTGTTTTTTTACTGGAGTAGCCTAGGTAAAGTACCTTGCTGAAGGATACAGCAGCAGGGTGCCCACCTGGCATCTGACCCATCACCCTCCGGTCAGGAGTGCAGAGCCCTGACCACTACTGTGCTCCACACTGCTGTTCACACATCTGTTTCTGACCAGGGGTGACAAGGAGTAAAACCCTTCTAAGTAATATACTGTATCAATCTGCCTTCCCCATGCTATTAACCCAGAGACTCATTTCTCTTGAATTCTGTCTTTTTGCAGAGTTGTCTGTGGTTCTGTTCTAGTTCCTCTTAAGGTTGTTCTCCACGCTGACAAACTATTCCAGTAAACCACTTCTCAAAGATTGTCTCTAAGCTGATGGGAGGAAGTGTTAATGGGAATCCAATGTGTATTGCACAGAGCTGGGAACACCATTGATTATGTATCAGTATTGCACAGAGCTCAGAAGATCATTGATTATGTATTAGTATTGCAGAGAGCTGGGAAGATCATTGATTATGTATTAGTATTGCACAGATCTGGGAAGATCATTGATTATGTATTAGTATTGCACAGATCTGGGAAGATCATTGATTATGTATTAGTATTGCACAGAGCTCAGAAGATCATTGAGTATGCACTAAGAACTTAAGGTCTGAAGGCCGAGACACGCACTTTCCGTCCCATCGAGACGAATTGCATGCAATCATTCGCATCATTATAATGATACGAATGATTGGGGGGGGGGTAAAACACTAAAATCAGAACCCTTGTTATTAGTTATATGTTTGTAAACAAATGAACCAGGACATCATATGTCTGCTGTGTGTTTGTGAAGCTCTGCAGTTGTTCATTGTCACTGTGGGCCTCAGCGCACAGCAGTACACGGCAGAGTCACACAGCTCTGTCTGCTGGATTGTTAAAGGGACGGTTTGGGAAGTTTTGTCGACAGTGGCGTTAAACAGCATTATTCTTGTAACCAAACAGATCCCTTTGAAGCATGTACCTTGGAGAATCATTTGGGTATAGTATGTACCAGAAAAAATCAAGCGAATTGCTACTAGCGCTGTAATGGCAGCCAAGTTCAATTGTTTTTCCCTCAGTAGCGTTCAGATTGTCGGGAGACTGAGTCACCATGTCTGCAGCGATGCAACCTAAAAAAAGAAAGAATGGTCAGAAATGAAACAAATCAATTATTAAATAAATAAATAAATACATGACATATCTTACCAATCCAAGGTAGTATACTCACAATAAACAGAATATTACAAGCCATTATATACAGTTGAACAGTGTGCTCACCCTCCAGCAATGCTTAGCAATGTTCTTTTTACAGAGGACTGAAACTCTTCAAGTCTCTCCCTGAGTCTCCTCACAGATCTGTCGGCGTGTCTCAGTACTTTCACAGTGTGCTTGTTAGAATGTCGCCCCCTACAGGAAGATGTCAGTCTATACTCGGGAATGGAGAACATGGGGAGTTTTCTTTTGTATTGTATTGTTCAATCAATCAATCAATCAATCAATCAACCTTTATTTAATATAGTGCCTTTCACAAAGCAATGCCTCCAAGCACTTTACATGACTAAAACAGAAAATACAAGCAGGAAATACAATAATCACAGTAAATGAAAATACATGAGCAGGAGAGTAAATGCATCAATAAATAGATAAAACAGAAGTAAATAAAAACAAGATCAATTAAACAATAAGAATGCAATGCAATTAAATGCATAAATAAGAGGATAAACCATATCAATAAAAACAAGATCAGTGAAACAATAAAACCATAGACGATAAAAGAAAACTATCATTTTAAGATAAAAAAGATATTCCAGCTGGCCTCTCTGCTTGTGCCATTCAGCCTCTTTGACTTATTCATAATGCTGCTGCTCACTTTATATTTTCTCTGCTTCGCTTCTCTCATGCTACTCCTCTCTCCCATCCTCTACATTGGCTGCCTATCCCTGCCTTTATCAAATGTACCACCGCCCTCTTCAACATTCTGTTCCTTCCTTCCTCCAATCTCTCATCTCTCCCTCTATCCATCTTGCCCTCTCTGTTCAATCTCTCGTCTCTCCCTCTATCCCTCTTGCCCTCTCTGTTCAATCTCTCGTCTCTCCCTCTATCCATCTTGCCCTCTCTGTTCAATCTCTCGTCTCTCCCTCTATCCCTCTTGCCCTCTCTGTTCAATCTCTCATCTCTCCCTCTATCCATCTTGCCCTCTCTGTTCAATCTCTCGTCTCTCCCTCTATCCCTCTCACCCTCTCTGTTCAATCTCTCGTCTCTCCCTCTATCCATCTTGCCCTCTCTGTTCAATCTCTCGTCTCTCCCTCTATCCCTCTTGCCCTCTCTGTTCAATCTCTCGTCTCTCCCTCTATCCCTCTTGCCCTCTCCGTTCCTCCTCTGCTGGCCAGCTGGTCATGCCTTTCCTCAGGTGCTCTACTTCCCAAGCTCGCTCATTATCCTGTGTCTTGCCACCTTCTGACGCCTCCTCAAAACTAACCTGTTTGGAATAGACTTGTAGACTCTACAAAACGTATCTTCTGCCTTGAACTTTGCATGAAATAATTCTGTAGTCTTAGGTGTGTAAATTCCTCTCATAATCTGAATCCTGAAACCTGAACTGTGCAAAGTAACCATGTCCTGTAATGTGGAATAGAAAGGGTCACTGCTGCCCTGTGGTAGAGTTTACTATCAGACACAAGCTGTGTTTCCATCTGTCTCGGGGGAATCTAGTGTAGAAGGAAGTTTTTGTATGGGGTGAGATACAGACTGACACAGTGTGGGACTCAGAGCACAGAAGTATGTGGCAGAGTCAGACAGCACAGCTGCAGAGAGAGTCAGATTAAAGGCCTTCTCACTCTTGTCATGAGATGCAGAGAAACGCTCTTTAAATCTTGAATCTGTAGAGGAGTATAAACCAAGCATGTGTTGTGGAGCTTTGTTACGTTCCTGAATGTACCAGAAGAGGTTCAGAGAGCCTGTTGTCTCATATTGACAATGAATTGTAGTGTTCTCATCTTCTTTTACTGGAACTGAAGTCTGAGACTGAGTCACTGAGTCCCCATTTGATATCCCTGAAAAAGAAAGAAAATGTCATATTAGTTGAAATGATGCTATGAAACTTTAACAAGGAAATATTAAACATCTATCTTCAAATAACAATACATGTGTAATATGAAACACCTGGAGGGAATTTCTTCAAAAGTATCTAAATCCATAACATGTGCTCACCAATGATGAGACAAATGAAAACAGAACACACAGCTTGCTTTTGTCTTCCTTCCTTCATTGTGAACACACAGATTGCGCACAGCCTCCTCTTATCTGCTCAGGCTTGTGAGTAAAACTGAAGAGAGCTTTTCCTGCAGCCCGACTGCATACCTCCCACTGCTCCACCCCTTTCTCAAAGGAAGGCATGTTGAGGAACACAAGACAACAAGTCTGTTAGCATTAGGACAGGCTTTCCACTGACTTTTATGTTTCAATAGATAAAGCAGCCATTAGAATTAAAAACAAGCATAAAGACAAAGGTGTATGAATACTGACATAAAAACTGAATACTGACATACACATATATACATTATCATATACTGTAGCACATCACCTCATTTATCTAAACATCTGAATTGACTTTGTAACACTCTAATGTATGCTCAATAACCATGTGTGCTGTACTGTAGCAAATCTCTGCCTGCGTTCTGGGGTCTGACAGCGGTGTTAGCAGCCAGGGTCTGATCCCCTAAGCAGCATCACCTACATGACAAGCATTGACAATCTGAGCAAACTGCCCATGCTTCCTGTCACCACTCTATGAAACACGGATTATACATGACTTGCCAACCTGCTCCATAATATGCACATACACCTGTCTCATAAACTGCATATATCCCGGACTGTCTGAGGATGTAGGAGTCGTGTGCTGTGCCAGGATAGCTGGCGAGCACATCGAGAATCCTCAGTTTCGCATCACACACCATGTGTACATTAATCTGGAGTGGCAATGCTTCCTGTTACCAAATATATTATCTATACAGGTGTCAGTGGGCCACTCTTTGTTCTACTTCAAACTCTGAGATTAATGATTATGCTTAGGCCTATTCTACTTGTCATACATAAATCATGTACATAAAATAATGCAATTCAGTTTCAGGTTTGTTTTTGATATGACATCAATTGATGGAATATTCTTATGTCCAGTTGGGTGATTATTATTATTATTAGTAGTAGTGGTGAGGGTGGTTGTGTTTATTAGTAAGCATGTGGAGATCGAACGGGGTTGGAGGGGTGCTGAAGGAGACTGATATTGGGAGACTAGGCAGGTATGTTTGTATAATTACATGAGGGAACCCAATTAACTGGGACTAATACATTTGCGTTCTGACAATGTAAATGACATACAGTATAAACAAACATGTTTTTTCTTTAAAGTGTAAATAGTTCATTTTGTTCATTTGTGTGTGTGTGTGTGTGTATATATATATATATATATAGATATATATGGATGGAACAGGTAAATACTATATATAAGTAAATGGTAAATATTTATATAAATGAAAATAGCCTATGTTATGCTTTTCAATAAATGGTTTAAAATGATGCTTGTTTATTTTCTTATGATACAGCACAGTGCTTTTCAACCTTTTCATCTCAAGTACCAGTGATTCAGTTGGGACCAACAGCTGTAGCAGTAGCTGTGTGCAATCTTAAACGGCTATTGTAAAACAGAGACCTGCAGATTGCAGGGGGAAATGCAGTTCAAATGTAGACCTTACAAACATCCCCAGTTTTTGTATCACTGAAGTTGCAACGGTTTGCTCTAATTATTTGTAAAGAGTTGCCGGGGTGGGTGAGATGAAGTTAGTCTTTTGCATACACAATGAATGCAAGAATCCATTGCTGGTTGAATGGGACAGGATTGATATGATTCACCCCAAATGGAATTATTAAAATTCTTACTTGATGGGGCGGCCGTACAGATCGACAGATGAGGATCTGGAGGGGAGGGCTGAAGCGTGAATGGGATTCAGAGCAGATCTTGCACCACACAGTGGAGGGATGGAGCGGTGACCTGGTTTGAAGGAGGATGCTGCCGCCTTCTAGTACAGCAGGGTGGAATGCACGGTGGAGGCACAGACACTGCAAGCATTAGCCAGAAAGCCACTGAAAATGTGTTTAAACAGTGTGGAACAGCAGGATGGGAAATGATGGATGACATACCAGAAGCTGGAGCAGGAGGGGTGGTAACAGGCTGGCGCTGAAGGGGTGGTGGGGTTTTCCAGTTTGTTGAGCAGAGCATTGATGGTTTGGACCGAGTAGACAAAGGGCTGCTAACCATAGAGAAAACAAAATGGTTTAAAGAAAGGTTGCAGGGAAAGTAAAGTAGCAATAAATGTTTTTTTTTTTAAACAACAAACACTGAAAGTAATATATATATATATATATATATATATATATATATATATATATATATATATATATATATATATATATATATATATATTTAAGTAGTAAACAGCAGGCAGAGTAGAAAACTACACGACCAAGTCTAAAAAACAAAAACGCTAGATGAAAAGGGTGCGAGAGAATTAGGGTTAAATAGGAAACAGAGATAATTGACAGGAAGGGGAGATGTCCCCCAGTACCCGCCCCCTGAACCTTCGCCAAATGGCTAACATTTAAATCAATCAACTAATGCTTTCTTCTCGATTATTTGCAAATCCAAATTGAATTTCTGCTCTGTGACACAGCATCACCAGTGGTCTGCCCTATTTACTGAATGTTGAATATACCACCTGGTTTCCAAACACAGTATTTTTAACACATGCTGAGGACCATAAAATTTTAGCACTCTTTAGTGAATAATGGCTTGCATATCAAATACCTTCCTCGCGGTATTTTTGATCTAATGTACATACATTTCCATCCACTAACATCATTAATTATATTTAACTGACCCGAAAGCGGTATGATGAATGAGGCCGTTAGTGTTTCGAACATACGTTCAACATATATATATATATATATATATATATATATATATATATATATATATATATATATATATATATATATATTGCGTAAGTGTTTTGAAGGTACTACACTTGGATCAATCAAGTTCGTTTGAGTTGAGGATGCGGTTTGTCTCTGGCGCTGAGCAGGAGGGACACAGGTCGCTCTCCATGGTACTGCACGGCTCTCACATGATACTAAATTGGGGGAAAGTTTTGTACAGTTCAACACTGCCATCTGCCGGTGGAGTCATGAAGTTGCATAATTAGATTTTTGTTCAGGCTCATCAGTGAATGCATCGCTGTGGGCTTCAGTGCACAGTAGTACCTCGCATTGGCATTGTTCACAGAGGTTAGCTGAATTAGCTTCAGGGTTTAAAGAAGCAGACAGTCTGGGGTCAGTGGCTTCAGGCTTGTCTGTATTGACTGTGTCTCCAGCAATGGAATAGGTTTGTAGCAAATATTGTGGAGATGAATTCCCATTCTGCTTGTACAATTGCAGGTAAATATCAGCACCCTTCCTTGCAGTGTATGCACACTGTATTGTGGCTGTTTCTCCCTCAGTGGTGCTGATATGGGCAGACAGTGATGTCACTGACTCCTTCCCATAAGAATCTGCAAGGATTGAAGCAAAATGCTGCAGATAAAAAAGGTGTTTTGAAATAGGAGATTAAATACCTTGTTAAAAAGGAGGGCAGAGAAGCAGCAGCAGCAAGCAGGAGGCTGCAAGCAACACTCAGAAACAATCTAATTTAAATAGAAACTTATGCAATCACATAACACATTATATCCATTCAAGGAGTTTCTCATAACAAATCATGGATAGCCCAGGCATGCACTTCCTTAAGAAGCCTCTGAAATATCTGAAGACACAGACACAAGACAACATGCAAAGGAGAAGTTGTGTGGAGCCCAAACAATGCAGGTTAGTTAAATAAACCCTTAGCTTGTACATCTTAGCAAGGCACCCATGAGTATGGGCAGCAGCAGATTCTTCTCCATTGTGTGCTGGGCTCTCAGTCTGTGCTCTGCGCTCTGCACAGGAAGTGATGTGCTGCTTGTTGCTGTGTTTTATACCCTGCAGGTGTCTGTGATGAGGTGGGGTGGGTACGTGGGTATTGGGGCAGGATAGTTCCTTTTAAAATGGATTTGTTTTAAATCCTTTACATATTGTATTTATTATTTTTAAAACTGTTTTTATTCATTGATCAAGATAAACATACATTAAAAGACTGCTTACATTTTAACCCTATTCTAGAACAATGTATTTTTAATAAAAACAGCCCTAATGTAAATCTCGTGTAAATGTTGCATTTTGTAATAATGAGTGTTACACTGTGAGTCTGCAGGAGGATGCCGGGGATGCAGAAGAATACAAACTCCTTTCTTTGGAGTAGTTTCTCATGAGATGCAGAGAAGCGCTATTGAAACCTTGACAGAATGAGGATACAGTATTATTGAGTGTGAGCTCTGGGGCTTGATTTGGATGGGAATGTTTGTCAGGCCCCTGAAGAAGCTGTTTTTCTCAGAGCAGAGCTCTGCAGAATGCCTCTATATAGAGATAATAAAAGCTCTGATATATCGCTGTTGGTAAACCTATTGATGAAGGCTCCCCAAAACCAAAACATGGACAGTTTTAAAGTGATCAGTATAAACAACCCATTCAAATGCTTTCACTTGGACTGGAGAAGTAAAACCACCATTGACAATGAAGCATTTAGCCACAGTTATTTCATTTAAAAGAAGAATAAAAGACCTCTTTGAAATGCAATGAGCCTGACCAACATGTCCTACTTGATTTGATGCAGTTGAAGTGATGGAGTCTCTCACTTGGTTAGCTAAGGCATTTCAGAAAGCTTCACCATCGGCACACATCATTGCTATAGATCACTATCAATATACTGTATATGTATATTATTATTATTATTATTGTTATTATTATTGGCAAAATGAATCATTGCTATTAAACCTTTCCTAGGATACAGAGTGACACAATTCAATGGCAGTTCATACACAGTACAGTATTTGAGCTGCTACCCTACCTTTAGTGTGAACTTTTTTAAAATGTGTCAGCTGCTATCTTGTGGACAACATGAAGCAGACCAGCTTGTAATTCTCTATACAGTGCTGTGTAATACTGAGGATAGGAAAACAGACATTGTGGCATTTAATGTTAGTCTTAAGGTGTAATTGAAAAGCACAACACAACACTCAAACTTGATGAAATAGAGAATTAATTAACCAGCTCAGTATTAACTCAGATAAGTCAGTGAATGGCTATAGTCGTTGAAATAATAATAATTGCTATAATAATTGATATAATCATTTTGCTTTAATTCCCATTCTCATTTTTGAAGTACTAACATATTATTATCTTTCTGATTGTTCCACTGAGATGAAACCACTGTGGGGAAAAAAACACACAGGCTGCACTGCCATCTTCACCAGCGAGACTCACTCGGCAGGCAGCAGGAGGTTTTTGTATGAAGTGATATAGAGACTCTCACAGTGTGGGACTCAGAGCACAGAAGTACGTGGCAGAGTCAGACAGCACAGCCGCAATGATATTCAGATGAAAGGTCTTCTCTGTCTTGTCATGAGATGCAAAGAAACGATTTTTAAACCTTGGTGGAATGTCCTCCTGCTTAGAATAGTCACTGAGTATGAGATGCGGGGCTTGATTGGGATCCTGAATGTACCAGAAGAGATTTGGGGTATAGCCGGCTGCTATATCATATTTACAATGTATTATGATATCCTGAGATTCTTTAACGAGAGTTGAAATTTCTAAAAGAGTAGACAGAAAGATAATCAGGGTGAAAATAGAAGGAAATAGATTGCAGGAACACATTGCATAACAATACACTGATAAATAAACATTACAACAGCTAAGAAAAGCAACACATATATTGCCAAATCTTGTCAAAACAATTGCTTAATTGATAACTATTTATTTACCTATGATTAAACAGAACAGTATCAATGTAAAAACTGCGTATTCCTCTTCCATTCTCAAAACTTTTAAACGACAAACCTCCACCGTCAACACTGTCGCTGAACCTGTGAAGAATGTGTTTCTATAGCAGTGATGTCATAGAAACCAGTGCCCCGCCTCCTACACAGTGGAACCCCATACTGTGTCATCACTCTGTTTGGATCATGGCTAGTCTTTTACATCTCATAAATGCAACCAATGTTCCCTTTTGATCATTTGAATATACCGTTAAAATATGCCAGCTTTTGAGACAACGAAGGAAATCAGACGTAAAGAAGACACTCATTCAAGTTAGTTCAGTCTCTGGAAATTAGAAAGAGCACAACTCACATGCATTATTCTTAGTGCCAGGAAAGTTTTCATTTCAAAATAGATTACTGCATGTTAATGAAATTACAGTAACCGTGATATTATTATTTATTTCTTAGCCGACGCCCTTATTCAGGGTGACTTACAATTGTTACAAGATATCACATTATTTTTACATACAATTACCCATTTATACATTTGGGTTTTTACTAGAGCAAGCTAGGTAAAGTACCTTGCTCAAGGGTACAGCAGCAGTGTCCCCCACGTGAGACTGAACCCACGACCCTCCGGTCAAGAGTCCAGGGCCCTAACCACTACTCCACACTGCTAATAGATACGAGTAGATGAATACTGATATACACAGGTACCAACTTTGAAGACCTTAAAGGTCTCTAATTGGAAATCTAAATTTGCGATGTGATCATTTTCATATAAGATGCGTGCATGTTTATGACGCTGCCCGACGGGCACACAGACGATTATGCAGAGCGCGCGCACCAAGCAAGGAGCTGCGGTGGTCGCTGTCCGCAGTGCTGAACCGTCCTTAAAAACAAGTAAAAGATGAGAAGACTTTCAAACCAGCTGTCTTTTAAACTATTAGCTCATCGATACTAGCAATGTCTTCACAGGAACATAATCATGATTGCTGTTTTTTTTTTCTTTTGCCTTTGTGTTTGTTTTCTTATTTATACTTTAAATATGCTTCAGATAAATACAATGTAACTCTCTTTTATTACATATAGTTATTGTTGCTTTGCTGTAGTGTTTACAAACAAGCGGAGGCTCTATCGAATAGAACGATCAGCAGACTACAGGCGTCTCTTTGTCATCAACACGACAAACTTCACTGTAGGACTCAGAGCGCAATAGAAAACTGCAGAGTCGCGCATCTGTATCCTGCTGGTGTTTAAATGCGTGTATTTACTCGGCGCGTCAAGAAAAGCCGAGAATCGATCCTCAACACCCGCTGCTTTATTCCCATCTTCAGGCACTCCGGGCAGTTTGTACCTCTGGAGAATGTATCTGAGCCGCTCTCCCGGGTCCTGACGGTACCACTAGAGATAGATGTTATTGGAAGCTGTTGAAAGGGTAAAATCACAGTGTATTGTAACCGACTGGTCTACTTGTGTATGCAATGCCGCGGGCCATTCTGTGACAGAATATTGAGCTGCAGAACTGGAACCTGTGTAACGTGGAGAAGAATTGCGGTTATCAAAACAACATTCAGCATTGACTTATGACTTAACCCCGGCTACGAGGAAAATCCGTGAATGAGTGTACTGTATCTGTGATCCGTGAATGAGTGTGCTGTATTGCCACCTAATGACAGAGAATAAATAGACGAGAGTACAAAGTACATACTTGACACGGTTTCGAGTGTAGATAACAGATTAATACGTTATAACTGGTTTAGCAGCATCATGATTTCCGGGTTGCTTGTCCCACTTGCATTTTAACAGATTTGAAGAGAACTAGGTATCTGATTGTGATGAGACAGCTTGCTAAAGACATCCTTTCAAATTATTAAGATAATATAAAAAGTTTACAAATGAGAGGAGGCCATTCAGCCCATCTTGCTCGTTTGGTTGTTATTAGCTTATTGATCCCAGAATCTCATCAAGCAACTTCTTGAAGGATCCTAGGGTGTCAGCTTCAACAACATTACTGGGGAATTGGTTCCAGTTTACATCAATTCTCTGTGTAAAAAAGTGCCTCCTATTTTCTGTTCTGAATGCCCCTTTATCTAACCTCCACATGTGACCCCTGGTCCTTGTTTCTTTTTTCAGGTCGAAAAAGTCCCCTGGGTCGACATTGTCAATACCTTTTAGAATTTTGAATGCTTGAGTCAGATAACTTTGTAGTCTTCTTTGTTCAAGACTGAATAGATTCAATTATTTTAGCCTGTGTGCATACGACATGCCTTTTAAACCCGGGATAATTCTTGTTGCTCTTCCTTGCACTCTTTCTAAAGCAGCAATATCCTTTTTGTAGCGAGTTGACCAGAAATGAACAAGTTTTAACATTACTTCCCTTGATTTAAATTCAACACTTTTCATTATATATCCAAGCATCTTGTTGGCCTTTTTGATAGCTTCTCCACATTGTCTAGATGAAGACATTTCTGAGTCAACATAAACTCCTAGGTCTTTTTCATAGATTCCTTCTTCAATTTCTCCCATATGGTACTTATAATACACATTTTTATTGCCTGCATATATCTATGACTAAAGTATATATATTTTTGTCCAAACTGGATAATATCATCTTGATTTGTCAGTAGATTGTTGTGTGTAATGGTGAGGTAGATGGTATATTTATCATTAACATACAGTATACGGTAAAGAAAAAGATAAACCATGTTAGTACATAAAAATGGGAATTAATAATAATAATAATAATAATAATAATAATAATAATAATAATAATAATAATAATAATAATAATCTATGTTTTACTGGATTCATGACTCTGAGAATTGAATCACAAGCACACTGGCTGTTTTCCTCAATATTAAGCCTAAATGCCGTCAACATATTTTTGTCCACAAGATGGAAGCATGACATTTGTCAAACAGTTTACACTAAAAGTAACCATAATCTAATTGAGACTCAACCAAAAATGAAATTTCTTACACAAAGTTATTAAGAGCATTAATGTGTAGATGCCACTATACATGTCCTGAAACGTGGTGTCCTGTGTCTCCACACGTTCAATCTCAGTGTCACATACTGGACAAGCCCCTCAATCCCTTCAGGTTCAGTGTGATAGTCCTTCTGTAAAAAATCAATACAGAAAAAAGTAAAGTCCCAGACAGGCTGGATTAATAGGACTCCCAAATTAAATATAATTGACCTCAAAGGTGCTGTAGTGTTCGAGGGGTGTAGCCCCTATAGAACTGTATTGGTAAGCAGAGCAAATAGTTTACTTTGAAGAACTGCCATTGATTTGTGTAACTCTGTATCCTAGGAAGGCTGATTGATGTAAATTAGTCCTAAAATATGGTGACCTATTGCAATTCTGTGTGTGAATATGTAGCTTTCTCACTAACCTTGGCATGACAATAGAGAGGCTGGATCAATTCAGTTAGGACATGTAGATCAGTCTCACTGTATTACAAACAGATCTGTTTTTTTTTTAATTATGTTTTTCAGTGAAGTAATTGTGGTTAAACGGTTTATTGTCAATGTTTGTTTTATTTCTCTGGTCCAAGAGGAAGCATTTGATTGGGTTGTCTATACTGATCATTTTAAAACTTTACACATGCTTTTGATTTTGGGGAAGCCTTTGTCAATGTGTTCACTACAGTAATATTTATTAGGGGCAGTGGTGCTGGTTTTTATTAATTGTAATAAAAAAAAATTATCAGTCTGTGACAGGATGGCTGGGCGGTGATGTCAGGACAGATGCAGGTAGTAAAAATACTGACACCAATACTGCAGATTTCAAAATAATAAAGACGTGGCGGCGCCGTTTTTATTAAACAAAAATAAATAAAATATTTAAACAAAAACACTGTGTTCTCACAGAGCAAAACAAAACAGTCAAACAAAACAAATCTCGAACACAAAAATTACACAGATCAGGCTGGGCAATCGCCTTCACTGTTCCTGTATGTTTTCTTTTAGTTCTCCCCTCTCCCCTCTCCCCTCTCCCCTCCCCCCTCTCTCCACCCACTCAGTACTCCACCCTGAAAGCAGAGAGCTGCAGGCTTTTTATATCGTGGCCGAGGGGTTTAACTAGTTGGCAATTATTCTATTACCCCTCGGCCACAATCTGCACGGGTACAATTATTATGTGTGACTGCCAGCTAATTCAATAATAACTAGCTGACAGTCACGCATTCCCACGATGTATTTTAAAACAACAAAACACACGGCACTTCACCGTCAATAAATATAAATACAATAATAAAACAAACAAACACAAAACAATAATCTGAACAGGGGCGGAGGGGGAAACCCCGTTCTAAAAATAAATAAATAAATACGTACAGGGCTGCTCGCCCTGTTACACAGTCATTGTGGCAATGTGCCCCGCCCTTGTCTGCATTTTTGTGTTTTATGTTGTATGTTGCATGTGCTAATGTTGGCGTATAGATATGGCTGCACGGGATATAAATGGGTGTGTGCAGCACGAGTTATTTAAAATGTATAATTGTATTTAGGGACCGGGGTTGCACTTCACTTCACGTGCATTTAAAGTAGTTAATAATATGTGAGCACGGGGTTGCACAGATTTAGTTCACGTGCTGGGATTCAAGTGAATAATTAATTGGTAATTGAATCCCAGCACAACAGTATATATAGATGCAAGTTTCACTCACTCAGGGTTGTGTGTTCGGTGAGTGGAGAACGGGTGTGGAGAGGAGGAAGTAAAACGTAAACTAAATACGTGTTTAGACTCACCGTGTTTGTTTGTCGGTTCGTCCAGTTTGTTTAGTGTTAATCCATTTTGTGTGTGTGTTTTATTTGGCCTCAAGTGCTGTGTCCTGTGTTTTGTTCAACCGTTTAATTTTGTTTGTTTAATAAACATACTGAGGGCAGCAGTGACTCAGTTTCAACACAAGTACTGCTTGTGTGATTTTTTTTCTGGCCTGACGTCATCCACTACAGCCTGCTTGTCACAGTCATCCACATATTCTATACATGTGTAGACACAGGGATTGACACCCTGTACCTGCAATTTGTAAATGCACTGGAACATCTTAACCTTTATATTCCTGTAAGAATGAGTGTTGAAATAACTTAGAAGAGGTACCATTGAACAAATAGATATAGTTTAACAAACAATATGTCTTAAATGTAACCACTCTGTGACTGAAGTATTGCACCACCATGTTTAATGCCTAGTATGGACACCTTTACCATTAATCACAGCTTTAAGTCGATTTGGGTCATGTTTACGAGGTATTCAGATCTTTCTTATGGTATTCTTGACCAGTCCTGCTTGCAGATTTCCTACAGATTGGACAGGCTGGTTGGATTGTGTTCTGCTACCTTTCTTTTTAAATCAGTCCACATCATTTCAATAAAGTTAAGATCTGGAGACTGAGAAGGCCATTCCAGAACATAGATCATCTTATTCTTTAGAATTATTATTATTATTATTTATTTCTTAGCAGACGCCCTTATCCAGGGCGACTTACAATTGTTACAAGGTATCACATTATACATTATTTCACATTATACAGATATCACATTATTTTTACATACAATTACCCATTTATACAGTTGGGTGTTTACTGGAGCAATCTAGGTAAAGTACCTTGCTCAAGGGTACAACAGCAGTGTCCCCCACTGGGGATTGAACCCACGACCCTCCGGTCAAGAGTCCAGAGCCCTAACCACCTTATATATATATTAGAATGAAAAACATTTCCACATTCTTTCTGTCTCATCCTTTCTGTCCTTTAAAGAGATCAATTCAAACGCTATCCCCATCTGCTTTTCACTCTCCCATTATTGCAGAGGTCACTGCTGAGTGTTTCAGAGCATCACTGGGAGCTACAGAGAAGCTGTTGTGTGAAAATGTCATTAAAAGAAGACAACATAATTCATTACTAAAGCTGCCACACACATACCAAGTCATTGTCTTTGTGTGAAATCATAATTTAAACTATAATACTTAGGGCAGCAGTGTGGAGTAGTGGTTAGGGCTTTGGACTCTTGACCAGAGGGTTGTGGGTTCAATCCCTGGTGGAAGACACTGCTGCTGTACCCTTGAGCAAGGTACTTTACCTAGATTGCTCCAGTAAAAACCCAACTGTATAAATGGGTAATTGTATGTAAAAATAATGTGATATCTTGTAACAATTGTAAGTCACCCTGGATAAGGGCGTCTGCTAATAAATAAATAATAATAATAATAATAACATGTCAGATAATGATTGAGTTCTAATGTTTGCTCTGGTTTCACACATTAAGAAAGTCCCTGTTCAAGCATGTATTCATTATATTTCTACAGTTCATTGTGGTTAACCACACCCTGCTTTCTAATTTCATTTCTATGAACACAGAACACGTTTTCAAAGATTTCAGAGAAGAAAAAGCATCAAAATGCAAACAGTTTGTCTGCACTGAAACCACTTCCTTTATAATGGACTCATGCCAATGATAGTGTGTGGAAGCAGTTCAACACAGCTTTCTTTCATCATTTACCAGGTAATGGGCCTGTGCCAGTTAGTGCTGACAGATTTTGTACAGCGTCCCAATGAGTTTTCACACTGTGCTATCTTCAGAGCACAGTGATAGATTGCTGTGTCACTCAGAGCAAGTTTGGAAATGGTGATTGTAGTAGAAGATCTGTCTGCTGTAGAAGTGAACCGGCTTTTAGCAAAGTCTGCAGTGTGAGAATAGCTACTCCTTAAGCGGGCTCCTTTCTGCAGTATGTATTCCAGGGCTTGGTTTGAGTTCTGCCGATACCAGTAGAGAAGAACATTGCTGCTACTTGCAGTATAAGAGCAGCTGAGCGTTACTGACTCTCCTTCTGTTCTGGACTCTGCTGCCTGTTGAGGACTGATGGAATTCCCGCTTGTCATGACTGAACATTGAGGAAGAAAAAGAACATTTAATAGACAGTCAGAAATAATAATAATAATAATAATAATAATAATAATAATAATAATAATAATAATAATAATGTTTCTTGTTGTGTTGAAATTACCTGGCAGGATAATAAACATACACATGATTAATGGATCCATTTTAGCTCAGTGCTGATTTCTTTATGAACAGAATAGAAAGGTTTTGTCTCTGTGTTGATTCTGGTGCTTTTCTCTTCACAATGCTGCTCTGAAATATTCTGCTCAGAGGTTTTGAATGATAAATGTCTGTAACCAATCAGCAAAGAGAAACAGAAACATGTGATGTAACTCTGTGGTTCATACTTGTGGTTAACATCTTGTTTTATCAACACCTTCATTAGCAGTTAACTGGATACAAGTCAAAGAGGTTTCAATTCTTCATTGACTAACTGCATTCGCACTACCCACTTTTCAATGAACCTTCCCAGAACTCAGGAAATCCAGCACTCACCACATTATAATGTGCACTGCGGTTACCCTTCTACACAGAAGAGCTGTCACTGGAAATGCCATCAGCATTGTAATCACTTGTCTCTGTACACTCCCGGGTTTTTGTATGGGTAGGGCGCTAATTTGTATCACTGTGCTGGTTCTATTGCACAGTAATAGATGGCAGAATCAGAAACTGAAGGCTGTATTGTCAGGGAGCCAGTTTTAGATGAGGTATCTACTGCTGGTTTATATTTCCCAGAATCGTATGCATGTGTTCCTGAACCCCAGGCTTTGCTGGTGTATTTTAAAGCCTGGTTGAGATCTTGTTTGTACCAGTACATTGCATAAAAGCTGCTTGTCTGATAGCGACAGATTATCTGAACTAATTCTCCTTCTGAAACTTGCTGTGAATCAGGGCTTTGAGTCACTTTGTCTTGACTGTGTGCACCTGAAACGAAAGAGAAGCTTGTGAATTAAATACATTAATTAATTAATTCATTATCTTGCTATATTCAGTTTTACGTACCTGACATAATTAGGCAAACAACTAAATATTTAAACATTGTAACACATGAAAACAATATATCATTAGATAGTTTGTGAAGTCTTGTGCTTTCTGAATGTTTGACATTAATGCTCTTGTTTGTATTCCACAGTATACTTCCTGTGGTAACTCTCACACCAATCATCACAGTTCTTTCACCCTCACATTACCACAAGGTCATGTGATCAGAGACAGACACACAGCAACACAGAAGCTCCTTTTTAAACTCAGAGAGAGCAAGAGACAGAGATGGAAGGTTGAGATGAAATATTTTATTGTATTAATTAATAAGTAGATTAAAATGTATTTCTATGGACCCTTTCATTTCCATTGTATGACATGTGTAATCATTCTGAGTGGTATTAAAGATCACTTTTTCATTCTCAAGTAATATCTCCCATTGGAAGGTAAGTGAGGAGGTGCTAATAATGTTTTAATGGATGTATCTCTGAATGTATTTCACATTCTGTGCTATTAATGTATTGTCATCTCCTTAATGCCTGGTATGTGCCTTGTTGTTTAATGAGGGAAGCATTGTGTGATTGTGAATATTGAGCACTTGGATATGGGGACTAGATAGTTCGTGTAAAAATTAATTTATTTAACGCTTTATATACATGTTTATTAAAAGTTGTTTTTTTTTATGCATTAAATACATGTAAACATCGAACACATTGTTGTTTCTTTGTAAATGAATTCTATGAAAGTTCAATAGCAAACATCATAAAAATTAGGGGAGACCGGGGCTGGTTGTCACACTTTTTACTCTTTATTATTTTCCTCAATCTGGTGACATTCTGCGAGGTTCTGTTCCTCGTTATATTGAAGAATAACTCTTCACGAACAAATTGATGTTTTTTTTTTTTTTTATTTCAGCATAACTTTATTCCAAATATGATATTTAGACAGTTGAAAATGCGCCGGTCACCTGTGACAACCTGCCCCATACTGGGGTTGGGTGTCACACGATATGGGGTTGGCTGTCATAAAGTATGTTCTTGGTTTTACAGTAGACAATAATGCAACATTTTTTAAAAAAAAAAATAACATACAGTTTCTACTGTGTACAATAACAGAAAAAAGTTGTATTTTTACTTTTTATGTGAACATAAAAAATATAGACCTATATATATTTGAAATGTTGACCCATGCTACAAAATAATACCACAGCCTCCACAGAACCGGAGAACAAACAGTGAATAACTTAAATAAGCATCATATGGTGACATATCCCACATGCTGGTGTAAAAAAAGTAGAAAGAAAAAATATAAGACTTCTTCCTATAGGATTTACATGTGACAACCAACCCCAAAACTATGTGACAACCTGCCCCAACCTGACTTTACATGACAATTTAATTCTCTCAGTACTACTGGGAGAACCTACTGGGTTTGTTTTTACACCAAAAGATAGCCAGTATCTGGTTCTATTAACATGGCCATCGGTTCAAACAAACTCCAATACTACTAAGAGTTATAACATAAATAACAAGATATTTTTTTACTTTGGGTATGAAAAAAATGAAACATGCGCTAACCTTTATGTTTTGAATTGGCCTCAAATTACAATATGGTTAAGTTCCAGACAATAGAACACACATTTCAGTGTTCGTGTCACCTGCCTGCACTATCTAGTGTCATAGTTATGAGCACTGAGACAACCAACCCGTGTGACGACCAACCCCGGTCTCCCCTACATGTTGTAATATGTATCAGTATTACACTACCAGACCGTAAGAGGGTGCAGGGGGGTAATTAAGAAGAATGTCTCTGAGTAGCTTCTACACAGAACACAGGCTGCACTGCCATCTTCACCACTCGGCAGGCAGCAGGAGGTTTTTGTATGAAGTGATATAGAGACTCTCACAGTGTGGGCCTCAGAGCACAGAAGTACGTGGCAGAGTCAGACAGCACAGCTGCATTGATATTCAGATGAAAGGTCTTGTTCTCGTTCTTCTTGTCATGAGATACCGAGAAACGATTTCGAAACCTCAATGGAATGTTGTCATTTTGCGTAAATTCGCCGAGGATGAGTTGAGGAGCTTGATTGGGATCCTGGATATACCAGAAGAGAGTCGGAGAGCTTGCTGTCTCATACTGGCAGTGTATCGTGCTGTTGTGTGTTTCTTTAACGACTATGGATTTGAAATGTTGAGTCACTGAGTCTGCTTGGGTCATTTCTAAGGAAAATAAAAAACAAAAAAACTCAATTATATAATAGTTATGCAGCCAAAAACATACATACATACATACATACATACATACATACATGCATACATACATGCATACTACTGGATGAACGATAATGTTTTATGTACTTTTACTGAGAAATGTAAAATTTCTTATACGACAGACAGCAGTTACAGTAACATGAAATGCATTGCAAAATATGACTAAATGTATTTATATATGTATTGCTGTATTAAAGTACAACTAAACCTACCTATGATTAAGCAAAGTAGCACAATAAATGCACCATATTGTTGTTCCATTCTCAAAACTTTCAAACGACAAATCCCTCCACCGTCTGCTTCAATCTGCAGCTGAATCGGTGAAGAATGCGTTTCTATAGCAGTGATGTCATGGAATCCAGTGCCCCGCCCCCTACACAGGGCACGCCTTTATTGCGTCATCACTCTGTAAACTTCAAATGTTATGTAAACTTTGTAAACTGCATTTACAAAGGAACCTGATAGTACATATCAGTATTTACAACACGTTATGCCCTATTTGTGTAAATATCCAACTGTATTAGAACATTTATAAAGAACTGTTGATGAAAACGTTATCAGAGATTTTACTTTATTAAACGCTTTTGTTTTAGTTTTTCTGCACTGCTATGCTCAATCTTCATTAATTCACTTCTCCAAATATTAACGTACAATACGTGAGCACGACATAGGATCTCGTGAGCGGACTTATCATCTCGTGCGCAGGACGTCATATCTTGTGGACTGCAGCACACCCGGTGTTCCCAGTGGATCGGTTAGGAGACAATGGCAGTATTCTCCTGCTCATGGCACAACAAACCATGCAAAACTGGTGTGGTTTTAGACTCATGCTCTTTTAAGGTACATACGATTATTGCACCCATTTGTATTCTATTACTTTCTGAAATAATTTGAGTCAATAATTTGAGGAATAATTTGAGTCAAGTTTCATGATGTGTGAGTTATTTATCCTGATTTATCATGAAGAAAAAAAATATGTATGCCCTTTACATTATACAGTGGTCCGTCATACACCATATACACCTTGAAGACTAACTCGCAGGAGAATGCTGTTTTACCCAATGAAAGTCTTCACGATAAGGAGTAAATCGAGTCATGTGTCAGTGGTCGTATGAAGAAGGCTATGTGCTAATAAGTTCTATTGCGGATGATTTGATTAAAAGATCGAGTCGCCAGTTATTATCTCAGTATCTCAATATCTCTAGTCAATCCCGTTCTATATATATATATATATATATATATATATATATATATATATATATATATATATACGTTCTGTGTAGAATAGGATAATCCATGTTAGTACATCAACAAAAAATGTAATATACATGGGATTTTATAATAATAATAATAATAATAATAATAATAATAATAATAATAATAATAATAATACTGATGACCTTTGTACTACTACGACTACTGGCAGGTCACACATTTGTGGAGCTCCTGCAGCTGTGTATTAAAAACATTAAAAACAGTTATTTAAACTCTTTATTTTTTTAAATCTTTTTACAATTTAGTTTATCTAAAGCAATAGTGCACCTTTTTTGTTAAAACATTTTGATTTAGTGGTTTTATTTTTAAATATTTTTTTTTTTAGTTTTTCTTTCTCTCCCTGCACTTGTGCTTGTCAGCAAGTGCAGGAGAGATTTTTCCTTCTTTGATTTTTCTTTCTTTTTAAAACACTTCTTTTATTGATTTGTTAATTTTATTTTAAAGCTTATATTTTTGTGTTTTTAGGAAAATTATTTTTATGTAAATAGCTGTTTTTGATTTTTGTTTAAAAATCATTTTGTTTTAAAAAATCCCCCATGTCTGCTGTGTGCAGAGTGGGGGGAGGGCAGGCAGGGAGCACAGGCCGTGTGCTCCTTTGTTTGACCTTAGTTTGATTTTTGATTTTTCTTTCAAGTTTTAAAAAAAATAAACTACTTTTTGTTTTGATTAAAAAAAAAAAAAAAAAAAAAACTTTTTCTGTTTGTTTGGTTTTTATTTTTATTTTGTGCCCCTGTGCTACTGGAGTGCAGGGGTGCATGTGTGCATTTTTATTTTATTTCTTTATTTAAAAATAAATAAATAATTTTGATTATGTAGGTGGTTGTTTGTCTTTTTGTGTACCCCTGCGCTGGTAACTGTTTGCAGTGCAGTGGTGTGTCTGTCTTGTGTGTGTGTGTGTGTTTTGTTTTTCTATTTAGAAAAATAAAAAATAGACTAAACAAACACTTAAAATAAATAAAAATAATACATAAAATGAATAAAATGAGTGGGCAAACACCACAGCCCCCCAAACAATGGGCAAAGGCGGCTGCGAGCAACGCAGCTCCCCCATTCAAGAACATCACCAGGAGGCACGGGGTCAGGTGCCTCCTACGAGACTCCCTCTCGATCGAGGCCTTCGTCAAGGCCATGGCGAAGGCGGTGGGACCAACAGCAATCATGGCGGCCTCTAAAATGTAGGGGAAAGCCTTATTTTTCCTAAAATCTGAGACTGCCGCGAACACTGCGATCGAGAGGGGTCTCAGCGTGGGGGGCATGTTTGTCCCCATTGAGCCCCTCACGGGGCTGGGCAGCAGGGTCATCCTGTCTAATGTGCCACCTTTTATAGAGGATGCCCTGCTCACGCCCCATCTGCAAGCCCTGGGGGAACTTAAAACGGCCATCCACCCGACCCCCCTGGGCTGCAAAGACCAGGCCCTCCGCCACGTCCTGTCATTCCGCCGCCAGGTGACCATCCACCTGGCTGGTCGGGAAAAGGTGGAGGGTAGCTTCGTGGTCCCCTTCGAGTGGACCAACTATGTCATCTTTTTTTCCTTGGAGGAGGTGCGGTGCTTTCACTGCAAGGAGCTGGGGCACCAGAAAAAGAGGTGCCCCAAGCTCCAGCAGGGCGCAAAGCCACCAGCGCCCGCACCTCGCCCCTCCGAGTCCAACTTGCCCCCGGGGCCCTCAAAGAGGCCCGCAGTGGGGGGCAAAAAAGTACCCGCCCCCCTCCCAGTAACATCCGGGGGGGGGAAGGGAGAGAAGGCCCCCGAGGAGGCCGGACCCTCCGCGCCTCCCGAAAGCGCGTCGGGGAGAAGGCCGCTGAATGGACCGTGGTCGCCCGCCGGAAGAAGAAGGCGGCCGCCAGGTCAACCGGGGCAGCCAAGCAGGGGGCGACGAAGCCTACCGCCACACCATCTGGTGGTGCGTCAGGGGGAGTCCCAGAGAAAGGGACTCCCTCGACGGCACCCCCCGCGAGGCAGGGCGGCAAAGCAGCCCGAAAAACCAAACATCTCATCCCCGGGGGTGAGAAGAGAGGAGCTGCCGGAGGTGAACTCCCCGTCACCGTGACAAGGCAGGGGACCGCCTCCGGCAGCATCAGGGGGAAGAGGAAGGCGCAAGCGCACCTTCCCACGTGTGCACACAAGTGCACACATACCGGCCTCTTGGTGAGGGTCCCCCAAAACAAAAGCGACCACCTCGGCATCCCCCCTCTACTGGCAACGAGGACCCTGGCCCTCGCGCTGCCACAGACGGGGAGAAGTATCCATCCCTCGAGGTGGTCCAGGGCTCCGCAGAAGAGGCGGAGCCCATGGAAGAGGCTCACACTGAGGGGCTAAAGGGAAGGGAGGAACCTGAAAGGGCAGAAGGAGCCCTTCGAGTAGATCCCCTCCCCGTCACACAAAAGACCTCGGAAGCCGGCCCCGACTCTACCATCGAGGGGCCGGCTGCAGCAGACGGTCCCCGCGAGGGTCCTTTCGCCAGATTCTCCCGCCACGTCCCCTGGGGGTGGGGCGCGGGGAGACTCTGTCAAAATCAAGATCAGATGCAACACGCTCACCCACCAATGGGAGTGCGTTGTGCTTCTCCGTCGCGAGGGGGGCGGTGGAGAACCGGAGTAGCAGGAGGAGGACTCGGAGTCCGCGTGCAGCGTGGGCTCGGAGAGTCTGTCCGCCCCTTCTCCGGACATCCCTGCGGCGGAGCTCCTGGATTTCTTGGAGGCCACCATCCACCGCAGGGACAAGGTCCAGCTGGCCCTGGACAAATGGGGGGATTTCCAGAGGATCCTAAACTCTGTGAGATCCTTCCTCAGGGCCAGCCACGCCAGCAAAACTTCGGGCACGAGCGTGCACATTCTTGCCCGAAAGTTACATGACCAGTTGGTGAACTTTGGGAGATCTCAGGATCTCCCGTGAGTGTGAACAACTAACCTTGACAGAGGATCATGTATCACATCGGGACCGTGAACATCAACGGGTGTAAGGACCATTTCCGCAGGGCCCAGGTAATCTCCTTCCTGAAAATAGGGGGTTACTCTGTGTGCTTTCTGCAGGAAACCCACTCCACTCCGCAGGCCGAGGCCAACTGGCTGCTGGAGTGGGGGGGGGAGAGTGTCGTTCATCCACCTCACCAAATCTTCGTGTGGGTCTTCTCCGGGTCCTTAGTTCCCACGGTGCTCGATGTGGTCAACGTCGTGCCGGGCTGTCTGTTGCACCACCGGATCCGGGACAGGGACGCTACGGTTCACCTGGTGAACTCGTACGCTCCGTCTTCGGGTCCGGCGAGGGTCCACCTTTTCCGCCGGATGTCGGACCATTTGAAAACCATCGGCGCCGATGAGCTTGTGGTCCTCGGGGGGGACTTCAACTGCACCCTCGAGGCCGCGGACTGGGTCGGCCGCCCTGAGAGGGCTGATCGCTCAGCTCTCTCTGGTCGACATCTGGCGGTGGCAACACCCAGACGCCTCCGCCTTCACCTACACCCGGGTGAGGGAGGGGCGAGTGTCTCAGTCCCGGATCGACAGGTTCTACCAACTCGAGCAGAGCGCGTACGAGGAGAAGAAGAGCACTCTGGGGGACCTGCAGCTCCAACGGTCCCGGGGGGCGTTTGTGCGCTTGCGCGTCCCAGTTCCTCCGGGAGATGGACCACGGCACACACTTCTTCTACGCGTTGGAGAAAAAGAAGGGAGATCGCAAGAACATCACCTGCCTCCTGCCGGACGACGGCTCCCTTCTGACGGATCCGGAGAGCGTGAATGAGAGGGCCAGGGCCTTCTACGCTGCCCTCTTCTCTCCGGATCCCGTCGACTCCGACGCGTGCAGGGTTCTTTGGGACGGGCTTCCCACGGTCGGTGAGGGCGTGCGGGACAAGTTCGAGGGCCAGCTGACCCTGGCCGAGCTCTCCAACGCCCTCGGTCAGATGCCCTACAACAAATCGCCGAGCATCGATGGGCTGACCATGGAGTTCCACAAGAAGTTTTTGGACTTGCTGTGACACCTTTGTGCGGGTCCTGGCGGAAGCCTACGAGACCGGGAAGATGCCCCTTTCGATGAGATGGGCGGTGATCACGCTGCTGCCCAAGAAAGGGGATCTCCGTTGCCTGAAGAACTGGTGCCCAGTCTCGATGCTGTGCACGGACTACAAAATCGTGGCCAAGGCCGCCTCCCTGAAGCTCAAGTCCGTGCTGGCTGACACGATCCACCCCGACCAGTCCTACACGGTCCCAAACTGGACGATCTTCAACAACATCTTCCTGGTTCGGGACCTCCTGCACTACTGCCTTCCTGTCGCTGGATCAGGAGAAGGCATTCAACCGGGTGGATCACGAGTATCTCTTCGGAACCCTGCGAGCATTCAGTTTCGGGCCTCACTTCGTCAGCCTGTTCCAGATGCTGTACACCTCTGCCGAGTGCCTGTTGAAAGTCAACTGATCCCTGATCGCACCCCTCGAGTTCAGAGGAGTGCGTCAGGGCTGCCCTCTGTCCGGACAACTGTACGCATTGAGCCCTTCCTCTGCCTCCATCGCAGGAAGCTGACGGGGTTGGCGCTCGGCGCGTCGGACACGAGGGTGGTCGGACACGACATGCTCCTGGTGGCCTCCGATCCTGTTGACCTGGAGAGGATGCGGAGCTGTCAGAGCGTATACTCTGACGCTTCCTCTGCCAGGATCAACTGGAACAAGTGCTCCGGGTTGTTGGAAGATCCCTGGCAGGTGGACTCCCTCCCTGTCGAGCTCCAGCAGTTCCAGTGGAGCGCCGACAGCTTCAAGTACCTGGGAGTCCACCTGAGCCCCGCGGAGACCTCGGTCGCAGCCAACTGGGTGGAGTTGGAGATAAAGTGCTTATTTCCAATCTGTAATCCAAGCCTCCTCTAACAACCCACGTAAACTATTCTCTACCTTCTCCTCCCTCCTAAACCCTTCCCCCCTCCTCCTCCCTCCTCTATCTCCCCTGATGACTTTGCCTCCTTCTTCTCTTCTAAAATCTCAGATATCCGCAAACTCTTTAACACCTCTCCCTCCCCCGCACCCCCTCCTGCTCCAACCCCTACACCCACTACATCCCCTACTTACTCGCCCTCCTTCTCCACCTTCTTGCCCCTCTCAGACTCTGACCTCTCCTCCCTGCTCCAGGGTCACAAACCCACCACGTGTGCCTTGGACCCCCTCCCCACTCACCTCTTTCAAGCTGCTGCTCCTGCTCTACTCCCCTTCATCTCCTCCCTCCTCAACACCTCTATACTTTCTGGTATCTTTCCCTCTGCCTTCAAAAAAGCCTCTATCACTCCCCTCCTCAAAAAACCTACCCTCGACCTCACCTCCCACCAGAGCTACCGTCCTGTCTCCCGCCTACCCTTCCTCTCCAAAACCCCCGAGCGGACTGTACACCGCCAGCTCTCTGCTTTCCTGTCCAACCACTCTCTGCTTGACCCTCTCCAATCTGGCTTCCGCTCTGCTCACTCCACTGAAACCGCCCTCCTGTCTGTCACCAACTCACTTAAGTGTGCCCGAGCTGCCTCTCTCTCCTCTGTCCTAATTCTCCTCGACCTCTCTGCTGCCTTTGACACTGTTGATCACTCTATTCTACTATCATCTCTTGCTGACCTGGGGATCTCTGGCACTGCTCTGGCCTGGTTCTCCTCCTACCTCTCCAACCGCACTTACCAGGTAACCTGGCGTGGAGCAACCTCCACACCTCACCCTCTCTTAACTGGAGTCCCCCAAGGGTCAGTCTTGGGTCCTCTCCTGTTCTCTCTCTACACCCGCTCCCTGGGCCCCCTCATCGCATCCTATGGTTTCTCATACCATTTCTATGCTGATGATGCTCAGATTTTCCTCTCCTTCCCCACCTCTGACTCCACCATCTCCTCCCGTATCTCTACCTGTCTGTCTGCTATTTCCTCCTGGATGCACTCGCATCACCTCAAACTCAACCTCTCTAAATCTGACCTCCTTTTCTTTCCCTCCTCCTCCTCCCCCTCCTCTGATCTCTCTATCTCTGTTCCTCTGGAATCTACCACACTCTTTCCCTCTTCCTCAGCTAAGAACCTTGGAGTCACCCTGGACCCCTGCCTCTCTTATTCCCAGCAAATCTCCACTCTGGCACGCTGTCACAAAGACGGCCAGAGTGGGTTGCGTCAGACCAGAAAGGATTTCAAACACAGAGACGGTGGTTGTGATGAGCTGAGTGCAATGGCTGCACTCAGCGTTTATTAACAAATAAAAGGTTTGCAACAACAAAAACACGGGACACGGCACTATACGCCAAAATAAAGAGACATACAAAACGGACTAACACTAAACAAACGGTGCACGGAGAGACAAACAAACACGGTGAGTACAAACACTTTTAGATTTCACTTTACTTTCCTTTACTTTCCTCCTTCTCCTCACCCGTTCTCCACTCTCGAACACCCAACCCCCGACTGAGTGCTACGTGTCTCTATATACACTGTTGTGCTGGGATTCAATTACTAAATTAATTATTCACTTGAATCCCAGCACGTGAATTAATTCTGTGCAACCCCGTGCTCACATATTACATTTAACCAGCACGTGAAGTGATTTGTGCTCTCCTCGTGCCTAAATACAAATCTACACTTTAAATACACGTGAAACACAGACCCGTTTATATCCCGTGTACCAATGACTATACACCAACATTTACACACGCAACATACACACAACACACAAATGCACACAGGGGCGGGGCACTTTGCCACATATACCCCCCCTTGTGCGCAGCACACATGGCCTCAACGGCCACCTCCCCCCTTAAAAACCCAGCAGTCCAGGACAAAGTCTCGGGCTGGGAAGGGAGGCTTCAGTGGGCCCATGGCTGGCCATGCTGTCAGCACCCCTGCCGGTAGTGGCACGGCTGACAGCCTGTTGGTCCCGTCCTGCAGCGAAAAAGCTGCGGGGGCAGGTGGTCCCCCGACCTCCCCCTTCTTCGTAGCCGGCAGCTCCCTCCTGTGGGGCTCCGGCCACAAGAACTCCTGCAGCGAAAAATCTGCAATGGGAGCAGGTCTCCGGACCTCCCCCACGATCTCCGGCAGCGAAACTGCTGCTGGGGTTGGTGGTCTCCAGACCTCCTCCCCCTTCGTGGCCGGCAGCTCCCCTTTCTGGGGCTCCGGCCACCGTACTCCCTGCGGAGGTACGGGCAGCAGAGGCAGCTCCTGCTCCTCTGCTCCGGGCGGTGGTGGAGGCAGAGGCAGCTCCTGCTCCTCTGCTCCTTGCGGTGGTGGTGGCGGAGGCAGAGGCAGCTCCTGCTCCTCTGCTCCTTGCGGTGGTGGCGGAGGCAGAGGCAGCTCCTGCTCCTCTGCTCCTGGAGGTGGTGGAGGCAGAGGCAGCTCCAGCTCCTCTGCTCCTGGCGGTGGTGGTGGCGGAGGCAGAGGCAGCTCCTGCTCCTCTGCTCCTGGAGGTGGTGGAGGCAGAGGCAGCTCCAGCTCCTCTGCTCCTGGCGGTGCTGGCTCCCTCTGCTGTGGCGGCTGGGCATGTGCACGCCGTGCTGCCTTCAGCAGCATAGCGAGAGGCTGCTGGGGGACACCAGCATCCTGCCCTTCTCCCCCCCAAAAATTTTCAGGGGGTTGAGCCTGTAACCCCTCCCCTTCCGGCTCTTGGGGCTGAACCAGCAGGCATTTCCCCTCTGCTGGTGGCTTGGGTCCCAGAGCTGTGGAAGCCCCGACTTGCCTCCCTTTGGGCTGTGGACGCACCGACTCCTCCCTTTTGGGCTGTGGACGCACCGACTCCTCCCTTTTGGGCTGTGGACGCACCGACTCCTCCCTTTTGGGCTGTGGACGCACCGACTCCTCCCTTTTGGGCTGTGGACGCACCGACTCCCCCCTCTTGGGCTGTGGACGTTCGGGCTCCCCCCACTCAGGCGTAGGACGTTCGGGCTCCTCCCACTCAGGCGTAGGACGTTCGGGCTCCTCCCACTCAGGCGTAGGACGTTCGGGCTCCTCCCACTCAGGCGTAGGACGTTCGGGCTCCTCCCACTCAGGCGTAGGACGTTCGGGCTCCTCCCACTCAGGCGTAGGACGTTCGGGCTCCTCCCACTCAGGCGTAGGACGTTCGGGCTCCTTCCGCTTGGGCTGTGGACGCTCAGGCTCCTCCCGTTTGGGCTGTGGACGCTCAGGCTCCTCCCATTTGGGCTGTGGACGCTCAGGCTCCTCCCATTTGGGCTGTGGAGGCAAAACCAGCAGGCATTCACCCTCTGCTGGTGGAGATGGGGACAGCAGGTACTCACCCTCTGCTGGTGGAGATGGGGACAGCAGGCATTCACCCTCTGCTGGTGGGCCTGCTACCTGGGCTGCTGTTCCTTTTATCGTTGCCTCCAGGTAGCTGAGGAGAAACTCCACACCTTCCTCCAAGGTGTTTGGGGTGTGTTCCTCCTGATAGGCCTCCCATCTCTCACTGTCCATCATCCACAGGGCCCGGACGATTATGGGCAGAGACTGGGCCTCCAGCCCAGCATTTTCTAGGAACCAGCCCCGCAGTTTGATGGCGTCTTCTGCCATTGACCTTTTTTTTTTTTTTTTTTTTTTTTTTTTCCCAGACCCCTCCTGGTCTGACGCTTGGAGGCGCGGCTATCCCTCTTCTGACACCACGTGTCACAAAGACGGCCAGAGTGGGTTGCGTCAGACCAGAAAGGATTTCAAACACAGAGACGGTGGTTGTGATGAGCTGAGTGCAATGGCTGCACTCAGCGTTTATTAACAAATAAAAGGTTTGCAACAACAAAAACACGGGACACGGCACTATACGCCAAAATAAAGAGACATACAAAACGGACTAACACTAAACAAACGGTGCACGGAGAGACAAACAAACACGGTGAGTACAAACACTTTTAGATTTCACTTTACTTTCCTTTACTTTCCTCCTTCTCCTCACCCGTTCTCCACTCTCGAACACCCAACCCCCGACTGAGTGCTACGTGTCTCTATATACACTGTTGTGCTGGGATTCAATTACTAAATTAATTATTCACTTGAATCCCAGCACGTGAATTAATTCTGTGCAACCCCGTGCTCACATATTACATTTAACCAGCACGTGAAGTGATTTGTGCTCTCCTCGTGCCTAAATACAAATCTACACTTTAAATACACGTGAAACACAGACCCGTTTATATCCCGTGTACCAATGACTATACACCAACATTTACACACGCAACATACACACAACACACAAATGCACACAGGGGCGGGGCACTTTGCCACACACGCACTTGCCGATTCTTCCTGAGCAACATCTGAAGAATCCGACCCTTCATCACCAACTATGCTACCCAGCTCCTGGTCCAGGCCCTGGTACTCTCCTGCCTAGACTACTGCAACTCCCTCCTGGCTGGCCTCCCTGCGTCCGCCACCCGTCCGCTCCAGCTCATTCAGAACTCTGCTGCCCGCCTGGTGTTCTCTCTGCCTTGCTTCGCCCACGCTACTCCACTACTCCGCTCGCTCCACTGGCTCCCGATCACTGCTCGCATCCATTTCAAGACTCTTGTACTAGCCTACAGATGCCTTGACCAGACTGCACCCAGCTACCTCCAGACCCTCATCTCTCCCTACACCCCCACTCAACCTCTCCGCTCCGCCTGCACTAGAAGACTAGCTCTACCTCCGCTACGCTCCCCTGCCTCCAGAGCCCGCTCCTTCTCCACCCTTGCTCCGCAGTGGTGGAATAACCTTCCTACAGATGTCAGGACTGCCCAGTCCCTGACCACATTCCGGCGCCTCCTTAAGACTCACCTCTTCAAACAGCACCTGTAGAACTCCTCTGTTTGTATCCTGGGACACTATCACCCTTCATGTAAATGTGCTTTATTTTGCTCTTATCTGCCCCCTATTTTACTGCATTTAATCCTGTACTTCAGAATACTGTAATCTGCCAAGTGTTTAACCTGTAGTACTTTGTATTTAATCATATCCTGATGTAACTATCACTATTATCTGCTGTTTATTGAATTGTGGTTTGTCACACTTGTACTTTGCTTGAACAAAAGTTATTGTATTTCTTGCTCTTATTGTATTACTTGTATTGTATGACTTGAAATGTATTTGCTTACGATTGTAAGTCGCCCTGGATAAGGGCGTCTGCTAAGAAATAAATAATAATAATAATAATAATAATAATAATAATAAAGTTGTTGCTAGACTGAGGTCGTGGTCGGTCTGTTGAAACTGCTTTCCTTCAGGTGCAGGGCTCTGGTGATAAACCAACTGGTGGCGTTGATGCTCTGGCATCGACTCACCGTCCTGAGCCCGCACCTTGAGTTTGTGGCCAGGGTCCAGAGGAAGCTGATGGACTTCTTCTGGGCCGGAAAGCACTGGGTCTCTGCGGCGGCTCTGTGCCTTTCTCTTGCCGAGGGAGGGCAAGGGTTGGTGTGCATCAGGAGCCAGGTGCACACCTTCCGCCTCCAGGCCCTGCAGAGATACCTGTACGCAGTCCCGGCCCCGCGGTGGTGCACGCTGGCATCCCTCCTTTTGCACCAGCTGCACGACCTGGGCTACGACAGTCTTTTACCAGGACCTACTCAGGACCCGCAGCATGTTCAACGTCGGCCGAGACGCCGTTCCGACCGAGAGCGAAGGACTCCTTCTGGAGCCCCTGCTGCACAACCCCCACCTAGGTGCGGAGGTGTTGGAATCCTCCTCGGTGCGGCGCGCGCTGATCTCGGCCAAGGTGACCAGAGTCTGGAATCTCCTGGATCACCAACGCTCGGAGTGGCTGACTCCCGAGTCGCTGGTCGCCAGGGCTCCGGGAGTGCAAAGCAGCATTTCACCCAGACTCTGTCAGGTATCTCGAGGGAGTTCTCAGGACCAGGGAGCCAACTTCCCCCCCTACCCCCTGCTCTCCGGTCCTGCTGATCGAACCCAAGGCACGAGCCCCCCCTCGGCCTCCCCTCGAGAACAACCTGAGCAGGATCTCTCAGTTCTCCTCGACCCCTCTCCGAGCCGCGTCGAGGAGGACCCTGTACGCGATGACGCTCCACACCCTCCACTTCCCAGCCCTCGTCTCCCGCTAAGACACCGCTTGGCAGGAGCCCCTCCGACCCCAGGAGGGCGAGAGTCCCCAGTGGGAGGATCTATACACCCCGCTGGTCCCCAGAGGAGCTGGGGACTTGGGATGGAGGGTCCTGCACGGAGCGCTCGCGTCAGGAGAGATCCTGCATCACGTTACCGACTCGGACGCCGCATGCCCTTTCTGCGGTCGGTCCGAGTCGGTAAGTCACATTTATTTTTCGTGCTCCAGGCTGCAGCCATTCTTCCTGCTCCTGAAGAACCTCCTGCTGCAGCTCTGGATGCATATCTCCCCCACCCTCCTAATTTTCGGGCACCCTGTCAGTGGCTCCAGCACGAAGAGAGACCTCCTCATGAATCTGCTCCTGTGACTCAGTTATTCAGCTCTACAGAACTATAAACTCTGAGCAGTTAATAATGAGCAGGTTTATTCATTCACCTGTTTCATTAAGTTTGGGTCTGGTGTTGTATTATTCAGCTGTACTGTAAGCCTGACATTACATGTTGCAATGGTTGTGTTTGCTCTACACAGTAATATACAGTACAATATTTAGATGATGAGGCTGCCAATATAGTCGTGTCCACAAGAGGGCAGTATAGACATTTGTCAAACAGTTCACCCTTAATTAAAGTAACCATAATTTCATTCTGTGACTCATAGCAAACAAAAATGAAACAGTACATATTCAGATCCAGTAAGAACAATAATGTACATTCTGCAACGCATAAGAACCACTGTACATGACCTGAAACTTGGTGTATTGTGTCTCCACGTATCTACTCTCAATATCACATACTGGACAGGCACCTCTGCTTTCCCTTCAATGTCACTGTGTTTGTCCTTCGCTAAACATCTCTAAGGAAAAAAAAAGTTATGACTGCCAAGTACCAGACAGACTAGATTAATAGGGAGCCCCCAAATTAAACGCACAGTACAGAGCACGCCATTTAGAGCCCACTGGTCGACAAAGGCCATCAGTATTATTATTATTATTATTATTATTATTATTATTATTATTATTATTATTATTATTATTATTGGATTAGCTGTGTTCCTAGCCCAAAAAAAAATGTACTAGAGTATCTAAAAAAAAAAAAAGTTTAATGTCTAATGTTACTGGACTGCACTTTAGAACATTCAGAACAAAGAGGTTTTCTATCATTAAAATAAAACATATTTTCAATAAAACGTGGGGTGAAATTTGAGAGATACATAATGCATAGAGTAGTTCTGTCTGTAGAGGAAAACTGAGAACATGTATTATTATTATTGCCCACATGTGTACTTGCTCTCTGGTGCCAATAGTCTTGGTAAACATAACCCCCAGTTGAATACTTGTTACAATGGCTCTGTTTACAAAGACGTTTGACCCCAGAATGGAATGTTCATTTTCTAGAATGTAGATGTCATCTTACCATCATTGAACTACCATCCTCCCATGGGTCAAAATGCATCGAGTTTAAGAGACAAACTGAAGAATCATGTTTGAACAATATAATACATATATAATCCATACCAAGATATTTAGTTAACAGGTTGTCTGAGTGGAGTTAATGTGCTATAAGTATCAAAACTCTACTCAAGCTGTATTCCTAGAAAATGGATAACATTTTGAGGAGGGACTTCATTTATGGGATGGCCTTTTATGTGATGCCTGGTGTTTAAGAAGTGTAACTATCAGAGACACAGATCTAGTGTTGTGTCTTTTCATGAATAGTCTCACAATAGTCTTTGTAAACATAACCCCTGTTGAATACTTGTTACAATGGCTCTGCTTACAAAAACGTTTGACCCCAGAATGGAACGTTCATTTTCTAGAATGTAGATGTCATCATACCATCACTGAACTATAGTGTTCTAGATTTTGGAAATGTACGTTCCAAGCATGGAACACCTGGAGGGGGTAGGCCAGTGGCAGTTTGGTACAATTAACATTGTTCCATGGGTCAAAATGCATCAAATTCAAGAGACAACTTGAACAATCATGTCTGAACAATATAATAAATACATTCTTCAATATGTTGCTTTAAATAGTTTTCTTGTCTCTATTGGTATCTACAGATTTAGCAATACTGCAATGAGGCACAGACAATGTTAGCTTTACCATGCAGCCTGGGAAAGGTTTATTTAACACAATAAAACATTAAATATCACAGCTGCTTGCCACAGTTTAAAGCATTCACATTTCCAATGCAATGCTGAAGTGCAAAGAGCAGCAGGTGGTTGTTGCAGGGTGAGGTGTAGAGTTCCTGTGACTGTGGGCCTCAGAGCACAGTAATACACTGCAGAGTCAGTGAGCTCACACTGCTGTATTCTCAAAGGCACTGTTCGGCTGCTGGGGTTCAGCTCATCTGAGAAACTGGCTGGAAACTCACTTGAGGGATCACTCAGATACTGGCTGGTGTGCAGTATATATTCAGGAGATTCCTCAGGGTTTTGTTTATACCAGTACAGATCAGGGCTGCTGTCTGTTCTATTATATTGACAGGTAAATATTGTTTCATTTCCTTCAGGTGTCAATATCTCAGCTGGAGACTGTGCCACTGAATCTCTAAGACTTCTCTCTGAAATACAGTTCAATAAATCCATGTTAAAGATATAGAATATGTGTGTGCTCCTATGTGAATAATGCGAGTATTTGAATTAAACCCAAGCCCTGCATACACACCTATCAGAATCAGCAGAAGAGTTGTAGTGAGAACACTGCGCTGCTGATTTCCTCGCCCCATGCTCGGTGCCTGTGTGAGTGCAGAATGAGGAAAGCTCAAGAACTGCAGTGTTGGAAGATGAGACAGAAGCTGCACACGTGACCGATGATGCAGGTGAGAACTATTCCACACTGGAGTGTTCACTGGAGACATGATGATATGAAACGACACGAGTGATGTGTACTTGAAGCAGCTGTAGTGTGAAGCAGGAATACTTTACCAAATAATACTGCTATTTATAATTAGTAGAATGATAATAAAATGTCATTGTGTTGATTGTGTGAGTCCAGCTCCATGCGGTACTAATTTTGATCGCAATCTGATTCACTCTGAGTGAAGTCACGCTTTATTTATATTTGGCATTCCAACCTTGAATATATATATATATATATATATATATATATATATATATATATATATATATATATATATATATATTTCCGAAACACTTGTCAATTTAACATAATTAACAACACACTAATTATCAAAATTGAAAAGTTAACAATAATTCTATTTTTTTCTTTTCTCTCATCAGCTGACGATTTAACAACAATTCCTGGCTGCGGAACATTGTGATACAGGGAAGTACAATATTTAATTTTAGTTCTTTACATCTTTGTTTTCAGGGACAGGTAAGTATTCAAGTGATCAGTTAACAGCTCGTCACACAGACAAGTCCACAGGCTGCAGTGCGAGTGAGGGCCCAGCCTCACAACATTGAATGAAAGGATCAATGCATTATTGTTGTATTGATACAGCTTGTCTGCTCTTCTGTGAATGTTTTACACTGCATTGTAAAGGGCTATGCCCCCCTGTATATATTATCTCAAATGAAGGATCACAAGGAAAAATAGCAGTAGTTTCACTGTCATGCCTGTAGGGGTCAGGATTGTCTTCAAAGTGGAGTGTCAGAGATGTTCTTGCATGCTGATTTGGTTGAATGAAAAGTGAAGAAAAAATAACTTGACAAAATATCTTCCACGAGAACAACCCCTCCACTACAACAGAAAATAAACTGAAGAAAATAAAATCATCAGTGTTGGCAATAAGATTGATGTGTTTGTTCTCTTTATTTACTGGCACAGCACATTCTATTTGTGTATCCATTGTGATGTGGTAAGCCATGATATATAGTTTCTTGCTCTTGCTATTCTTAGAACTAAGATCACAAGTCAGGGAATGATTGAGGTGGAGCGTTTGCAGAGTGTTCAGCTCAGGGGTGTGTTCAGTGGAGTCTTCACATCCGGTGCCTTCACAGCACTTTGATATGTTAATGAAGTCCTGTATCAAACACGTGTTTATTATATTATATTGTTCATTGTGGTTCACCATAACCTGCTCTCTTATTCCAATTCTATGAACAGGGAACACATTTCCAGAGAGTGCAGAGAAGAAAGTGAATCAAAATGCAAACAGTTTGCCTGCACTGAAACCACTTCCTTTATAATGGACTCATGCCAATGATAGTGTGTGGAAGCAGTTCAACACGACTTTCTTTCATCTTTTACCAGGTAATGGGCCTGTGCCAGTTAGTGCTGAGAGAGTTTTTGTACAGCGTCCCAATGAGTTTTCACACTGTGCTATCCTCAGAGCACAGTGATAGATTGTTGTGTCGCGCAGAGCAAGTTTGGAAATGGTGATTGTAGTAGAAGAGCTTTCTGCTGTAGAAGTGAACCGGCTTTTAGCAAAGTCTGCAGTGTGAGAATAGCTACTCACTGAACCAGTTCCTTTATACAGTATGTATTCCAGGGCTCGGTTTGTATTCAGCCGATACCAGTAGAGATAAACATTGCTGCTACTTGCAGTATAAGAGCAGCGGAGCGTTACTGACTCTCCTTCTGTTCTGGACTCTGCTGTCTGTCGAGGACTGATGGAATCCCCGCTTGTCATGACTGAACATTGAGGAAGAAAAAGAACATTTAATAGACAGGCAGAAATAATAATAATAATAATAATAATAATAATAATAATAATAATAATAATAATAATAATAATAATAATGTAACACAGCAGGGAGGGGGTTAATCCTCCCTGCATGAAAGAAACATGTGAGAATGCACATTTGATTGTTTAATTGTTTAATTGTTTTATTGTTAATGATCCCCTGCACCTGGTAGTGATTGTAAATTAGGACCAGGTGCAGGGTATATAAGAGGTGCAGTCAGTCTGCTCTGGGCTGCTGTCTAGAAGGAGGCAGGAAGGTGTGCTCTGCTTCCAAGCAGTCGTCAGGGGTGGCAATACTGTGTGTTTTGTGTTGTGGGGAAACGGCTTAGCCGTCCCACTTGATAGTAAAGGTGTTCCTGAGTTTTAGTTAGCGCTCCGAAGGAGCTAGGTATTTGTTTTTGTTTTGTATTTTGTTTATTGGTTGTATTACTAAAAGTGCGCGGAAGCGCTGAACCCCCAATTTCTGTGTCTGGGTCAATCTGTAAAGGGGCAACGAACCTAAGTGGGGGCAAGTCATCACAATAATAATAATAATAATAATAATAATAATAATTCTTGTTATGTTGAAATTACCTGGCAGGATAATAAACATACACATGATTAATGGATCCATTTTAGCTCAGTGCTGATTTCTTTAAGAACAGAATAGAAAGGTTCTGTCTCTGTGTTGATTCTGGTGCTTTTCTCTTCACAATGCTGCTCTGAAATATTCTGCTTAGAGGTTTAGAACGTCAAATGTCTGTAACCAATCAGCAAAGAGAAACAGAAACATGTGATGTAAATGTGATGTAATCATGTAACTGCGGTTCATAGTTGTGGTTACCATCTTGTTTTATCAACACCTTCATTAGCAGTTAACCGGATGCAAGTCAAAGAGGTTTCAGTTCTTCATTGACTAACTGCAGTCTCCCTACCCACTTTCCAATGAACCTTCCCAGAACTCACCACATTATATTGTGCACTGCGGTTCCCCTTCTACACAGAAGAGCTGTCACAGGAAATGCCATCAGCATTGTAATCACTAGCCTCTGTACACTCCAGGGTTTTTTGTATGGATAGGGCGCTGCTTTGTATCACTGTGCTGGTTCTATTGCACAGTAGTAGATGGCAGAATCAGACACTGAAGGCTGTATTGTCAGGGAGCCAGTTTTAGATGAGGTATCTACTGCTGGTTTATATTTCCCAGAATCATCTCCATGTGTTCCTGAGCCCCAGGCTTTGCTGGTGTATTTTAAACCCTGGTTAGGAGCTTGTTTGTACCATTGCATTGCACCAAAGCTGCTTGTCTGATAGTGACAGTTTATCTGAACTGATTCTCCTTCTGAAACTCGCTGTGAAGCAGGGCTTTGAGTCACTTGGTCTTCACTGTGCACACCTGATACGAAAGAGAAGCTTGTGAATGAAATACATTAATTCATGAATTCATTCTATTGCTTTTATCAAGTTTTACATACCTGACATAATTAGGCAAACAGCTAAATATTTAAACATTGTAACACATGGAAACAATATATCATTAGATAGTTTGTGAAGTCTTGTGCTTTCTAAATGATTGACATGAAATACTCTTGTTTGTATTCCACAGTATACTTCCTGTGGTAACTCTCACACCAATCATCACAGTTCTTTCATCCTCACATTACCTCAAGGTCATGTGATCAGAGACAGACACACAGCAGCACAGAAGCTCCTTTTTAAACTCAGAGAGAGCGAGAGACAGAGAGGGAAGGTTGAGATGGAATATTTTATTGTATTAATTAATAAGTAGATTCAAATGTATTTCTATGGACCCTTTCCTTTCCATTGTATGACATGTGTAATCATTCTGAGTGGTATTGAAGATCCCTTTTTCATTCTCCAGTAATAGCTTCCATTGGAAGGTAAGTGAGGAGGAGCTGATAGTGCAGACTGTGGCAATCCAGGTGCTGTCCAAACCTTTGAGTTCTTCACGTTTGCTAATGGAAGCCTCTTGGTTTCATGGGAAAGATAATACAAGGTCAATGTTTTTGTGCAGTAGAATATTCAATTAGTTTCTAAACTATAATGTATTAATTTACTTAATAGTATTTAAAGTCTTTTAACAGTTTAATTTCTACTCATTTGCTGATATATACGTTCTGGAGACACATATGGACCATTGTAAACTAGTCATAGACTAGTCATGACTGTTTATTTTGAAAAGAGGTTGTTTGAATTAAAAAGTTGCGATTATATGTCTAGCAATAGCTAATACTGCAGAGCTGTATGTGTGTTTGTAATGATGTTTTATTTGTTGTGATTGAATTGCAGAGAATGTATTATTGGACAGTGCAGCAGCATCACAGAATGAGCTGACTGACTGGCAATCCTGGCCTGTTGAAAACAAGATGATATCATTATTACTTTGTTTATGAATGATAATGACATTGAAAACCTGTTTGTTCTCAAGTGTGTTTGTGAATATCACTCACCAAGACAAAAGCAAAGCAGAAGTTCCACATGTGTTCCTCATTCTTGAATTGTTCCATCCACAAGTAGAAATGCTTGTGACAGACAGACAGTCTGAGCTGTGGGTGGAGCCCTGCACAATGTCACGTCAGAATAAGACACTGAAAAAAGAAACAAGCAAGCAATCTTTTTTTTTTCATTTTCTGTACATTGTGGCTGATGTAAGGATAGGCGTTGTGCAAACAGTTGCGGCTGCAAAATCCAAATTAACAAGCGGCCAGGCAATTATTTTGCACTACAGGCTATGTAAGCTAAGAGCAATGCAAATTACTCAACACACACAAATAATGATCTGCAATTATGATAATGAGGGTTGCAGTGGCCGCTGCCTGTGTATCGGGCTATTTAGCAGCCGCACTGACAGCCCAGAGGTGAGGTGAGTTCAGAGTACAGAGAGCAGTAGGTGCTGTATGAGATTTGTGGAGCACGAAAATCAAACGAGACACCAAAAATATATATATGTCAGAGGAAAGGCAGCAAAGTCCTCTTGGTGCAAGGAAAAGAAAAAAAAAAGTTTTCTGAGGAGCAGCTGAGAGTCCTTATGGCTGAGGTCTCAGCATGAGTTTTTTGGAAAAGCCTCAGCCAACATCAGTTATGCTACCAAAGAGGCCACGTGGTCCTCTGCAGTGGAGAAAGTCAATGCTTTCGGTGTTACCAGGAGGACAGTCAACCAGGTGATGAAAAGGTGAAATTCAGCTATTAGGTCTAGGATGGCCTGCAGAGTGAGATGATAGCGCCACCACATTCTCTGGCATCACAAACAAAGTGACCCTGGGTTTGAATATGCGGGTCTGCTCCGTCTTGCTCTTCTCTGTCCTCAACAAGAGCCAAGTGTTGCCACATCAGGAAGTGCAAACAGCAGCCATCCTGAAGCCAATGACAGGTCTCTGCAGGTCTGTGCTTTTATACAGCTGTTAATTACTCGCTTCTATGTGGTTTGCACCATGTAAAAGGAGGTGCAATGTTTTTGGAGGGTCAGCAATTGCCCAAGTGCAAGGCAAAATCCTTGCACTTGGCCAACCTACTCGGAGAAAGGATCCTTGAGGAGGTGCAGAAGCATTTAAACTAGAAAGGAAGGGGGGAAAAACAACAAAAAAACAGAAGGGAGGCCACATCAAAACAAAGGCAACAACTCAGGTAAGACAGCCATTAAATGTATTTATCTTAATGCTAGAAGTCTCAGAAACAAAATGTTAGAACTTGAAGCTACTGCACTAACAAGTAACTATGTGATAGGTGTTACAGAAACTTGGTTGTATGAGAGTGATGGAGACGAATATAATATTAGTGGGTACACACTGTATAGGAAAGACAGGCAGGACAGAAGAGGCGAAGGGGTAGTGCTATACATAAGAAATAGTCTTGAAGCCCAGGTGTTAAATCAGGACAAAGAAAACAATGGCGAATCAATATGGGTCAGAATAATGGACACAAATTCAAAGGGCATAATAATAGGAGCATGCTATAGACCGCCAAATTCAGATGCCGAGCAAAATAAACTGTTATACAATGACATTAGAAATGTGTGTAGAAAAGGAGAAGCCATACTAATGGGGGATTTCAACTTCCCCCGTATAAAATGGGAGAACCCGGTGGGGAGCACGACAGATGAAATTGAAATGGTGGAAATGACAAATGACTGCTTCCTAACGCAATTTGTCAAGGCACCGACTAGAGGGGAGACATGCCTTAATTTAGTCTTTTCAAATAACGAAGACAGAATAAGTAAAACAGAGGTCGGAGAGCTATTGGCAAACTCAGACCACAACATGGTCTCATTTGAAGTGTTTTTTAAAACCCCAAAAGTAATGACTAAAGCTAAGGTTTACAATTTCAGAAAAGCAAACAATGAAGGCATGACTAACAGAAGTAGATTGGAGTAAAATAGAGAAAACATCCACAGAAAAAGGATGGCTGTTTTTTTTTTTTTGTTTGTTTTTTAAATGTAGTACTAGAGGCGCAAAACAATTATAATCCAAAAGTAGACAAATCTCAATCTAAAACAAAATGGCCAAAATGGTTTAATAGATCAATTAAAAAACAATTCAGCGAAAAAAGGCACTTTACAGAGCATTTAAAAGGGACCAAAAGCAAAGTACACAGAAAGAGTACTTGAAACTGCAAACACAAGTCAAAAAGGAAGTTAGAAAGGCCAAGAGAGAGATAGAAATCAATATTGCTAAGGGGGCTAAAACCAATTCCAAAATGTTTTTCCAATATTATAACAGCAAGAGAACATTCAAAGAGGAGGTTAAATGTCTAAGAGACACAAATGGCAAAATCATAGATGAAGAAAAAAAATAGCAAATATGTTAAATGATTACTTTTCACAGGTTTTTACAAAGGAGGACATGGACAACATGCCCCACATGTTGACCTGTTCCTATCCAGTTTTAAATAACTTTAACATAACAGAGACAGAAGTGTTAAAGGGACTAGGAGCTCTTAAAATAAACAAATCCCCTGGGCCGGATGAGATCCTCCAAATAGTACTCAAAGAAATGAAATAAGTTATTTACAAACCGCTAACCAAGACCATGCAACAGTCTCTTGACTCAAGGATTGTACCGACAGACTGGAAAATTGCAAACGTAATACCGATCCACAAAAAGGGAGACAAACCCGAACCAGGTAACTACAGACCAATAACCCTGACTTTTATTATATGTAAACTTATGGAAACTATAATACGATCCAAAATGGAAAATTACCTATATGGTAACAGTATCCTGGGAGACAGTCAGCATGGTTTTAGGAAAGGGAGTTCGTGTCTAACTAACCTGCTTGAATTTTTTGAGGATGCAACATCGACAATGGATAATTGTAAAGCATACGACATGGTTTATTTAGATTTCCAGAAAGCTTTTGACAAAGTCCCGCATAAAAGATTAATTCTCAAAGTGAATGCAGTAGGGATTCAAGGAAATGCATGCACATGGATTAGGGAGTGGTTAACATGTAGAAAACAGAAAGTACTGATTAAAGGAGAAACCTCAAAATGTTTTGCGCCTGCTTAGTATTCCAGATCCCTGCCCAATTCCATGCTCGTTTCTTCACTTGAATACATTTCACTATAATTTAAATTGATTAATGATGGCAAAGTGCTAATTTAATAGTGGGTGCAGAACACCAGGTGAAAATCGTTCTTTACATACAGTGCCTTGCGAAAGTATTCGGCCCCCTTGAACTTTGCGACCTTTTGCCACATTTCAGGCTTCAAACATAAAGATATGAAACTGTAATTTTTTGTGAAGAATCAACAACAAGTGGGACACAATCATGAAGTGGAACGAAATTTATTGGATATTTCAAACTTTTTTAACAAATAAAAAACTGAAAAATTGGGCGTGCAAAATTATTCAGCCCCCTTAAGTTAATACTTTGTAGCGCCACCTTTTGCTGCGATTACAGCTGTAAGTCGCTTGGGGTATGTCTCTATCAGTTTTGCACATCGAGAGACTGAAATTTTTGCCCATTCCTCCTTGCAAAACAGCTCGAGCTCAGTGAGGTTGGATGGAGAGCATTTGTGAACAGCAGTTTTCAGTTCTTTCCACAGATTCTCGATTGGATTCAGGTCTGGACTTTGACTTGGCCATTCTAACACCTGGATATGTTTATTTGTGAACCATTCCATTGTAGATTTTGCTTTATGTTTTGGATCATTGTCTTGTTGGAAGACAAATCTCCGTCCCAGTCTCAGGTCTTTTGCAGACTCCATCAGGTTTTCTTCCAGAATGGTCCTGTATTTGGCTCCATCCATCTTCCCATCAATTTTAACCATCTTCCCTGTCCCTGCTGAAGAAAAGCAGGCCCAAACCATGATGCTGCCACCACCATGTTTGACAGTGGGGATGGTGTGTTCAAGGTGATGAGCTGTGTTGCTTTTACGCAAAACATAACGTTTTGCATTGTTGCCAAAAAGTTCGATTTTGGTTTCATCTGACCAGAGCACCATCTTCCACATGTTTGGTGTGTCTCCCAGGTGGCTTGTGGCAAACTGTAAACGACACTTTTTATGGATATCTTTAAGAAATGGCTTTCTTCTTGCCACTCTTCCATAAAGGCCAGATTTGTGCAGTATACGACTGATTGTTGTCCTATGGACAGAGTCTCCCACCTCAGCTGTAGATCTCTGCAGTTCATCCAGAGTGATCATGGGCCTCTTGGCTGCATCTCTGATCAGTCTTCTCCTTGTATGAGCTGAAAGTTTAGAGGGACGGCCAGGTCTTGGTAGATTTGCAGTGGTCTGATACTCCTTCCATTTCAATATTATCGCTTGCACAGTGCTCCTTGGGATGTTTAAAGCTTGGGAAATCTTTTTGTATCCAAATCCGGCTTTAAACTTCTCCACAACAGTATCTCGGACCTGCCTGGTGTGTTCCTTGTTCTTCATGATGCTCTCTGCGCTTTAAACGGACCTCTGAGACTATCACAGTGCAGGTGCATTTATACGGAGACTTGATTACACACAGGTGGATTCTATTTATCATCATTAGTCATTTAGGTCAACATTGGGTCATTCAGAGATCCTCACTGAACTTCTGGAGAGAGTTTGCTGCACTGAAAGTAAAGGGGCTGAATAATTTTGCACGCCCAATTTTTCAGTTTTTTATTTGTTAAAAAAGTTTGAAATATCCAATAAATTTCGTTCCACTTCATGATTGTGTCCCACTTGTTGTTGATTCTTCACAAAAAATTACAGTTTCATATCTTTATGTTTGAAGCCTGAAATGTGGCAAAAGGTCGCAAAGTTCAAGGGGGCCGAATACTTTCGCAAGGCACTGTACGCCGCATTTTTAGTTGTCACTAAACATGGTTTGCGTGTGGAAAATGCAGATTTTGGACACGATATGGGTGTTTTGCAGCTGCAAATCACTTTGCCCGTATCCTTACATGAGCCCCTTTATGTGCTATGTTTGTATATACCCACTTTTTTAAGAGTTTACATTAATTTAAAATATTTTACATTAAAGAGTAAAAGCTATCTAATGAACACATTTTGATTTGAAATTGCAGTGGATCAATATGACCCGAAACATACCAGCTGTACCTACATTCTGAACATACTAGGAGGGTTCAATAGATTCACATTGAGTGCTTTCAGAAGGGAGCTGCGCTGGTCACTGTTCATGGGACTGAACTGGTCTGACATGGAACTGCATTGGGCTAAAGGGCTTAAGGGATGTATCTCTGAATGTATTTCACATTCTGTGCTATTAATGTATTGTCATCTCCTTATTGCCTGGTATGTGCCTTGTTGTTTATTGAGGGAAGCATTGTGTGATTGTGAATATTGAACTTCAAACACTGACAATTCATTGCCGTACACTGCCACCTATTGGGGGTTCATTTGAATTGCAATGTAATAAAGAATATATAATAGTTAACGAAGCCTAGAAATTAGCAGTCGTATGAAATAAGATGCAAAAAACAATCCATCAATCTTGACGCAGTATCTGAAAACACTGAGGTGGCAAGGCAGCTGTTTTCCTAAAAATAATGTCAAAGTTGTTAATGGTGAGTTGCAAGTGTTGTGTGCAGATATTTCGTTTAAAAAATGAATGTATTTTAACGCTTTATGTACAGGCTTATTAAAAGTTGTTTGTTTTTTTAACGCATTAAATACATGTAAACATCGAGCACATTGTTGTTTCTTTGTAAATTAATTCTATGAAAGTTCATTTTTTATTAATATCAAACATCATACAAATTTACATGTTGTAATATGTATTAGTATTACACTACCAGACCGTAAGAGAGTGCAGGGGGATAGTTAAGAAGAATGTCTCTGAGTAGCTTCTACACAGAACACAGACTGCACTGCCATCTTCACCAGCGAGACTCACTCGGCAGGCAGCAGGAGGTTTTTGTATAGTGATATAGAGACTCCCACAGTGTGGGACTCAGAGCACAGAAGTATGTGGCAGAGTCAGACAGCACAGCCGCAGTGATATTCAGATGAAAGGTCTTCTCTGCGTTGTTATGAGATGGAGAGAAACGATTTCGAAACCTTGGTGGAATGTCCTCCTGCTTAGAATAGTCACTGCGTATGAGCTGTGGGGCTTGATTGGGATCCTGAATGTACCAGGAGAGAGCATTGGGGGCAACGCCGGCTGCTATTTCATATTTACAGTGTATAGCGGTGATTCCTGTTTCTTTAACGAGGGTTGAATTTGAAGTTTGAGTCACTGTATCTCCCTGGATCATTTCTAAAAGAGGAGACAGAAAGATAATCACTGTGAAATTAGAATGAAAAAGACTGCAGATACAAGTTGCCTTACAGTAAATAGACAGATTAATAATCATTACAACCACAAAGGAAAAACACAGTTGTGCTGCCTATATGTTGACAAACTGTAAAATGCTGGAACAGACTACAGATAAAGTAACACGAAAGACATTGCCAAAAGTTGTGTCTAATTGTGTAACAGTTTATTTACCTATGATTAAACAGAGAAGTATCAAAGTAAAAACAGCGCATTCCTGTTCCATCGTCAAAACTTTCAAACGACAAACTTCCCTCCAGCGTCTGCTTCAATCTGCAGCTGAAACTGTGAAGAATGCGTTTCTATAGCAGTGATGTCATGAAACCAGTGCCCCGCCCCCACACAGTGCACGCCTTTATTGCGTCATCACTCTGTTTCGTTCACGGCCAGTCTGTTCCATCTCAGAATGCAATAAAGATTCCTTCTGATCGTTGAAAATGTCTATAAAATACACGAGCTCTCGAGACCATAGTGGAGTAATCTATAGATTATGAAAGTAAATGCATAGATTAGCAAAAAATAAAATTGCAAAATGGAAAATTGCAAACGTAATACTGATCCACAAAAAGGGAGACAAAACCTAACCAGGTAACTACAGACCAATAAGCCTGGCTTCTATTATATGTAAACTTATGAAAACTATAATAAGATTCATCTAGACAATGTGGGGAAGCTATAAAAAAGGCCAACAAGATGTTCACTCGGCAGGCAGCAGGAGGTTTTTGTATGAAGTGATATAGAGACTCTCAGAGTATGGGCCTCAGAGCACAGAAGTACGTGGCAGAGTCAGACAGCACAGCTGCAGTGATATTAAGATGAAAGGTCTTCTCTGTCTTGTCATGAGATACAGAAACACGATTTCGAAACCATGGAGGACTGTCCTCCTGCTTAGAATATTCATTCAGTATGAGCTGTGGGGCTTGATTGGGATCCTGAATATACCAGAAGAGATATGAAGAACAGTGACTGCTGTTTCATACTTGCACCGAATAATGATTAAAGAACAATTGGTTTTAAGGTTTTAATAAAAAAAGAGAAAGTCCTGTATTTTACTTGTACGATATTGTATAATAGTTGGACACACATGTTTGACAAATTGCATAACCAGTATGTATACATGGACCTACTTATGCTTAAACAGAACAGTAGCACAGTAACCCAAGTACGTTCTTGTTCCATTCTCAACACGACAAACCTCCCTCTGCTGTCTGGTGCAATCTGAAGCTGGAACTGTGAACCATGTGTTTCTATAGAGGAGATGTCATGGAAACCAGTGCCCCTCCCCTACACCGTGTGGTTGCTGTCCTTCATTGCCACCTGGTGGTTGTTCAGTTCATCTGCATTCGGATGATGTTGAGCTGCGCTTTGCAGTTCAGATTTTGTGCAGGCTGATGTTTAAGGGCACTATTCTCACTTGGTTTACACGTTATTTACTCACTGGAAGAAGGGCTTAAACCAGATGAGAACAGGGTCCTGAATGAATTACTGAGAGCACCAGTGCTCAGTAGTACCTCGCATATTCTGTAGAGGGCGTGTTGAAGTTACAATGGGCTGCATTCATCAATGTGTAGGTTTCTTTCGAACAGTGCAAGCGATTCATAATTTTTTCTTTTTCAAAAACCGAGATACAGAAAGTCATTTTCTCGTCAATCAATTATCTCTGGGAAGGGTTTAGGAAAACTCCTGTGACAATATGTCATGGAAAAGTTTCCATTAAAATGTACTAAACAATGTTGAATCACAGCTAACTACTAATTGGCAGAGTTAATGATGTGTAAACTAGGAAAACATGCATTTTTTTAGAATTTCTTTGGAGTTTTGAAAACCTTCTGTATTCTCAAAACACTCGACACTGCAGTCAAAAAAGGAAAAGAAGGCTTTGATGTATCATAAACCTTCGGGGAAAATATGTAAGCCCTCCCTTAATACGGAATGTTGGGTCAGACACATTGATGAATGGAGCTCACTGTGCTGACCTGTGTGAGAGGTGCAGTGAGCAGGGTCCTATGAATAGAGCTCACTGTGCTGACCTGTGTGAGAGGTGCAGTGAGCAGGGTCCTATGAATAGAGCTCACTGTGCTGACCTGTGTGAGAGGTGCAGTGAGCAGGGTCCTATGAATAGAGCTCACTGTGCTGACCTGTGTGAGAGGTGCAGTGAGCAGGGTCCTGTGAATAGAGCTCACTGTGCTGACCTGTGTGAGAGGTGCAGTGAGCAGGGTTCTGCTGAATAAAGGTACCTGGCACATGCAATACTTTTCCATTCAGCTATTTGTTCCATGTAATCTCTAGATATGAGTAAGTAAAGGTTTGTATTTTCGATACTTGATCAAATTCAATGCGGATAAAGTTGACGCTGTCCGCGGTTCTGAATGTGTCAGATACGAAACGCAACTGAAAAATGTCTCTGAATTGAATGCATTCTTTGCTTATTTGTTGTCATGGTATATTGACTGAGTTTATCAAGCAGTTTACAGAACAATGTGTGCTGTTTAATGCGGGTAGTTTCTAAACACAATACAGGACACGGTATAGGGATTTATCTCGCATCTCACTCTCGCATGACATGTATGTACCGGACTGTATTGTAACTTTACCAGTGTAGTTCAGCGCTGCGTCTCTTATCGAGGGCTGAGGGTTAAGCAGGACAGGGATTGCCGGACTGTATTGTAACTTTACCAGTGTAGTTCAGCGCTGCGTCTCTTATCGAGGGCTGAGGGTTAAGCAGGGCAAGGAGTACCGGCCTGTATTGTAACTTTACCAGTGTAGTTCAGCGCTGCGTCTCTTATCGAGGGCTGAGGGGCAGGGCAGGGAGTACCGGTCTGTATTGTAACTTTACCAGTGAAGTTTAGCGCTGCGTCTCTTATCGAAGGCTGAGTGATTATTTCTTTATTTATTCGTTTATTTTAAAAAGATCAGAAAGAAGGGCAATGTCAAACCAACTGCACGGTGGTAAATGCTTTATGAAAATATCTTATATTGTATGTAATCATCCTAAACAGACATTTAAAATATTTTAATGAACCTAATATAACGTTTGAATAAAACACGTGCAAACACATCCCAGCGTGTAAAACTCTTTGAATCCCCGGATATCCGTACCTGTGATTAAACTTTAATCGAATCCATTTATATTGATATCAAGCACGTCCTTGTCTGACTTCATATTGAAGCGCAGGTGTGTGCGCATTGTTTGGTTGTTTACTAGATGTTGTACATGTTGAGTTTCCTGTACAATGTAATATTTATTATTGTGGGTTAGATGTGTGTTTGTGAAAAGGTCTTTATTAGAGAGCACAGTAAATACATATATACAATATTTAAAAAAAATGCCCAAACAACGTTTACTCAATAAAGATGTATTTGTTTATTTATGTATTGCTTATAACCTAGCAGTGCTGTTTGATATGACAGGACCAACAGCACATTGTAATGTGGCTTGTAATGTCGATCAAAGCTCTCAAATCTGGAAGAAGATTCCAAGCAGTGCTGTTTGATATGACAGGACCAACAGCACATTGTAATGTGGCTTGTAATGTTGATCAAAGCTCTCAAATCTGGAAGAAGATTCCAAGCAGTGCTGTTTGACAAAACACAGTGAGCTTCTAAACTACACAACAACAACACTACAGCAACAAGCTAAACAATACATACAATTAATAAATACGAATAACATAAATATTAATAAAACATTACATTTAACTTAAGAAATTAGACATTAGTTTTATTATATTGAACTTTTTTTTAATCAAATATTTCCTGTAATTCGACTGATTTTTTAAACCCCTCACTCTCCTAAGTACCTAATAATAACATGCTGTACATACACATTGTAACTGAGATGTTTAAACCGCAACAGCACAAATAAAACAGACACGTGATGTTGTTTGTGTGTTTTTCCAGTGAAGGGGTTAATTAGTGCGCACTGAATGCGCTGTGTTATTGTAGAAGGCAGTAATGTAAAGACAGCACCGTGGTACTCAGCGCACACAGGTACACTTCAGAATCACACATCTGCGTGTTCACGATTGTTAAACTAGTCATCTTCTGCGATGTGTCCAACTGACTGGAAAACCTGGCCTCAGTTTCATCTGATCGGAGTTCATCAGTGGAACCTTTCATGCGATGAAGCAGATATCGAGGGGAGCTGCCTGGAGTCTGCTTGTACCAGAACAGATTCTCATTGCTAATGCTACTGCTCAGGGTGTAATTGCAGAATATCTTCGTGTCGCTGCTAACTTTCGAGGTAATTGTGTCATTGAGTTGAATAATTTCATCTCCACGACTGCAGTCTGTGAACAAAAAAAAAAAAAAGTTATGCAGCTGAATCCACGAAATTGTTATTACAATAAAAATACATCTTTACCAAAGGTTAAATAGAAGACTGCAGTGAGAAGACCTGCATACAGCATGGTTATCGCTGTTCATTCAGTTTGAATTAGTTCTGTGTCTCTGTTCTGTTGGTTTCTGCTCAGTACTAAATGCCAGTCTGCAGCCGCACCACCGAGCGGATCAGTGGGCGTTTCTTCGGTGTGTCGGGATGTTTCTCTGATGTCCAATCACAACCCATGAACCCGCGCTGCGCTCTGTCTTCTTCATTACACAGTGAAGCACCAGAACACTGTTCTTTCGTGTCATGAGTTGTGTTCCAATACTGTTTAAGACAGACACACAGACAGATCCAAGCAGGGATTGCGTTTGGATTGCACAGTAACACAGTAACACTGTGATTTCTGTCGAGCGCTGGGAGTGGGAGCTGACTGTGAAAGAGCATTGAACAAATGATTGTCCTACACCGCCACCTGGTGGGATTGCCTTGAACCGTCGCACAGATCTCACGGTTAAACCAAAGATCTTCTATAAACACAAGATAGTCAACCCCGCCTTTTCTTCCGTCCCTGTCGAGCCAATGCATCATGGGAATCCAAAAAGTTACGGGAGCGACTTATCCCCTATCTGTATTAAGTAAAATCTGCCTAATTTCCTATTCCAAGCCTTCTCTTTTTAAAATGATTGCATTTTTAAACACGATTCACTTAGATTTATTTAGAGACACCCCTCCTTAACACACACGTGTTATTATTTCTACGATCTATGTTTTCACCTGGCCTGACAAGAGCTCTTTACCGCCGAAGTGCTGTCAGAAACTGCTACTGTTATGCATATTCATGAGCAGTCAAGAGTGGGCGTGGTTTGGTTGTCAAGGATAAGACGTAACTAGTATGCCTCGGAGGTTGTGGCAATACTGAAAACAAATAGTAATATCTCCTTTTTCATTTTTCCGCGGGAACTTTTGAGATCCGTAAATCAAATATAACGTTTTTTAGATGATATAAGTAAAACATACATCAAATACATAAAGAATTCCTACTGTTAGAGTCTACAGGTAACCAGAGTCTGAGACAGATAGGTAACTGATCCTGCTTCAAGTAAATAACATTAGCTAAGTAACATTATAAAGGTGCTGTTTTAATTAGGTGATCTAGTGTTTGATTCGTACCAGGTGAGTGTGGTTAAATTGAATAGAGGTTGATTTGCTATTTGACTGGTTTACACACAGCTTTTATCCACCTAGTTGTTATAATAGTCAGTTAGGCTATTTGTGTACTAGCACGAAGCACCAGTCAACCAAAGAGCCTCACAACAAAAGAGCCGGGAGTCTAGCTGTGGGAGTCTAGCTGTCGGAGTCCAGCGAGGGGAGGCCTGCATAGAGAGGCTGTTGGAAAAGATCCGAACCTAGCAGCGCTCTGGAAGAAGACATCTACTAGCCAGGTCTGTACCCTCCCCCCCCCCCCCCCCCACCGCTCCCACTGCCACTGTGCCTATTTGTCTCGCATGTCCTGATATGACTGTCTCTCACATCCCTGTTATTCTGTCCTCTCACTCTCGTCCTCTCCCCCCTCTCCCCCCCTCCCGCACACCCTCTGGTGCACTCTGGAACTGTCACTCTTCTGCTAACAATGCTGATTTCATCTCTGCCTTTGCCACCCACATCTCTCTCGATTTCCTTGCTCTCACTGAAACCTTGCTCTCTCCTGATAACACTGTAACTCCTGCTGCTTTATCCTCTCTCCACGTCCTGTCCCATACTCAACATCTCACTGGACGGGGAGGTGGGACTGGTCTTCTCCTTTCTTCCTCCTTACTCTTTTCTGTCCCCACTGACCTCTCCTCACTCTCTGTTAACACCTTTGAATTTCACGCCGTCCCCCCTGGACCTCTCGCTCACTTTCTCGATGAACTCGACTATCTACTCTCCTCCCTCCCCTCTCTGTCTACCCCAGCTGTCCTGTTAGGTGATTTCAATATCCATCTCTTCAACCCCAGCCACTCTGCCGGATTCCTCCCTCTCCTTCACTCCTTCAACTTCTGTCTCTCTCCATCCCCTCCTACCCACAAAGCTGGCTGTCAACTGGACCTCACCTTCTCCAGGGCCTGCTGCCCCTCCACCCTCTCTGTCACCCCCCCCTGGACCTCTCTGATCACTATTTAATCTCTTTTTCTCTGTCTCTCCCATCTCTTCCTGCTCCTCCTACCCCCACTGTCACCTCTTGCCGTAACCTCCGCTCTCTCTCCCCCTCTGTCCTTGCCTCCACTGCTCTCTCTCACATCCCTCCTATCAACTCATTCTCCCAACTCTCTGTAGACTCTGCTACCTCCACCCTCTTCTCCTCCCTCGACTCCCTCTGTCCCCTCACCTCCCAACCTGCTCGCCCCTCCCCTCCCCAACCCTGGCTGTCCTCTGTGCTCCGCTCAGCAAGAACCACACTGCGATCTGCTGAAAAATGGAAGAGAACCAATCTCCCTGCTGCCCATAGACCTCTACCGCTCCTTCTCTCCTCCTTCTCCTCTACTCTCTCCTCTGCTAAATGTTCTTATTTCCAATCTATAATCCAAGCCTCCACTAACAACCCACGTAAATGATTCTCTACCTTCTCCTCCCTCCTAAACCCTCCCCCTCCTCCTCCCTCCTCTATCTCCTCTGATAACTTTGCCTCTTTCTTCTCTTCTAAAATCTCAGATATCCGCAAACTCTTTAACACCTCTCCCTCCCCTGCACCCCCTCCCGCACCAACTCATACACCCACTGCATCCCCTACTACCTCACCCTCCTTCTGCACCTTCTCGCCCCTCTCAGACTCTGACCTCTCCTCCCTGCTCCAGGGACACAAACCCACCACGTGTGCCCTGGACCCCCTCCCCACTCACCTCTTTCAAGCTGCTGCTCCTGCTCTACTTCCCTTCATCTCCTCCCTTCTCAACACCTCTTTCCTTTCTGGTCTCTTTCCCTCTGCCTTCAAACAAGCCTCTATCACTCCCCTCCTCAAAAAACCTACCCTCAACCCTACCTCCCTCCAGAGCTACCGTCCTGTCTCCCTCCTAACCTTCCTCTCCAAAACCCTCGAGCGGACTGTACACCGCCAGCTCTCTACTTTCCTGTCCAACCACTCTCTGCTCGACCCTCTCCAATCTGGCTTCCGCTCTGCTCACTCCACTGAAACCGCCCTCCTGTCTGTCACTAACTCACTTAAGTGTGCCCGAGCTGCCTCTCTCTCCTCTGTCCTAATTCTCCTCGACCTCTCTGCTGCCTTTGACACTGTCGATCACTCTATTCTACTATCCTCTCTCGGTGACCTGGGAATCTCTGGCACTGCTCTGGCTTGGTTCTCCTCCTACCTCTCCAACCGCACTTACCAGGTAACCTAGCGTGGAGCAACCTCCACACCTCTCCCTCTCTCAAGAGGAGTCCCCCAAGGGTCCAACTGCACCACCGAGCTCCTTGCCCACGTCCTGGTACTCTCCCGCCTAGGCTACTGCAACTCCCTCCTGGCTGTCCTCCCTGCGTCCGCCACCCGTCCGCTCCAGCTCATCCAGAACTCCGCTGCTCGCCTGGTGTTCTCTCTTCCTCGCTTCTCCCACTCAACTCCACTGCTCTGCTCACTCCACTGGCTCCTGATCACTGCTTCTATCCAGTTCAAGACTCTTGTACTCGCCTACAGATGCTTTGACCAGACTACCTCCAGACCTTCAACTCTCCCTATACCCCCACTCGACCTCTCTGCTCCTCCTGCACTAGAAGACTGTCTGTGCCTCCTCTACGCTCCCCTGCCTCCAGAGCCCGCTCCTTCTCCACCCTCACCCCACAGTGGTGGAATGACCTTCCTACATATGTCAGGACTGCCCACCTTTTGGCACCTCCTCAAGACTCACTTCTTCAGACAGCACCTGTAGAACTCCTATTTTCCCTCTGGACACTTTCACTCTTCCTTAACTGCCCCCTATTTTACTGCATTTAATCCTGTACTTCAGAGCACTGTACTGTAATCTGCCACAAGTGTTATTCAATCTGTAGTATTTTGCATTTAATCGTATCCTGAGGTAACTATCACTGACACTGTGTTATCTGCTCCGATATTGATTCGTATTTTGTCATATACTTGTACTTACTTGAACTGAAGTCATTGTATTTTATCTTGCTCTTTATTAATACTTCTACTGTGATTCTTGAAATGTATTTTTTGTTTACGACTGTAAGTCGCCCTGGATAAGGTTGTCTGCTAATAAATAAATAATAATCATAATCATGGCTCCTTGGAAGAACACACCTGATAGAATCAAGCAAAGAATGAAACATCTCAGTCTTGTCATATTAGTACTCTAGAGTAAGTCGTGTGCATTTGAAGAAAGGAACAAAAGAGAATGGATATGAAAGTTTCTCTTCATACTGAACCCGCCTACCCTTGAGATCACGTGAATGAATCCACAGTGGTGGAAAAGGCCAACAAGATGCTCGGATATATTGTGAGAAGTGTTGAATTTAAATCAAGGGAAGTAATGTTAAAACTTTACAATGCATTAGTAAGACCTCATCTAAAATATTGTGTTCAGTTCTGGTCACCTCGTTACAAAAAGGATATTGCTGCTGTAGAAAGAGTGCAAAGAAGAGCAACCAGAATTATCCCGGGTTTCAAAGGCATGTTGTATGCAGACAGGCTAAAAGAATTGAATCTATTCAGTCTTGAACAAAGAAGACTACGCGGCGATCTGATTCAAACATTCAAAATCCTAAAAGGTATAGACAATGTCGACCCAGGGGACTTCTTTGACCTGAAAAAAGAAACAAGGATCAGGGGTCACAAATGGAGATTAGATAAAGGGGCATTCAGAACAGAAAATAGGAGGCACTTTTTTACACAGAGAATTGTGAGGGTCTGGAACCAACTCCCCAGTAATGTTGTTGAAGCTGGCACCCTGGGATCCTTCAAGAAGCTGCTTGATGAGATTCTGGGATCAATAAGCTACTAACAACCAAGCGAGCAAGATGGGCTGAATGGCCTCCTCTCGTTTGTAAACTTTATTATGTTCTTATGTTCTTATGTCACAGCTATTTCCTGTTCTTCAAAGTATATGTGCTGCAGCAACTTGTGGTTACAAAGCACCCCCCTTGTTCTAGATTCAGCTGTTTATTGTAGTGATAGGGAATTGTGGCAAAGTGCCCGCCCCTGTGTGTATTTTGTGTGTTATGTGTTGTATGTTGTGTGCGTGTGTTAATGTTGGTGTATAGATTGGTACACGGGATATAAACGGGTCTGTGTTTCACGTGTATTTAAAAAGTGTAGATTTGTATTTAGGCACGAGGAGGGCACAAATCACTTCACGTGCTGGTTAAATGTAATATGTGAGCACGGGGTTGCACAGAATTAATTCACGTGCTGGGATTCAAGTGAATAATTAATTAGTAATTGAATCCCAGCACAACAGTATAAATAGGCACATTTTTAGTCACTCGGGGTTGGGTGTTCGGAAGAGGAGAACGGGTGAGAGAGAAAGGAGTTAAAATAAGTGATAATAATAATTATAAGTGTTTTGTACTCACCGTGTTTGTTTGTCTCCGTGCACCGTTTGTTAAGTGTTTAGTCGTTTTGTCTGTCTGTTTATTTTGGCGTCAAGTGCCGTGTCCTGTTTTGTGCTGTTTTCAAACCTTTTATTTGTTAATAAACGCTGAGTGCAGCCATTGCACTCAGCTCATCACAACCACTGTCTCTGTCTGTGTTTGAATTCCTTTCTGGTCTGACGCAACCCACTCTGGCCGTCTTTGTGACACGTGGTGTCTTCGTGGGATAGCCGCGCCTCCAAGCGTCAGACCAGGAGGGGTCTGGATTAAAAATAAATAAATAAATAAATAAATAAATAAATAAAAAAATAAAGGATTACAAATATTGTTTTGGGAAAAAAAAAAAAAAAAAAAGTCAATGGCAGAAGACGCCATCAAACTGCGGGGCTGGTTCCTGGAGAATGCTGGGCTGGAGGCCCAGTCTCTACCCATAGTCGTCCGGGCCCTGTGGATGATGGACAGTGAGAGATGGGAGGCATATCAGGAGGAACACACCCCAAACACCTTGGAGGAAGGTGTGGAGTTTGTCCTCAGCTACCTGGAGGCAACCATAAACGGAACAGCAGCCCAGGTAGCAGGACCACCAGCAGAGGAGTACCTGCTGTCCCCATCTCCACCAGCAGAGGGTGAGTACCTGCTGTCCCCATCTCCACCAGCAGAGGGTGAATGCCTGCTGGTTTTGCCTCCACAGCCCAAGTGGGAGGAGCCCGAATGTCCTACGCCTGAGTGGGAGGAGCCCGAACGTCCTACACCTGTGTGGGAGGAGCCCGAACGTCCTACGCCTGAGTGGGAGGAGCCCGAACGTCCTACGCCTGAGTGGGGGGAGCCCGAACGTCCACAGCCCAAAAGGGAGGAGTCGGGGCGTCCACAGCCCAACAGGGAGGAGTCGGGGCGTCCACAGCCCAACAGGGAGGAGTCGGGGCATCCACAGCCCAACAGGGAGGAGTCGGGGGGTCCACAGCCCAAAAGGGAGGAGTCGGTGCATCCACAGCCCAAAAGGGAGGAGTCGGTGCGTCCACAGCCCAAAGGGAGGCAAGTCGGGGCTTCCACAGCCCTGGGACCCAAGCCACCAGCAGAGGGAAAATGCCTGCTGGTTCAGCCCCAAGAGCCGGAAGGGGAGGAGTTACAGGCTCAACCCCCTGAAAATTTTTGGGGGGGAGAGGGGCAGGAGGCTGGTGTTCCCCAGCAGCCTCTATTCATGCTGATGAGGGCAGCACGGCGCGCACCAGCCCAGCCGCCACAGCGGAGGGAGCCAGCGCCGCCAGGAGCAGAGGAGCTGGAGCTGCCTCTGCCTCCACCACCGCCAGGAGCAGAGGAGCTGGAGCTGCCTCTGCCTCCACCACCGCCAGGAGCAGAGGAGCTGGAGCTGCCTCTGCCTCCACCCCCGCCAGGAGCAGAGGAGCTGGAGCTGCCTCTGCCTCCACCACCGCCAGGAGCAGAGGAGCTGGAGCTGCCTCTGCTTCCGCCACCGCCCGGAGCAGAGGAGCAGGAGCTGCCTCTGCTGCCCGTACCTCCACAGGGAGTACGGTGGCCGGAGCCCCAGAAAGGGGAGCTGCCGGCCACGAAGAAGGGGGACGAGGTCTGGAGACCACTTTCCCCAGCAGCAGTTTCGCTGCAGGAGTTCTTGTGGCCGGAGCCCCACAGGAGGGAGCTGCCGGCTACGAAGAAGGGGGAGGTCGAGGGACCACCTGCCCCCGCAGCTTTTTCGCTGCAGGACGGGACCAGCATGCTGTCAGCCGTGCCACTACCGGCAGGGGAGCTGACAGCATTTCCAGCCATGGGCCCACTGAAGCCTCCCTTCCCAGCCCGAGACTTTGGCCTGGACTGCTGGGTATTTAAGGGGGGAGGTGGCCGTTGAGGCCATGTGTGCTTTGCACAGGGGGGGTATATGTGGCAAAGTGCCCGCCCCTGTGTGTATTTTGTGTGTTATGTGTTGTATGTTGCGTGCGTGTGTTAATGTTGGTGTATAGATTGGTACACGGGATATAAACGGGTCTGTGTTTCACGTGTATTTAAAAAGTGTAGATTTGTATTTAGGCACGAGGAGGGCACAAATCACTTCACGTGCTGGTTAAATGTAATATGTGAGCACGGGGTTGCACAGAATTAATTCACGTGCTGGGATTCAAGTGAATAATTAATTAGTAATTGAATCCCAGCACAACAGTATAAATAGGCACATTTTTAGTCACTCGGGGTTGGGTGTTCGGAAGAGGAGAACGGGTGAGAGAGAAAGGAGTTAAAATAAGTGATAATAATAATTATAAGTGTTTTGTACTCACCGTGTTTGTTTGTCTCCGTGCACCGTTTGTTAAGTGTTTAGTCGTTTTGTCTGTCTGTTTATTTTGGCGTCAAGTGCCGTGTCCTGTTTTGTGCTGTTTTCAAACCTTTTATTTGTTAATAAACGCTGAGTGCAGCCATTGCACTCAGCTCATCACAACCACTGTCTCTGTCTGTGTTTGAATTCCTTTCTGGTCTGACGCAACCCACTCTGGCCGTCTTTGTCACAGGAATCTATAATGCTTTTCAAATGAAATGACTGATATTGAAATCAAGGACATTATTCTTCATGTCACGAGTATAAGATCATTCTCATAGACCCTCGTTGTCACTACAAAACAACACTCTCATGATTGGCTATCTTTGCTCCAGTCAGCTTCATTATCACAAGGTTACATTTACTTGCAGCTACAGTAATATGTTTAATGGATAATCATCTTAAGCCTATATATAATGTGTTGGTGATGAAGCTTGTATCATGTCTACTGTTGGATGAAATGTTTGTAATATTATTGAGATGAGACACAGGCTCTACAGCGGTGTATATTATGCACAGTGCAGTCTATTTGAGATGGGAACTGGGGTTTGAAAGCTCTAGATTATTACATATATACAGTTCATATTTATCAATAATGAATGTTAAATATGTGCATCTGTTTCTGATTCATGGTATACACAAATTGATCAATATTAACTTTTGTACATCATTTTCAATGCTACAGTCCTGCCCCAAAGTTACATTATATAACATAAAGCACATGTGCAGCTGAGTGGTGCTGCCCCTGAGAGCAGGATATTGTGCAGGTGTCTCCACTCCCTCTCTCACTGTGCTCTCACTGCACAATAATACACAGCTTCACAATCCAGCAGCTCAACAGCACTGATGGTTAGAGTGCTGGAGAGCTTCTCTTTATTCACAGTCATGTTGAATCGTCCCGAGGTTTCATTTGTATTGTAAGCAGTCAGTATTATGCCTGGGTTTTGACCATGTGGCTGTTTATACCACTGCATGCTCTGGTAGTTAGTAACACTGTGATTGCAGTTCATTTCAATGGTCTCTCCTTCAATTGAATAAACACGTGGAGTCTGATGAATCTGTGAATCTCCATAGACAGCTGTAAGAAAAGAAGAGTAAAGAATGATTCTTGTGTTTCTCAATAATAATGATGTCTCTGTGCTAGCCCCCATTGAGACCCTGTTTTCAATGGTGCATCTCCAGTGTGTTTGTGAATATCACTCACCCAGACTAAAGACAAGCAGAAGAAAAGATCCACACATGTTAATCATTCTTGAATTGTTCCATCCAGTGGTAGAAGTGCTTGTGACAGACAGACAGCCTGAGCTGTGGGTAAAGCCATGCACAACGTCACCTCACAATGAGGCAGTGATTGGCTGATCTGTCTGAAGCACAGGGAACCACTGGTTTGATGATATGAAAACTAACATCTCATCATCAATAGTTAGAACATTTATTGGTTTTATTGTTGTTGTTGTTTAAATAGAACATTGCCACTCACTTCCTGTTGAAAAGTTTTATCAAAGTTTCCTCTAGTACCAGTATTATTAAATGAGTTCTGTGAAAATGTAAATGATGTTGTATGGTTCATAGTTACCGTTTTCCTATTCAAAGTGTGGTGTGGATATATTTGATCAGCTGCTCTGCAATGAAAAAGAAAGAGAAGTGTTCACTTGATAGAGTAAAGTGCACATGGTGCACAGGGGAGGGGTTCAGTCAGGGCAGGGCAGGGTTGAGTCCTGGCTGTGCCCAGTTGCTGGTCTGCTCCAGGGATCCTACAGGGAGCACTGAATTGGGGCAGGGAGGTATAATGAGGAAGGACTTCTTCACTTCATCTCATGACAGTAACTCTGCTGGTTTATGGACTCCTGCTGGGCTGGCCTTTGTACTCCAGAGTCTCACCAGCATAGAGCTCCTGGGTCTACAGAGGGGATGGCTGTGTGAGGAATCATACTGAGACACTGAAGAAATACAAATCAAGTTTGTGTGTAAACACTGCCATCTAGTGGTTCAAATTTGAGTGCATCATTGCTAGTCTATGAGTGCAAGTTGATATAAATTCATAAGCAAAGAGCCTAAATAGGAGAGCATATAATAATGATTATTAGTATGTTTGCGTGATATTTAGTGGGAAAATAGCTAATTAACTAACGTTTGATATCATGTTGTATACAATGGATTGAGAAAGCATCAATAAGGTAATTCAGGCAACATTATGAATTGTGAGGCTTCCTTTAATAATTCACCCAATTTATATATAGATAGAATTTGGTAGACTGGGAAACAATGCATTATATGTCAAATATTGACCTGTATTCATGATTGCTTCTATTTGGCTGCATGCAGTGCATTCAGAGATACATTGTGTGTGTCTGTGTCAGCTGGCAGTAGAGGGTGAGGTGAGTTTCTGTTCAGCTGTGCACAGTGATAAGCCGCTGCATTGCCTGCTTCCAGTCTGGAGATTGTCAGGTTTGTAGATTCCTTATCAGCACCTGCTGAGTGTCTCTCTGTGAATAATCCACTCTCAGTCTTCACTGTTCTCGATGTTCCAGCTCCTCTCATCACCATGTATTGAGGAGCCCTGTTAGGAAACTGTCTGTACCAGTATAAATATGCTCCATTATCAGTGGTTGAGTAAGTGCACTTCAGAGTTACTGAAGATCCTTCTTCAACAGAGACCTCTGAGTGTTCTGATTGAATTGTGTTTCCAAGTATCAGCACTGAAAGAGACAAGAACACAATTCTATCATGGCAAGTAGATTGCATGCATCCATCTGAGTGTGTCTTTAATGTGTGAGGTTTTGTCTTTCTTTTTGATCTATACTTACATGGCAGACATGCTGCAGTTGCCCAGCAGTAGCTTTGCCTTTTAAACATGCTGCTTGTCTTTTAATACTCAAGAGTAAGTATCGTCTGGTTAGAGCCGCTCGAAGGCTTCAGTGAAGCTCCTGTGCTGGAAATGAATCTGAAGTGCCAGTAACAGTGATGATGCTGCAGAACAAACATGCTCTGTGGTCACGTGCAGCTCTGAACGTGTCACTCATTCAGCTCACATGATTGGAGGAGCAGACAGGGGTTATGTGGTATAACCAGATCAAGACAAAGATACCTGTTAATCAAGAATAAAAAGTAACTATTGAGATTGGATTATTCATATTATTTTGTATTTATGGAAGCTTTACAATCACATTCCCCATTGGCAATCTAGACTATTAACCACCAGTACATGATATTTGTTCTTTTTTTGTTTTCTTTATCAGCCTTTTATCTGTTTAATAAAACTCAGCATTGATTGGGAGTTTGCTTCATCACTTTACTTCATTATACAGCACCAACATTTACAATTACGAAGGACACTCAATATGGAATGCATGGGTACCAACATTGGACTCTACAGTCAAACATTGCAGAGGGACATTCAAAGAAAATAGATGTGAATTTCAAATGTATTCTAGTGTTAGTTTCTGAAGAAGTTACATTGGGGTATTCAAAAGTGTTCAGAAGTGAGCAGGTAGGCCCCGTGATTGTCCTCTGCTGTCATCTTTTGCAATTTTGACTTTGGGGTCACCATCGCCTCTTCACCATCGCTTGCTGCTGTAGGCTCGCATATCATCCAAAAGTACTGCAACCTCCGACTTCACCAAGATGTCTGACTTCCGTTTCCGCCCTTCCTATGATGCCGGCCAGCCCTGGCAAAGTCACATGACCTTCTTTTACCTGGCGCCCTCTCTAGTCTGGAGGGAGACTTACAGCTCAGATTTACCCTCATGCAAACATAGTGTCTGTGTCTATAAATAGTGAAAGAATATGATATAAACTTTTTTTAGGGATTACAAACAACTTAATGAATAGCGCTAGGCTGGTGTTTGGGCTCAGGTGTACATGGTGCATAGTAGTATCTGTTTGAATACGGTGGCATGGGAATGGGTAAAACGGGCTATAGGTATACTGTGTTAGAACATAAATAAACATAAGCAGCTTCTTGAAGGATCCCAGGGTTTCTGGGGAGTTGGTTCCAGACCCTCACAATTCTCTGTGTGAAAAAGTGCCTCCTATTTTCTGTTCTGAATGCCCCTTTATCTAATCTACATTTGTGACCCCTGGTCCTTGTTTCTTTTTTCAGGTCGAAAAAGTCCCCTGGGTCGACATTGTCTATACCTTTTAGGATTTTGAATGCTTGAATCAGATCATCGCGTAGTCTTCTTTGTTCAAGACTGAATAGATTAAATTCTTTTATCCTGTCTGCAAACGACATGCCTTTTAAACCCGGGATCATTCTGGTTGCTCTTCTTTGCACTCTTTCTAGAGCAGCAATATCCTTTTTGTAACGAGGTGACCAGAACTGAACACAATATTCTAGAAGAGGTCTTACTAATGCATTGTAAAGTTTTACCATTACTTCCCTTGATTTAAATTCAACACTTTCCACAATATATCTGAGCATCTTGTTGGCCTTTTTTATAGCTTCCCCACATTGTCTAGATGAGGACATTTCTGAGTCAACATAAACTCCTAGGTCTTTTTCATAATTCCTTCTTCAATTTCAGTATCTCCCATATGATATTTAAAATGCACATTTTTATTGCCTGCGTGCAGTACCGTACACTTTTCTCTATTAAATGTCATTTGCCATGTGTCTGCCCAGTTCTGAATGCTGTCTAGATCATTTTGAATGACCTTTGCTGCTGCAACAGTATTTGCCACTCCTCCTATTTTTGTGTCGTCTGCAAATTTAACAAGTTTGCTTACTATACCAGAATCTAAATCATTAATGTAGATTAGGAATAGCAGAGGACCTAATACTGATCCCTGTGGTACACCACTGGTTACCTCGCTCCATATTGAAACGTGTACGTGTGTTTATTTAGCACCATGCCATGATTGTTAATTATTATAATACCATAAATAAATAAACTTGTGGTGAAGATGTTATTCTACGCGTTTTAAGTGCATGTATTGTTATTTTAAGTAAACAGTAAAGTCATGCTGGAAGTGGCAGTGAGGGTATTGTATGGCGCTTGGTGCAGATTCTCTCGCTGTGGGCTGCAGCGCACAGAAATAAACTGAAGAGTCTGAAAGATCCGCTGAACTGATGCTGAGATGAAATGTTTTTCCTGTCTTGTCGTGAGATGCAGAAAGACGGTTTTGCAACTTTGAAGGAAAGTTGCTGTCACCAACCAGCTCACTGTAAATTGCACACGGAGCTTGGCTGCCAGTTTGAATGTACGAGAACATGTAGAAATTTGCGGGAGGTTCTTTATAAGAACAGAGTAAAGTTGCATTTTCCTTCTCTTTTACTGTGACTGAGGATTCAGATTGATTCACGAACTGTCCCTGTGTGATTTCTAAAGAAAGAAAGAAAGAAAGAAAGAAAGAAAGAAAGAAAGAAAGAAAGAAAGAAAAATAGTGTCATTATAAACCGTGTGTTTAAATATATTTTAATAAATAAACACACACTTATGTGAAATAAATTGTTAATTTAAAAAGAAGATTACCTATTAAACAGCAGAACAGTGTAATAATATGCACCAGCGCGCGAAGTGTTTGTTCCATGTTGTTCTTCTGCAGTCGTGGCTTCTCTTCTTTAACGGACTGCACTGAATATTCGTGTCATGGTAACATATGAAGCTCCAGTACACACCCCGCTCTGTCATAGTCATAGAGATTGACGTATCATTTCCTTTGTGAACACACATAACACGGTTACACACACGCACTCCCTCTTAAACACTGTTATATGTTCATGATCAGAGGTGACTTGTTTCACAGCAGTATTGTATAAGAAAACACTGATCAAGTTGTTAACGAGTAAAGGATAACGGAATGACGGAGAGGCAAAACAAATTATTATTATTATTATTTGTTTATTTAGTAGACGCCTTTATCCAAGGCGACTTACAGAGACTAGGGTGTGTGAACTATGCATCAGCTGCAGAGTCACTTACAATTACGTCTCACCCGAAAGACGGAGCACAAGGAGGTTAAGTGACTTGCTCAGGGTCATACATTGAGTCAGTGGCTGAGGTGAGATTTGAACCGGGGACCTCCTGGTTACAAGCCCTTTTCTTTAACCACTGGACCACACAGCCTCCTCTTAAGCATGACATAATTAGAGATAGTCTTTTTGATTGCTTAATTGTTGAATTGTGTCATTTTGCCAATGTTGGCAGTATATTGATTAGTATTGTATGTATGTATGTATGCATGTATTTATATATTTGTATTTTATATTACTATGAAAACGGAAGAACTCATCACTAACAAGATAAAAAAAAAAGTTTGTTTATTTTTTTTTTCTTCTGATATCAAAGTGTTTCTGTGTGTAACTCATAATAAAGATCCTCTAACACACAGGAAGGAATTCTACTGATACAGTATTTTTTGTAAAAACTGTTAGAAATATATTATTGTGAAATGTGATCTTTATGATAATAAGGATAATAAAACGAAAGAATCACCACCAAGTTAAAAAAAAAAACGTTTCTATATAAAACCATTTTTCATATTCCTTTTGATGTAAAGTGTCTCCGTGTATTCTCGGGGTGCTGTGTTTTTGTGAAGCTCTTCAATATCTCATTGTCACTGTGGGTCTCAGCGCACAGTAATACACGGTAGAGTCAGACAGCTCTGTCTGCTGGATTGTTAAAGGGACGGTTTTTAGAGTTTTGTTGAGAAATGCATCAAATCTGCCTTTGAATTCATCAGCGTTCTCTCGTGCTCCAAAAGTATCTCTTCTCAGCACATACCTCGGGAAATCATTCGGGTACTGTATGTACCAGAATAGATACTGCGAAGAACTGCTAGTACTGTATTTACAGTGGAGTGTAACTGATTGTCCTTCAACAGCGCTCATATTGCCTGGAGTCTGAGTCACCGTGTCTTCTGCTCTGCATTCTGGAAAACAAATAAAGAAAAAAAAATATTTTTAAAACAAACAAAACAAACAGCAATAATAAACAAATACATACATACATACATACACAAATACACACACACATACATACATACATACATATACATACCAAAACAAACTATAGCACAGATAATGAGAATGCTCCGTGTATATGCCATGCTAGCGTAGCACAATGTTTCAGCGTCATGCAGCAGTGAACTCTTTTCAGAAGATTTAAACCCTCAGAGTGCCTTGTTACCTCTTATACTGTCATCAGAAGTTTCTACATGATGTGATGTCATTTCACCTGCTTATCAGAACCCGTATCAATGTTACACTAGCGCCCCCCTTGGGAAGATCTTCCATCTTGTGTAACCTGACATTTTACATTGTTCACTATTTGTATTTGTATCTGTTATTTATGTATTTATTTATTAGAGCAGAACACGATTAGTGAATTAGAACAAAAAAGACAGCAGTTCTAAAAGAAATAGATAAATACATTAATACGTGTACTTGTAAGTGACAGTTTCATCACGTAGTACATTTCGCATTCTTGTTAAGGAAAATGCTAGATAATTATTAGTATTATTTTTACGGTGTTATTAAATCAGTATATTCGGATTCTTGGTTTATTACGTCATATCTGAATATGTCAGTGTGTAATAGCTTGTGTCATGCTCAATTTAAATGGGAAATGCATAATTGATCCCTTTAGTCGTTCCTATTTCCTGGTGCTCCCCAATATGTTCAGTGAGATCCAGTAACGTTTCGAATGCTTTCAGAACCATCCACTTGTGGACAGCTCCGCTAGAACAGCAAGAGACGCCAGTACAGTTCTGTAATTCACTGTGTGACAGAAACGCCAGACCGCAGTGTAGCTGTATCGAGAGCCGCAGGGTCTTCTCGTTTTCATTACAGCTTAAGATGTCAATTCATTTTATTGATCATATTCCTCAGCTAGACATTTATTTATTTATGTTCAATGTGCTTTACAGTTGATGATTGCAAAGATTTCAGGGATAAAGTGAGTTCAATTTGATCAATTGGTAAATACTTAGTTCAGTTGGGTAATTTGTTCAATTGGGTTATTAAGATCTCAAGTGGGACAAAACCCAGAAAAACGTTTAACTTGGGGAAAGGTAGTTGATGCATAAATACATACATACTGTACATACATACATACATGAGGGCAGTGTTGTTCATTCTGATTCGGGACGCTGGTAATAGCTGATGTACGGGGGGAGGGCAGTGTTGTTCATTCTGATTCGGGACGCTGGTAATAGCTGATGTACGGGGGGAGGGCAGTGTTGTTCATTCTGATTCGGGACGCTGGTAATAGCTGATGTACGGGGGGAGGGCAGTGTTGTTCATTCTGATTCGGGACGCTGGTAATAGCTGATGTACGGGGGGAGGGCAGTGTTGTTCATTCTGATTCGGGACGCTGGTAATAGCTGATGTACGGAGGGAGGGCAGTGTTGTTCATTCTGATTTATTTTTAAATCTCCTTTATTAAGTCTGGTTATCTCGTGTAGTTTATCAAGCAGTCGAGCTGACGCCCCTCGGCCTCTGTCTGCTCTGTGTTTGTGAGGCTCTGCAGTTGTTCATTGTCACAGTGGGCCTCAGCGCACAGCAGTGCACGGCAGAGTCACACCGCTCTGTCTGCTGGATTGTTAAAGGGACGGTTTGGGAAGTTGTGTTGAGAGTGGCGTCACATCTTTTCCCGTATTCATCAGCATTATCCTTGTTACCTATAAAACTATACGAATCATATTCTCGGGAGATCCAGTCAGGTGTTGAATACACCAGAAGTGGTACGGGGTTGAAGACGCTGTATCATAGCAACAGTTTAGATTCAACGCGTGTCCTTCAACAACGTTCAGTTTGATTGGAGACTGAGTCACCGAGTCTTCCGTGCTGCATCCTGAAAATAAATGAATATATCGATGATTTCAATGTACTTTCTAACGACAGTAAAATAAAAACGCGCTAAATGTGTGAATAAGTAAATGCATATCAAAAATCAATGCAGTAGCAGCGATGAGCAGAAGGCCCTGTCCCATATTCTTTAGTGCCGCTGCTGTAAATAGCCTACGCTTGGGTTAAACCATTTAGTAATGATTGTTTCAGGGGGCTGGAAGGCGCATGTCGAGTGGATGAGTTCTGCTTTCTATTGGTTAATGTATTTCATATCTTATTATTGGTTAATGTATTTCAGAAATGGAGAGGAATGTTTCATGCAGTGTCTCCTCCTACAGGAAGAAAGTACAGTTTACATCGACTATCAGTTCAATTGTCAAGTTCACTTTAAATATAGATTTAGCGCTGACTGTTCAGTGTGTATAATGAGTGCGAACGTTTAACATTTGAGGCAATTCATAATTCTTCATAATAACACACACACGCACGGACGCACGCACAGACGCACGCACGGACACGCACGCACACACACACACACACACACACACACACACACACACACACACACACACATATTAATTGCAAAAACTGTGTTAAAGTAAGATCTTTTAAGAAACAATTTGATTAGTTTTTTTTTTTTAATTTAACAAGCTGCTACAGCAAAATGAACAGGCTGAGCTTTACAGCTGCCTCTGGTTTGCAATCCTTTCTTATGATCTTAATCAAACCAATATCACTGATCAACAGCTAATGTAGGTGTGATTCATGGGATCAATCCACACTGTGGTCTTTTCAACTGTGAACTTCATGTGCAGGGGGAGTTGAAGGAGACATTTTAGGGTTACTAGCAGAGCAACCTGAACCCAAACAGCAACAGTCATGGCAGTCCAGTACCTCTCTGTAATTCAGGCTATACTAGTAAATACAACCATAGTAATAGTGACATCTACAGTCCTATTATGGTATGACACCACAGAAATTTGTGCTGCTGTTGGGAGAAAAATATGTCAGGACTGAAGCCCATTGGCTTCAGAAATTAACAGAAGATTGGTCAATGTTGATTTTTTTTTGTTTTATGCAGCTTAGGGGCAGTTGAAATATACTTAACTGTCCCATAATCATTTGGCATATGATTCAATTTGCACTTTGACATAATGCAGTGTGGGGAAAAAAACATGTTTGTTTAGATTTGTCTTTTTTCAGCTGTCTTGAAAATCAAGGTGGGGGAGTGTCTGTCTTTCAGCAATCCTGAATTTCTTTTTTGCTCAACGGTTTCAGGATACGTTTTTGTCTATTGATCCCTCGTTTTTTTGTTTTTGTTTGTTTGTGTGTGTGTGTGTGTGTGTGTGTGTGTCGCGTAATCGGCCGCATATAGACTAACCCTCACCCTCACCCTCACCTTAACCTTAGAAAAAAAAGGTGTTTGGGATTCGGCCCAAACAAACCCTGGCGAAAGTGCAGAAGATGAATCTCCAGACCACCTGATTGCATGCAGTACAATAAGCAGGGAAACTGATTTCCATGGGCACTGAATTCTACGTAACATCTGTACCAATGAACTAATCTTTGTCCGGCTTACTATTTTTCGTACCTTCAGTGGATGGAAGTGGAAAGGTCTTTCTGTTTGTGACCCGTCAGGTTTACACATTTTCAATTGTTGATTCCTGGTATAACTATAAAGACAATAAGTTACGGAAATCTAAACCTGACTTCTATTGGTTATTTCTAGCTATTAAGCAAGGACCTCAAGGACCTCAAAGGGATTGCTACACTGCAGAGGGTATGACAACCCTGTCAGGAATACTGCTGCGGTTCATTATTAATGATTTGGATACGTGGCTGTATTTATTTTGATGATAATCTTTCCTTTAATTAGACTTTGTCCTTAAGTTTGATTCTTTATTGGTAAATGGGAACTATTTCCCTTCAAGATCTACAACTGTGTTCATTAAAATGACCCTGTTTGATGTTTAGCATTTTTCTTAGCGCTCTTACTTTGGTCACTTTGGCCTTGTCCCTGCTGAATCATTGCCTGATAATGGATGTATAATAGAATAATGTACGCTGCATTTCTTTGTTTGTAATATAGTGACATGTTGTCTACAGTTTGCAGTTGATTTTGTTTCTGTTTTGCAAGGTGGTTTCGCTCACAGCAAGCCCCCTCAGGGTAATTTGGGTCACGCTGACAGTTGCTGTAATGGAGGGGTGGGAGGCTGGGGGAGTGGGGGGTATTGCGGATTGATGAACACCCATCTGACTGGCAACACAATGTGAGTGTTGACCAGATTGAAGCATGCCCAGGGAATGAAAGTTTTCATTGCTTGGTAAAGATCTGCTTCTAGACATGGCATAAACATGAACATCCACGGCTTTTCTGCACACAGAGGTGTGATTCGTAGGGTTTCCACAGAGGTTTTTGAAAGCAGCTGCACTTTAATCAGCATCACTGTGGTCTCCAGTGCACAGTAGTAGAGTGCAGAGTCAGACAGCTGTGTGTTTGAGATTGACAAATAAGTCATCTTTGTTGAAGTATTCAAGTGTCCTATAAACCTTCTGTCAGATTCTTCAGATCTGAGCTCCTCACTGCCACCACTTGCTTTATAGCGATGGAGAATATATCTGAGATTCCTCCCTGGTGTCTGCTGGTACCAGAACAGATACTCAGTGTATGCGTTGTTCGACAGAGAGTAATTGCAGTAGATCTTGGTTTCCTGGGTCTCCTCAGATGTTTAGAGATCCTTCCATGGACGCACCTCATCTCCATAACTCAGCCCTGGAAATGAAGCACAGTGGTTAGGAGCAGTTCACTGGGAGCATCACAGAGTATGGAATAGGAAAATAATGCATTGTAAATAAATAATTACCAAAATAAAGACTAAACAAGACAACGAGAACCATTGTGATCAGCGTTCTTCAGTTCAGAAATAACACAGTCAGTGTTTAAGTTTGTGTTCAACCAACCAGCATCTACTGAGGGAATGATGTAGAGCTCATAAGAGTGCTTCACTTCATCAGCGTAGAAGACACGCCCCTTTCCCTCATCCAATCACCACAGCCTGAGGCACGAGCAGATCATTTGATGAGCAGTTTCTGTTGTTGTTACTTCCTGTGAGTTGGGCACTTCATTTCCATTTAGAAGTATTGTTTATGTTGTACAGAATGTATATCTTGAAAAAGTACAAGCACTGTTTTCTCTTACAGTTGACCAGTGTATGCTACACACAGTAGCTACGATCACAAGAGTGGATACAATGTCCCAGATGGTCTGTTCAATAAAGTGTGACTTTACAAACAAATATTTAAACTTGAACCACTCCATGAAATCTTCACAATTACAGTATTTTAAAATGAAGAGATCTGCACTTCACTGTACAATCGCTTGTTGAACTGGAGCAAAGTAACTTGGCCTCATTGGGGATGGCAGAAAGGTGCTACATAAATGTGCATTTCTTCATACATTCAGTGACACTATAAACACACTTTGTCATAATTCATTTGCATTACTAAATTACTGAAGGCAATTAAAAAAAGTTGTGTGAAAAGATGGAAATCTGGGACATAATTATATAAAAATTAGTAATGCAGTTCTACAGGGATTTCAAAAAGAAAAATTGATGTTTGAACAATTTAGATTTGTACCCTATTTGCCTCATGCACTATTAAAAGTATAGAACAATAACAATACATTGGCAATACAATAATAATGACAGTCGTTGTGCTGTTATGCTTATCATTATTATTTGTAACTTTTACAATTGCTCTGTGTATCAAAACTTGTTGTCTTCTGCCATCTAGTGGTTATAGTTTAGAATACAGTGTACAGAAATATACAATTAAAAAGCAACACAAGACCACATGTATATTGTAATAAAGAATTGTTCCTTTAACTCTTTTACTGCCAGAGCAAGATGACGTCCAAGAGCAATCTGTCAAAAAAACGCCTCTTTGCACACAACACTCCTCTTGTCACCCCTCACTCCTCTTTGAGGCGCGCGCCCCTCCTTCTCGAGTTGTGAGTGACTCCTCCTCCCTTCTCTAGTCATTCCTAAATATCGGTACACCTCCTTTTCACAGTAAAGTATAAGGAAGCTAAAGGTGACAGAAGTCACCCATGGCATGGCAACCGAGAGTCAGGTTTGAATGCAGAAACTAAATAGCCTGACATTGATTAGAAATGCATGGGGATACGGGTGTATTATTTGGTGTTTACAACATCACTGTCAGCAAGGACATAACGTGTCCTACTTGATACAGACACATGGTGTGATTAAATGAGTGTAACATTAATATGATTAGTAAGTGTGTATAAATCGCAATAAGGGTGTCTTGCTATAAGGGTGCCTTGCTGGATTATAGTCCAGTACAAGAGGAAGCAGCATGAAGTTTTTGTATAGGTGAGATACAGACTGACACAGTGTGGGCCTCAGAGCACAGAAGTATGTGGCAGAGTCAGACAGCACAGCTGCAGAGAGAGTCAGATTAAAGGTCTTCTCACTCTTGTCATGAGATGCAGAGAAACGCTCTTTAAATATTGGATTATCATTTAGGTACTCATTGAGCAAGCGCTCTGGAGCTTTATTGTGTTCCTGGATGTACCAGAAGAGGTCCGTGCTGCCTGAAGTTTCATACTGGCAAAATAATATTCTTTTCTCATTTTCTGTCAAGTGAATTGAAGGTAATTGATGGACTGCGTCTCCTTGTGTCATACCTGATAAACAATAGAATGAAATATTGAAGAAATATAATTATTAGTAGTAAAAAATAAATAAATAAATAAATAAATAAATAGATAAATAAATAAATAAATAAACAAACAAAATGATATTTCCTACAATTTTACATCATGTTTTTTTTTTTTTTTTTTTTAACAATAACACCAGAAGAATTAATTGGAGAGAACAATAACTCTTTACTTTGTAAAATGTACATTTCAAAATAACAGAGCAGTTCTATTGTTAGTTGAAAATAGAAAGGTAATGTTTAAATGAACCAGAAAGCCCCTGTGTTCCATCATGTTATGTCTACTTACCTACGACACACACCAGTATGATATTGACTAGGTGAGCCTTTCCTCCTTGAAGCATCATTGTGTGCAGGTTGAAGTAGCTGTGACTGCCCTCTCTCCTACACTGAAGTGTCAAACCAGAGCAGTGAAGAGCCTCTCTATACCCTTTGGCAATGCCTGTCAGTCATCCTGTGGTGGGAGTGACTGCTCATGTTATTATTGTATTACTTGTATTGTAACACTTGAAATGTATTTGCTTACGATTGTAAGTCGCCCTGGATAAGGGCGTCTGCTAAGAAATAAATAATAATAATAATAATAATCCAGGGTGACTTACAGTACAATTGTTACAAAACAATCACATTATGTTTACATACAAATTCTGGTACCCATTTATACAGCTGTGTTTTTTTACTGGAGTAGCCTAGGTAAAGTACCTTGCTGAAAGGTACAGCAGCAGGGTCCCCACCTGGGATATGTACCCATGACCCTCCGGTCAGGAGTGCAGAGCCCTGACCACTACTGTGCTCCACACTGCTGTTCACACATCTGTTTCTGACCGGGGGTGACAAGGAGTAAAAACCTTCTGAGTAATATACTGTATCAATCTGCCTTCCCCATGCTATTAACCCAGAGACTCATTTCTCTTGAATTCTGTCTTTTTGCAGAGTTGTCTGTGGTTCTGTTCTAGTTCCTCTTAAGGTTGTTCTCCACGCTGACAAACTATTCCGGCAAACCGTTTCTCAAAGATTGTATCTAAGCTGATGGGAGGAAAGTGTTAATGGGAATCCAATGTGTATTGCACAGAGCTCAGAAGATCATTGATTATGTATTAGTATTGCACAGAGCTCAGAAGATCATTGATTATGTATTAGTATTGCACAGAGCTTAGAAGATCATTGATTATGTATTAGTATTGCACAGAGCTCAGAAGATCAATGATTATGTATTAGTATTGCACAGAGCTCAGAAGATCATTGATTATGTATTAGTATTGCACAGAGCTGGGAAGATCATTGATTATGTATTAGTATCGCACAGAGCTGGGAAGATCATTGATTATGTATTAGTATTGCACAGAGCTTAGAAGATCATTGATTATGTATTAGTATTGCACAGAGCTCAGAAGATCATTGACTATGTATTAGTATTGCACAGAGCTGGGAAGATCATTGACTATGTATTAGTATTGCACAGAGCTCAGAAGATCATTGATTATGTATTAGTATTGCACAGAGCTTAGAAGATCATTGATTATGTATTAGTATTGCACAGAGCTCAGAAGATGATTGATTATGTATTAGTATTGCACAGAGCTCAGAAGATCATTGATTATGTATTAGTATTGCACAGAGCTGGGAAGATCATTGATTATGTATTAGTATTGCACAGAGCTGGGAAGATCATTGATTATGTATTAGTATTGCACAGAGCTTAGAAGATCATTGATTATGTATTAGTATTGCACAGAGCTCAGAAGATCATTGACTATGTATTAGTATTGCACAGAGCTGGGAAGATCATTGACTATGTATTAGTATTGCACAGAGCTCAGAAGATCATTGATTATGTATTAGTATTGCACAGAGCTGGGAAGATCATTGATTATGTATTAGTATTGCACAGAGCTTAGAAGATCATTGATTATGTATTAGTATTGCACAGAGCTCAGAAGATCATTGATTGTGTATTAGTATTGCACAGAGCTGGGAAGATCATTGACTATGTATTAGTATTGCACAGAGCTCAGAAGATCATTGATTATGTATTAGTATTGCACAGAGCTGGGAAGATCATTGATTATGTATTAGTATTGCACAGAGCTTAGAAGATCATTGATTATGTATTAGTATTGCACAGAGCTCAGAAGATCATTGATTATGTATTAGTATTGCACAGAGCTCAGAAGATCATTGATTATGTATTAGTATTGCACAGAGCTCAGAAGATCATTGATTATGTATTAGTATTGCACAGAGCTCAGAATATCATTGATTATGTATTAGTATTGCACAGAGCTCGATGATTATTATTATTTATTATTTATTTCTTAGCAGACGCCCTTATCCAGGGCGACTTACAATTGTTACAAGATCTCACATTATACATTATATCACATTATTTTACATACAATTACCCATTTATACAGTTGGGTTTTTACTGGAGCAATCTAGGTAAAGTACCTTGCTCAAGGGTACAACAGCAGTGTCCCCCACTGGATCATTGATTATGTATTAGTATTGCACAGAGCTCAGAAGATCATTGATTATGTATTAGTATTGCACAGAGCTCAGAATATCATTGATTGTGTATTAGTATTGCACAGAGCTCAGAAGATCATTGAGTATGCACTAAGAACTTAAGGTTTGAAGGCCGAGACACGCACTTTCCGTCCCATCGAGACCAATTGCATGCAATCATTCGCATCATTATAGGCTGTCATACACTGTCCCATGCGGTCATTTGAGAAACAATTTGGGTATCACACTTAAACAAGTTTAAACCTTGTGAGCCGACTGAAATCGATCGACCGACTCAATCCAAATCGCATCTCGGAGTATCATATACTCGCTGCCCGAGGCGACTGAAAAAATGTGAGTAATCACATGGGACAGTGTATGATGGGTTTAATCGCACTGTATCCACATGGGACAGTGTATGATGGGTTCAATCACACTGTAATCACATGGGACAGTGTATGATGGGTTTAATCACACTGTATCCACATGGGACAGTGTATGATGGGTTTAATCGCACTGTAATCACATGGGACAGTGTATGATGGGTTTAATCACACTGTAATCACATGGGACAGTGTATGATGGGTTTAATCACACTGTAATCACATCAGACAGTGTATGATGGGTTTAATCACACTGTATCCACATGGGACAGTGTATGATGGGTTTAATCGCACTGTAATCACATGGGACAGTGTATGATGGGTTTAATCACACTGTAATCACATCAGACAGTGTATGATGGGTTTAATCGCACTGTATCCACATGGGACAGTGTATGATGGGTTCAATCACACTGTAATCACATGGGACAGTGTATGATGGGTTTAATCACACTGTATCCACATGGGACAGTGTATGATGGGTTTAATCGCACTGTAATCACATGGGACAGTGTATGATGGGTTTAATCACACTGTAATCACATCAGACAGTGTATGATGGGTTTAATCACACTGTAATCACATCAGACAGTGTATGATGGGTTTAATCACACTGTATCCACATGGGACAGTGTATGATGGGTTTAATCGCACTGTAATCACATGGGACAGTGTATGATGGGTTTAATCACACTGTAATCACATCAGACAGTGTATGATGGGTTTAATCGCACTGTAATCACATGGGACAGTGTATGATGGGTTTAATTGCACTGTAATCACATCAGACAGTGTATGATGGGTTTAATCGCACTGTATCCACATGGGACAGTGTATGATGGGTTCAATCACACTGTAATCACATGGGACAGTGTATGATGGGTTTAATCACACTGTATCCACATGGGACAGTGTATGATGGGTTTAATTGCACTGTAATCACATCAGACAGTGTATGATGGGTTTAATCACACTGTATCCACATGGGACAGTGTATGATGGGTTTAATCGCACTGTAATCACATCAGACAGTGTATGATGGGTTTAATCACACTGTATCCACATGGGACAGTGTATGATGGGTTTAATCACACTGTAATCACATGGGACAGTGTATGATGGGTTTAATCACACTGTATCCACATGGGACAGTGTATGATGGGTTTAATCACACTGTAATCACATGGGACAGTGTATGGTGGGTTTAATCACACTGTATCCACATGGGACAGTGTATGATGGGTTTAATCACACTGCAATCACATGGGACAGTGTATGATGGGTTTAATCACACTGTATCCACATGGGACAGTGTATGATGGGTTTAATCGCACTGTAATCACATGGGACAGTGTATGATGGGTTTAATCACACTGTAATCACATCAGACAGTGTATGATGGGTTTAATCGCACTGTAATCACATCAGACAGTGTATGATGGGTTTAATCACACTGTAATCACATGGGACAGTGTATGATGGGTTTAATTGCACTGTAATCACATCAGACAGTGTATGATGGGTTTAATCGCACTGTAATCACATGGGACAGTGTATGATGGGTTTAATCACACTGTAATCACATCAGACAGTGTATGATGGGTTTAATCGCACTGTAATCACATCAGACAGTGTATGATGGGTTTAATCACACTGTAATCACATGGGACAGTGTATGATGGGTTTAATTGCACTGTAATCACATCAGACAGTGTATGATGGGTTTAATCGCACTGTAATCACATCAGACAGTGTATGATGGGTTTAATCACACTGTATCCACATGGGACAGTGTATGATGGGTTTAATCGCACTGTAATCACATCAGACAGTGTATGATGGGTTTAATCGCACTGTATCCACATGGGACAGTGTATGATGGGTTTAATCGCACTGTAATCACATGGGACAGTGTATGATGGGTTTAATCGCACTGTAATCACATGGGACAGTGTGTGATGGGTTTAATCGCACTGTAATCACATGGGACAGTGTATGATGGGTTTAATCGCACTGTAATCACATCGGACAGTGTATGATGGGTTTAATTGCACTGTAATCACATCAGACAGTGTATGATGGGTTTAATCGCACTGTATCCACATGGGGCAGTGTATGATGGGTTTAATTGCACTGTAATCACATGGGACAGTGTATGATGGGTTTAATCGCACTGTATCCGGCCAAATGGAATATTGCAAAGGGGAAGGATGAGGAGAAATAGCAGACTGGATAATAATAAATCAATCAATAAATAAATAGACATCAAGACTCCCTTCTCTCATTGTGTTGTGTAAGAAACAAAGGGATGGGCTATGGGATATGCATTTAATAATATGGGTGATGCTTTTATTTAAGAAGAGATAGTAGGAATACAAAAATCAAACACAATGTGTTAATAATAGACAGTGAATGAGATAACTAGTCCCAGAACAAGATGACTTAAACAGTAGCAAGGAACAATGGTAAAGAGAAGCCTAGCAGCCAGACAGGGCAGTGCTGCACTCAGAGGCAGACAAGAAGATTCACTGTGTCTACAAATGCAGCCTCAACAGCTGGGTTTATTGAACACAGAATACACTATAAACCTTTCAAAAATAGCAAACATTGTCTGAACATTTAAGCATTGTCTGAGTCTTTCAAGCAAATTACCAAACCATGCTAATAGCAAATAGTTGTATAAACAATTTAAATGAACATGTTTTTTATTATTATTTACTTTTTTTTTTACAGAATGTATGTCAGTAGAGTCTAATGTCCAATTAAAGGGCTGTTGTCCTGTTTCATGTGCAGATCCACCAGATGCAGGCTGTTCAGTTCTGTTAACTCCACTCTGTGTTTCTGTCAGGTCCTCTCACAGCTTTCAAACACTGTGCCTCCACTGCACAGTAATAGGTCACAGAGTCTTCTGCTTGTGAATTGCTCACATTAAAAACCCCAGAGCTCTTCCCCTTGTCCAGCGACCCACTGAACTGTGAGTCTTTCATTGGGTCTGAAACCAAGATCATCACATTCTCTGGGCTTCTGTTTGGCCTCTGTCTGTACCACTGAAGACTCCTGACAGCAGAAGCTGTGTAGTTGCAGTGAAGGGTTGCAGTCTCCCCTTCACTCACAGTCAGTGATGGTGCTGTCTGAGATACTTGAGCCTGAGATCTCACACCTGCAGAAACACGTTTAAAAAGAAGAGACAACTTGAAGAGTCAGCTGTGGAATTTCCTGTACATTTTGTCTGGTTTCTTTCACATCTCATATGTCATAGTATAATGATATTGGTAATTACGTATTACATGCATATTACCTTTATATCAGAATTGAGCAGTATTTTGACATAATGACAAGTCCTAGATACAAATGTACAGAACCTGGTACAGGGGAAATGAACAGTAATAAATCCTCAGATACTCACAGTGTAAATAAACCAGTGTGTTTATCAGGAGGTATAAGAATCCAGACTCTGTGCTCATGATGGGGGCTGTTGGAGTGATCAGAAAGAAAAACAGATTAAAGCAGCTGTGAAGCAGCTTCTTATTGTGACAGTGCAGTACAGTAACCCCTCCCACCAGTGTGCAGTGAAGATTCAGAGCTGTGAAGCAGCTTCTTATTGTGCCAGTGCAGTACAGTAACCCCTCCACCAGTGTGCAGTGAAGATTCAGAGCTGTGTTTCCTGTCTTATTTACAAATGAGTTACTATTTCAATGAGAATTTTAACACATTGACGTTAAAACAGCTGTTTACACATCCTACCTCTGTAAAGTGCTCTGTGATGGTGGTCCACTATGAAAGACGTTATATAAAGATAAAGATGATTGCATTTAAATCATAGACTATTGCGCATGCGTTTATTCATATACAGTCCTGCCTATTTGGGGGGTTTTTGGGTTTAACCCAAATGCAGAGATAAGCTTTTGGGTAAAACCCTAAAATCAGAACCCCTAGTTATTAGTTATATATTTGTAAACAAATGAACCAGTACATCATATGTCTGCTGTGTGTTTGTGAGGCTCTGCAGTTGTTCATTGTCACTGTGGGCCTCAGCGCACAGCAGTACACGGCAGAGTCACACAGCTCTGTCTGCTGGATTGTTAAAGGGACGGTTTGGGATGTTTTGTCGACAGTGGCGTTAAATCGCTGTTTGAATCTGACAGCATTATTCTTGTAACCAAACAGATCCCTTTGAAGCATGTACCTTGGAGAATCATTTGGGTATTGTATGTACCAGAAAAAGTCAAGTGAATTGCTACTAGTGCTGTAACAGCAGCCAAGTTCAGTTGTTTTCCCCTCGTAACGTTCAGATTGTCGGGAGACTGAGTCACCATGTCTGCAGCGATGAAACCTGAAAAGAAAGAATGCTCAGAAATGAAACAAATCAATTATTAAATAAATAAAAATATACATGAAATATCTTACCAATCCAAGGTAGTATAGTCACAATAAACAGAATATTACAAGTCATTATATACAGTTCAACAGTGTGTTCACCCTCCAGCAATGCTTAGCAATGTTCTTTTTACAGAGGACTGAAACTATTCAAGTCTCTCCCTGAGTCTCCTCACAGATCTGTCGGCGTGTCACAGTACTTTCACAGTGTGCTTGTTACAATGTCGCCCCCTACAGGAAGATGTCTCACTATAATCGGGAATGGAGAACATGGGGAATTTTCTTTTGTATTGTATTGTTCAATCAATCAATCAATCAATCAATCAATCAATCAACCTTTATTTAATATAGCGCCTTTCACAAAGCAATGCCTCCAAGCGCTTTACATGGCTAAAACAGAAAAGACAAGCAGGAAATACAATAACACCGTGTAACAAATTTTTTTTTTTTTTTGGTTCCTGGGTAGTAAGTGTTATTTCCTAATTGCTTATGCCTCAAAAGTATAGAAAATGGCTATTATTCCCCACAAACTTTGCTTTTGTGACCAGGACAGTGATATTTTGAAATTTACCTATTTTCCAGAAAATTCCAGATAGATTCAGTGCCTAGTAAACTTGGAGTAACTTCTAGAACTTTCTAGAACTTTCCAGTAATATAAATAGTAGTATAAATACAGGGGCTTTAAGCCCACCAGTTCAGTTTAGTTCCAGCTGCCTAAGTGGATACATATCTGCATTTTTCTGAGATGGCATCAAGGTCATAGGAGACTTCAAAATGGTGGCATTCCTGATGGGTCTCCAAGGCGGTTTTACCAAGTTTCCCTGCTATCTTTGCCTTTGGGACAGGAGGGACACCAAGGCGCACTACCACAGGCGGGACTGGCCACAGCGGACCGAGTTCTCTGTGGGGAGGAACAACGTCAAGTGGGAGCCACTGGTGGACCCCCGGAAGGTGCTGATGCCACCACTGCACATCAAATTGGGCCTTATGAAACAATTTGTCAGAGCTCTAGATAAGGAGTCGGCAGCCTTCAAGTACCTTCAAGACTTCTTCCCTAAGCTGTCTGAGGCAAAGGCCAAAGCCGGTGTCTTCGTCGGACCACAGATAAAGAAGATCCTGGAGTGCAATGAATTCCCCAAGAAGCTCACTAGTAAGGAGAAAGTGGCTTGGAACAGCTTTGTCGCAGTGGTTCGGGGCTTCCTGGGCAATCACAAGGCCGAAAACTATGTGGAGCTGGTTGAGACTCTGGTGAAGAACTACGGCACAATGGGCTGTAGGATGTCCCTCAAAGTCCATATCCTTGATGCTCATCTTGATAAATTCAAGGAGAACATGGGAGCGTATTCGGAGGAGCAAGGCGAGCGCTTCCACCAGGATATACTGGACTTTGAACGCCGCTACCAAGGACAGTATAACGAGAACATGATGGGAGACTACATTTGGGGGCTGATTCGTGAAAGTGATTTACAGTATAATCGTAAATCTCGAAAAACTACTCACTTCTAAATCTTTTGTAGTCATTTTTGTATTACTTTAGTATAAATACATGTTAATTTGGATTCATATGTTGTTTTTTTCTGACTTTATGTGAACGAAAAGACACAAATTCGCCCGTTTTCTCATTGGAAATAGGTAAATTTCAAAATATCACTGTCCTGGTCACAAAAGCAAAGTTTGTGGGGAATAATAGCCATTTTCTGTACTTTTGAGGCATAAGCAATTAGGAAATAACACTTACTACCCAGGAACAAAAATTGTGTTACATAGTGTAATCACAGTAAATGAAAATACATGAGCAGGAGAGTAAATGCATAAATGAATAGATAAAACAGAAGTAAATAAAAACGAGATCAATAAAACAATAAGAATGCAATGCAATTAAATGCATAAATAAGAGGATAAACCATATCAATAAAAACAAGAGGAGTGAAACAATAAAACCAGAGACGATAAAAGAAAACGATCATTTTAAGATAACAAAGATTATAAAAATGTGTCTTCAGTCTTATTTTAAAAGCTGCAACAGAAATGGGCAAATCGTTCCATAATTTAGGGGCCTGTAACTGAAAGCTCTGCCACCAATACTAGTTTATAAAATATTTCTAAGATGAAAGAAATACACTTTATTGTTGTATTGTTGTTTCATGTTCTAATAAAAAATTGATCACAGAAATGAAGATGGAAGATGATGTTTATTTAATCCACTAGGTGGCAGCAAAGCACCACAGTTGTTTCCTTCCACTGAAATAGAACTGAACAGGAAATCTCTGAAAGGATCTGCTTCAGAATTTCTAAATGTGTTCTGTAGGGCAAAACATGGCTTGCAAATGTAATGTATGTTTAGTTTCTCAGTTCATGACATTTAAGTGTCTTCTTTTCAACAGCCCCCCTTCTGTCACAGCGGTGTGGAGTCATGGCATTGTGCTTCTTGTTTCAGAGGTGTAACAATGCAAACTGCACATGTGGTGAGTTTATGGTGCCCTTGGACTTATGGGACATCACAAGTTTAACACTTTTGGGTGCTTTGATTGTGTTAAAGAGGCTGAATTAAATATTGTGTTTGATGAAGATCTGTTGAGATTGGACTACTGCTACTCTATTCCAGCTGGCCTCTCTGCTTGTGCCATTCACTTTGACTTATTCAGAATGCTGCTGCTCACTTTATATTTTCTCTGCTTCGCTTCTCTCATGCTACTCCTCTCTCTCGTCCTCTACATTGGCTGCCTATCCCTGCCCTTATCAAATGTACCACCGCTCTCTTCAACAATCTGTTCCTTCCTACCTCCAATCTCTCGTCTCTCCCTCTTGCCCTCTGTTCAATCTCTCGTCTCTCCCTCTATCCCTCTTGCCCTCTCTGTTCAATCTCTCATCTCTCCCTATATCCCCTCTCACCCTCTGTTCAATCTCTCGTCTCTCTCTCTATCCCTCTTGCCCTCTCTGTTCAATCTCTCGTCTCTCCCTCTATCCCTCTTGCCCTCTGTGTTAAATCTCTCATCTCTCCCTATATCCCCTCTCACCCTCTCTGTTCAAACTCTCGTCTCTCCCTCTATCCCTCTTGCCCTCTCTGTTCAATCTCTCGTCTCTCCCTCTATCCCTTTTGCCCTATCTGTTCAATCTCTCGTCTCTCCCTCTATCCCTCTTGCCCTCTCTGTTCAATCTCTCATCTCTCCCTATATCCCCTCTCACCCTCTCTGTTCAATCTCTCGTCTCTCCCTCTATCCCTCTTGCCCTCTCTGTTCAATCTCTCGTCTCTTCCTCTATCCCTCTTGCCCTCTCTGTTCAATCTCTCGTCTCTCCCTCTATCCCTCTTGCCCTCTCTGTTCAATCTCTCATCCCTATCGCCCTCTCTGTTCAATCTCTCGTCTGTCCCTCTATCCCTCTTGCCCTCTCTGTTCAATCTCTCATCTCTCCCTATATCCCCTCTCACCCTCTCTGTTCAATCTCTTGTCTCTCCCTCTATCCCTATCGCCCTCTCTGTTCAATCTCTCGTCTCTCCCTCTATCCCTCTTGCCCTCTCTGTTCAATCTCTCGTCTCTCCCTCTATCCCTCTTGCCCTCTCTGTTCAATCTCTCATCTCTCCCTCTATCCCTCTTGTCCTCTCTGTTCAATCTCTCGTCTCTCCCTCTATCCCTCTTGCCCTCTCCGTTCCTCCTGTTCTGGTCAGCTGGTCATGCCTTTCCTCAGGTGCTCTACTCCTCAAGTTCGCTCCTTTTCCTGTCTTGCCCCTCAGTGGTTGAATCAATTGCCTATGAGCATCAGCACTTCCGACACCTCCTCAAAACTCACCTGTTTGGAATAGACTTGTAGACTCTACAAAACGTATCTTCTGCCTTGAACATTGCATGAAATAATTCTGTACAGTCATAGGTGTGTAAATTCCTCTCATAATCTGAATCCTGAAACCTGAACTGTGCAAAGTAACTATGTCCTGTAATGTGGAATAGAAAGGGTCACTGCTGCCCTGTGGTAGAGTTTACTATCAGACACAAGCTGTGTTTCCATCTGTCTCAGGGGAATCTAGTGTAGAAGGATGTTTTTGTATGGAGTGAGATACAGACTGACACAGTGTGGGACTCAGAGCACAGAAGTATGTGGCAGAGTCAGACAGCACAGCTGCAGAGAGAGTCAGATTAAAGGTCTTCTCACTCTTGTCATGAGATGCAGAGAAACGCTCTTTAAATCTTGACTCTGTAGAGGAGTATAAACCAAGCATGTGTTGTGGAGCTTTGTTACGTTCCTGAATGTACCAAAAGAGGTTCGGAGAGCCTGTTGTCTCATATTGACAATGAATTGTAGTGTTCTCATCTTCTTTTACTGGAACTGAAGTCTGAGGCTGAGTCACTGAGTCCCCATTTGCTATACCTGAAAACAAAAGAAAGAAAATGTCATATTAGTTGAAATGATGCTATAAAACTTTAACAAGGAAATATTAAACATCTATCTTCAAATAACAATACATGTGTAATATGAAAAACCTGGAGGGAATTTCTTCAAAAGTATCTAAATCCATAACATGTGCTCACCAATGATGAGACAAATGAAAACAGAACACACAACTTGCTTATTGTCTTCCTTCCTTCATTGTGAACACACAGATTGCGCACAGCCTCCTCTTATCTGCTCAGGCTTGTGAGTAAAACTGAAGAGTGCTTTTCCTGCAGCCCGACTGCATACCTCCCACTGCTCCACCCCTTTCTCAAAGGAAGGCATGTTGAGGAACACAAGACAACAAGTCTGTTAGCATTAGGACAGGATTTCCTTTGACTTCTATGTTTCAATAGATAAAGCAGTCATTAGAATTAAAAACAAGCATAAAGACAAAGGTGTATGAATACTGACATAAAAACTGAATACTGACATACACATATATACATTATTGTATACTGTAGCACATGACCTAATTTATCTAAACATCTGAATCGACTTTGTAACACTAATGTATGCTCAATAACCATGTGCTGTACTGTAGCAAATCTCTGCCTGCGTTCTGGGGTCTAACAATTGCTCACGGGACGAGGTGGTCGAGTGGTTAATGCGATGGACTGCTAATCCATTGTGTTCTGCATGCGTGGGTTCGAATCCCATCCTCATCACAGCTTTTTTTTATTTTTATTTTATTACTGTTTCTCGTTCTCTTTTCTTTTGACAAAAGTGTTTATCCTGCGACTATAGCACAGTATTGGTCTGTGTTGGAGATGCTTCCCAACAGTAACAAAATGTAACACAAACACAGCCTAAACTTTGAGGTGCTGAAAAAAAATATAACCAAAGGCACCGCTGGGATTTGAACCCAAGATCTCTGCGCTTTAACCATCTAAGCCACGGCACCCTGCAGCACGCAATGACATGCGTGTCAGAGACATGTGAAATGAAATGTATCAGGGACATTGGCGCTACTGTCATTCTCTACTACAATGCACGACTAAAATTAAGCGTGTGACATTTCTGAAATTAATCTGAAACACTTGAAAACGATAGGTTGCGGATGCAACCCTGGTTCCCTGAAAGAGAAAATAACCATCAAGGTATAGGATATTGCCGTCAGGCAGTAGGGATTGGCTGAGCTTTTATAGCAAAGCTGCCGATAGGCCTCTGCGTGAGCTGCCATGTAAGCCCGCCCCCCTGAGAGCTTATTATACGCAGCACGCAGAGACTCTCTTCCTCTTTTGCTCTTCAGGCCGTGAAGGCTTCCAGAGCGACCTCGCGGCTTGATGGTTATTTTTTCTTTCAGGGAACCGGGGTTGCATCCGCAACCTATCGTTCCCTTTCAAGTCGAAAATAACCATCAAGGTATGGGAACAGTGTACCCAAGCCATCGCGAGGGAGGATTCTCGGCAGTAGGACAGACTTACGTCATAACGCAACTGAGTAGGCAATACATCTACGCATATGCGGAGCTGCGCCTCAGCGTCTATGCTCGCAATGACACCTGTCCTAAGGTGGAATAGTCAACACCATGTTGTCAACCACTCTATATGTCCACATCCTGAGGCATCATAGAGTGTAACACAGATGCTCCAAATAGTGGAGCAGAGGAATCCAGTACGTTCAACCGGTAAAACCTCATGAAAGTATGCAGTGTAGCCCAACTGGCTGCCGCGTAAATGTCAGACACCGGCACCCCTCTAAAGAGGGCCCAGGATGTCGCCATACCCCTAGTGGAATGTGCCTTCAACTGCCCTGGTGGCGAAAGGCCTGCAGATTCATAAGCTAATTTAATAGCATCCACTATCCAATGGGAAAGGCGTTGTTTAGACAACGGCTGACCCAAAGTCCAAGAACCATGGCTTATGAACAATTGTTCTGTTTGCCTCACAGTCGTGTACGGTCAATATAACACCTCAATGCCCGCACGGGGCAGAGCATGTGTAACCGTTCTTCCTCTGGGGAAGAAAAAGGAGGAGGATGGAACGCCATCAACTCGACTGGTTGGTTCATATGAAACGGGGATATGACCTTGGGTAAAAAGGCTGGATTTGGGCGCATGGAGACCTTAGAACCGTCTCCTGCGAAACGAGTACATGATGAATGCACTGACAGTGCATGTAACTCGCTCACGCGTTTGGCTGATACCACTGACAGCGAAAACGCTTTTTTTATAGACACAAGCTTCATATCCACGCTGTGGAGAGGCTCGAACGGTGCCTTGGTAAGGGCTTCTAGCACCACATCAAGGCTCCATGACGGTAAACTGGTCGTCCTTGGAGGCCGCAAGCATCTTGCGCCTTTCAGGAACTGAGATGCCAGAAAATGGCAACCTGGTGATAAACCGTCAATGCGTACATGGCACGCCGATATGGTGGCTAAATACACCTTAAGTGTAGAGGGAGATTTCCCTTCATCTAACAGTTTCTGTAGAAACTGTAATATCACTGCCATAGGGCAGCTGCCATTTGTACATGTATTGCGACCTGGTAGAGGGCGCTCTGGCACTCTGAATGGTCGAAATCACCGCCGTAGAAAGCCCTAAGGCTGACAGGCGCTCCCGCTCAGGGGCCAAGCCCATAGCTGCATGAGCTTGGGGTTCGGGTGCCATAGCCCTCCTTGGGCTTGGGACAACAGGTCCGCTCGCAGAGGGAGCTCCCTCAGGCGACCGTGCAGCAACTGCACCAGACTTGGGAACCATATTCTCCGGGGCCACCGAGGAGCGATCAAAATCACTGTCGCTTGCTCTACCCTGACCTTCTCTAAGAAGGCAGGGAGCATCGGAATCGGTGGAAATGCATATAGGAGCCCTGGTGGCCATTCGTGAGCCAGTGCATCGACTCCTAGGGGGCTGTCGAGGTCCTTCACCGAGAACCATAGGGGGCAGTGCGTGGTCTCTCGCGAAGCGAAGAGATCTACTCGCGCTGTGCCGATCCATTCCCAGATGTGCTCTACCACCTGAGGGTGAAGACGCCATTCGCCGGCAAGAGGGCCTCCTTTGGATAGGAGGTCTGCTGCGTAATTGACTCTGCCCGGTAGGTGAACCGCACGCAGAGAGGTTAACAGAGGTCTCTGGTGTAGTAAGCCCAAAGGAAGGGCTTGCGAGGCGGCAGCCATCAACCCCAGCATGCGCTGACACAGCTCCATGCTGACTGTTTCTCTCAACCTGAATAGGGAGAGACACCGCTCCATCGAGGCAAATCTTTGCGTCGACAGGGTCGCTTCCATGGATACTGAGTCCAGATGCAGACCCAAGAATTTGGTCTGTTGGCTCGGCACGAGGCGGCTCTTTTCTGAATTGACCTTCAGACCTAGCCGCTGAAGATGGTCTGTAACCATCACTGTGTGCTGTGCCAACTGCTCCTTCGACTGCACGCAGACGAGCCAATCGTCCAGATAGTTCATCAGTCGGACGCCTTGAGCCGGCAAGGGAGCTAAAATGGCATCCATACACTTCAAAAAGGTTCGAGGAGCTAGAGACAGGCCGAATGGCAGGACACAAAACTCGTAGACCCTGCTCTGAAATGCGAATTGTAGATACTTCCTGTGACCCGGGCAGATGGGAACGTGAAAGTACGCATCTGTCAGGTCCACGGTGGTGAACCAGTCGCCGTGTCGGACTGACTGGATGATGTGCCTGTGCGTAAGCATCCTGAACGATAACACCCGCAGGTATTTGTTCAGTACTCGCAGATCTAAAATAGGGCGGAGCCCGCTGTCCTTTTTGGGCACCAGGAAGTATTTGGAATAGAACCCCTGGTCGATCAGAGCAGGGTCTACTTGTTGAATGGCACGCTTCCTGAGCAATGCCTGTATTTCCACATTCAGAGCTGAGGACTGAACCGAGTCCTTCACTGCAGCTACCACCACTCCCCGGAAGGGGGGAGGTTTTAACTGGAACTGAAGGGTGTACCCGGTGAATATAGTTTTGCGCACCCAGATGTCGTTGGTGCATTGTTGCCAGAACTGGAGCTGTGGGACAGTGTAGGGGTGGGTTAACAGCTGCCTGGAGTTTTCAGGGCTGTTTCGGCTGCGATGGTTCACGAGGGGTCTGGCCAGAGCCACGAAGGCGTGGTCTGCCACCTCCTCTAGGGCGCCACCCTCCGCGCTGCAGTCTTGTAAATGGAGGTTGACCGCGTGCTGCTGTACCTGAGGTAGAGATCTTAGTACCCCCTGGCCGCGGCTGGTGCTGCGGTGGTGTTCTACGCCACTGGTGCTCCTGTTGGCGCTTAGGCTGGAAGGGCTTATGCGGCCACATCTTCACCATCTGCTGAGATGTCTCCCGGGCTTTAGCAGAGCATTGTAACATCTCCTCAACCGCTGGGCCAAACGTGTGCCCCGGTGTAATGGGAGCATCTAATAATGGGGCCTTGTCAGGCTCTTGAACTCTCGCCTGCGAAAGCCAGAGCTGCCTTCTGGCGACTACCAGGGATGCAATACTCCTGCCTTGAGCCCGTGCATTCAGCTGGGCTATCTTGACTAGGAGTTGAGCGACCAACGCCAATTCCGCCCTCAGAGACACCGATGGGTGTTCCGGGAGATCCTTCACCAGCGACGCCTGGTAAACTGAAAGGAGGCTGGCCACGTTGGACAACCTAACTGCCTCTGTAGCCGCTGAATAGCCTTTTTTAAATGAACCTCCGTGGTCCTGCACTGTCTGTTAGGACATGCAGGGTCTTTAGCTAGATCCGAGAGTGTCGGCGTTCTAACCAGGGCTGCAAAGGCAGCATCAACTGGTGGAAAGGACACCAGACCAGCCTCACTCGCTCCCTGCATGGCAAACGCGGAAGCCTTCCGCGAAGTTGCCGGTGAAGAAGCTGGGGCCCCCCAGGTGGACTGTACCTCCTTAATAAAATCAGGGAAGGCTGGGAGCGTCCTGGGCTGTGGAGACCGTACAGACGGCGACTCAAACAGTGACCGCCGAGGTAATTCCACGGCTGGCCACTCAATCCCCAGGTGGCAAGTTGCTCGCTCCACCAGTGACCACAAGGGATCATTGGTGTCCAGCACCTCCAACTCAGTGTCTTGCTCTGAGTGCTGGGAGGTTAGTTCAGCTTCCACACTGTCCTCCTCAAGGAGAGGCTCCACTTCTGAAGCATCCCTTGAGATGGCATCTACGTCCCACACCCCTTGGGGTTGTTGGACGACCGGGGCGGCCAGAGGCTGTGGCGGAAACGCCGGCTGATTGGCAGTCGGCCCGACCTGTGCGTCAGTGGCTCGTGGTGCCATGTTTGTCAGAGACATGAGCAGCGATTGCTGACCCATCATCACATCCATAAACTGGGACATCTTTGACGTGAGCTCTGCCACGCCTAACTTGTCCCTATAACGCCTGTCCCGATGAGGGGAACGGGAGCGTCCCCTATGGCGGGGTGACACGGAGCGAGACCGTGACCGACGAGGGCGTTCCCTGCGAGGGGAGGGGCCTCGGGGTCGGATAGACGGGATACGAGAGCGTTCCCGAGCACGCCTATGGTCTGGGGATCTCTGGCCAGCTGTAAGCTGGGAGGGGCTCCTGGATATCCGCAGTTTGACGGGCGGAGTCACTGTAGACGACGGCGGGACAGACAGGGTGTAAGACGACCCCGAGGAGGGGGAGTGGCTCCCAACCGCTTTCCTCGCCCTCTGGCGAAGAGTGCGCGGCTGAAAATTAGTGCACAATGCGCAAAACAATCTGTCTGCCAAGGCAGACGTGGCGTGCCCTGGTCCCAGGCACGCCACAGTCCTCATGCAGGTCGTTCGCCGGCAATTTTGCCTCGCAGGTGACGCAACGGTGGAACCCAGACATTCTTAGACACCCCGATCGCCGAAGCGTCGCGTGTCGATGGGTTGCGTTGAGCGTCGAAGCTACGAGCGTCAGGAGCGTGCACCAAACGCTGAGGTGCCGAACACCGAATGTCGAACGCCGAAGTGTCGAGCGTCAAGGTGCGTGTACCGAGCGTCGATGCACCGAGCGTTGAGCGCCAAAGCGTCGAGCATCGAGGTGCGTGCGCCGAGCGTCGACGCGCCGAGGTGCGTGCATCGAGCGTCGAGGCGTCGATGCACCGAGCGTCGAGCGCCAAAGCGTCGAGCATCGAGGTGCGTGCGCCGAACGTCGATGCGCCGAGCGTCGAGGTGCGTGCACCGAGCGTCGAGGCGCGTGCACTGAGCGTCGAGGCGTCGATGCACCGAGCGTCGAGCGCTGAAGCGTTGAGCGTCGAGGCGTCGATGCGCCGAGCGTCGATGCGCCGAGCGTCGTGCGCCGAAGCGTCGAGGTGCATGCACCGAGCGTCGAGGCGTCGATGCACCGAGCGTCGAGCGCTGAAGCGTCGAGCGTCGAGGTGCGTGCACCGAGCGTCGAGGCGCGTGCACCGAGCGTCGAGGCGCGTGCACCGAGCGTCGAGGCGTCGATGCACCGAGCGTCGAGCGCTGAAGCGTTGAGCGTCGAGGCGTCGATGCGCCGAGCGTCGATGCGCCGAGCGTCGATGCGCCGAGCGTCGATGCGCCGAGCGTCGAGGTGCATGCACCGAGCATCGAGGCGTCGATGCACCGAGCGTCGAGCTCTGAAGCGTCAAGCGTCGAGGTGCGTGCGCCGAGCGTCGAGGCGTCGAGGTGCGTGCACCGAGCGCCGACGTGTTGAGGTGCGTGCACCGAGCGTCGAGCACCGAAGCGCCGAGCGTCGAGGTGCGTGCTCCGAGCCCCAAGTGCCGAGGCACCAAGCACAAAGCGCCGAAGCGCTACACCAAAGCGCCAAGGCGCTGACACCGAAAAACGCCGAAGCGCTATGCGCCGGAGTGCGTGTACTGAGCGTGAAGACGCTATGCACTAGACGCCGAAACGTCAGCTGACCCGCAGAGCGGAGAAGCTAAGTGCTAGTACAGTGTCTCAGTCTAAAAGACAATGGTGTTGTGCTATACTTACCTGTTGTTAAAAGGGGCAACTGAAAAGTGCAGTTGGCGGTAGTCTTCCTAGTATATTGTATGGGGAAAAAAATCTTTTTTATTTTTTTATTTTAGAGGAACTGCAGCCGCACTAAAGTGCAGATTATATTTGTAGCGTAGCTACAGTCGTACAGCAACCACGCGGTGTGATGTTACAATCCGCGGGTGGTATTATTGGAGTGGCTGCTAGCAGCAGGCTGCACTCCGGGTCTAGCGGCGGCGAGACCGAGGCTGCAAAATATTTGCGTGGCCTAGCCAGGCACGCAACGTGTCCTCTAAACTCTATTCTATACCTACGGGGAGAATAGACAATACCAAAAACCCAATAACAAAAAATTTAAACAATATTAATAAAATATTAATATGTAAGAAAGACGGAGAGCCAACGCGGAAAGAACGCAATGCCGAAGCAACGCGTGAAGGTGAAAACAATATATATAAAATTATATATATTGTGAGCGGGTGGGTGCACACAGAGAAAACAAACAGGAGTTTCCAAAACAAAGCACGTTTTTATTTCAGTATTTTATAAGGCTTGCTCTTATACTGCAATGTCAGCTGCGGTATCGAGCCGTGTCCATAACGAAAGTAAACAGTTCAAACAAGATTTCAAACAAAACAAAACCACCAAAACAAAAATGCCGATGTAAACCAACTGGACCAATAACCACGTCCAGTTAGTGAATAGGTCATTCCACCTGGGGTTTGGGTTTTTTCCAGCTTGCTTGGCTTCTTCTACCCTTACTCTGCAGTCCAGTCTTTTATGGATCCCAGCAGCGGACAGGCCGTTCCTCGTAGCCCCTGTAGAGAACAGGGAATTGCAGATGCAAAGGACCACAACGTTATCCGACACTGATTCCTGTTATTCTGTTCCAGTCTTGTGGTAGATAAGCCCCAGAGGTTCTCAGGCAGGAAAACAAAACAAACAACCCATCAGACTGCCGGCACATGCTCCCTTTTACCAGCCAGGCATTTGGCTGTTACAGGCTACAGGTGTGGGCCAATTAAGGCCAATGATAGTCTAACAATAGTCAAGCCATGATTGCCTACCTAACCACACCTGCAGCCTGTTGGCGTTATGGCAGGCATGTATGCTGCCCACAGGTCCATCTGATCATTACTGGCAACCTCTGTGGGCTCATACCAAGCCTGCCATGAACGACTCCTGGTGGTAAACTTGTGAGCTGGCTCACAATATATATAATGCTCAGTAGAGCGAACACTGAAATCAACTCAGAGAAGGGGCGGTAGCCAGCTTCTCAAGCTCAAGGCTGACGAGTACAATCAGTGATGTAAATCTCTCAGAGAGAAAACTTACCAGCTCAATGTCCTACATAGACTGAAGGCAAAAGAGGAAGAGTCTGTCCTACTGCCGAGAATCCTCCCTCGCGATGGCTTGGGTACACTGTTCCCATACCTAGATGGTTATTTTCTACTTGAAAGTTAACGATAGGTTGCGGATGCAACCCCGGTTCCCTGAAAGAAAAAATAACCATCAAGCCGCGAGGTCGCTCTGGAAGCCTTCACGGCCTGAAGAGCAAAAGAGGAAGAGAGTCTCTGCGCATTGCGTATAGTAAGCTCCCAGGGGGGCGGGCTTACGTGGCAGCTCACACAGAGGCCTATCGGCAGCTTTGCTATAAAAGCTCAGCCAATCCTTACTGCCTGACGGCAATATCCCATACCTTGATGGTTATTTTCCATACCTTGATGGTTATTTTCGACTTGAAAGGGAACGAAACTAAGATTTCCATTACACAAGAGTAGATGTTAAAACTTCATGCTGATTTGAACTCGGCTCTTGCCAAGATAAGCACCAACTAAGACGTAGCTTTACAGTAAACTAATGTGATCCATATGTGTCTCCATCCATTTGCGTTTCCTTCCATATGATGCTGTAGATATCCTTCTGTCTGGTGTTAATGGCTGAAGTGTAATGCTGGCTCCAGGGATCAGCTTATTTTGCCTCCCTGGCGCATCAGCACACACAACGGCTGCGATGCTGGCTCCGGGGATCAACCACAGTGCGGCCTCCCCAGCGCATCAGCATCACAACCGTCTGGATTGAGCTAAGTAGGGTACATCTCTTGGGTCTTCAAGTGGGCACCTTCCATCCTCAGTGTTTCGTCGACTAGCCCACGACACCTCAAGAGGGCTCGACGGTGATTCTGGCGTCCCAGCATCACCCCCCTCCGTCCCCCACTCAACTCAGCCCAGCTTACTTACCTGTACATCAGCGTTTCTTTCTTTCTATTGTGCTTGAGATCCCCAGCCAGAATCCTTCCGTCTCAACCACAGCCAGTTGCTGCTTCTCTCTGCTGCTTCAGATAAGTTCTTCACTGTGCGACGCAACTCTTGGCCACTGAATCCGACGTCTCTGAGAAACCGGGTTGTAGAGTGTGCCACAAATCCTCGACAACCCACTTCCACTGGGTAAACCCGGACTCTCCATCCTCGCTGTTCCGCTTCAGTGGCTAGTTGAGCATACCGCAGTTTCTTCGTCTCATACGCCTCATCTACAGCATCCTCCCATGGCACTGTTAACTCTACCAGGTGAACAAGGTGTGCTGATCCAGACCACAAGACAATATCTGGTCGAAGGTTAGTGGTGGCAATCTCAGGTGGAAAAATAAGCCGTTGACCAACATCTGCCAGCATTTTCCAGTCTCTAGCAGCTTCCAGTTGTCCTGGGCGAGGATTGGTTTTAACACCTTTTCTTGGTGGTTGCTCTCCTGGGCGGAGGAATGTTGTCTTTTGTGTGTAATGTTTTGATGGAACAGGTGGCAACTTATGCCGTGACGTCACCGCCCAGCCATCCTGTCACACGTGGTGTCCTGCGTGGGATCGCAGCGTCTCCTGGACGCAGGCAGAAGAGGATACTGCAGTTTCTGTTTGTTTTTTTTTTTCGTTTTTGCTATTTTTCTGTTTTCGTTTTTTCTAACGTGTGGAGTGAGAAGGAGAGTGAGGAAGGAGAATGGGAGGAAAGAGGATGGGAGGAAGGAGGAAGAGCTGCTAGAAGCAGCAGCAGGAGAGAGGTGAGAGGAGATGGTGGTCACGGGACCCCACCCAACTGGGACCCCCATACTGGGACACAGAACACGAGCAGTGGAGGGCTGAAGGGGCCCCCCTGTGTGTCATCTGTAGGGAGTTTGGGCATGGCCAGGAGGACTGCCTCTATGAAGACCCCTGCTTCTGGAAGGCCAACTCAATGGGGAGGGTGTCCTGTGCGTCTGGGTGGTTTTGGCTGCTGGAGCAGCATACCCCATCACCTCCACAGGCCAAAAGAGAGCAGAAGGTGAGGAGAAGGAGGCAGAGAGGGGACACGGACCTGGAGTGGGAGGAGCCCGAATGTCCTGCACCTGAGTGGGAGGAGCCCGTGCATCCACAGCCCAAGAGGGGGGAGTCGGTGCGTCCACAGCCCAAGAGGGGGAAGGCCAAACGTCAACAGCCCAGGTATCCGCCATCAGAGGAAGAGTTTCAGCTGGTTCCACCTCCACCTCCGTGGGAGGACTTTGTGTCGCTCCCACCGCCGCCAGCAGAGGGAGAATACCTGCTGGTGCCGCATCTGCCGTGGGAGGACTGTGTGTCGCTCCCACCTCCGCCAGCAGAGGGCGAGTTCCTGCTGGTCCCACCACCACCCGAGAGAGAGGAGCAGGAGCTGCCTCTCTCTTCAGGACAGGACGGATCGGGACAAGATCCAGAGGGTCCGTTGCCGCCCTGTCGTGCATCGCCTGGGGATGCCAGTTCGCCATCGCCTGGGGATGCCTGCCTCACACCGCCCAGGGATGCCTGCCTCGCACCGCCCATGGATGCCTGTCTCACACCGCCCAAAGATGCCAAGCCCGCTCAGCTCAGGAATGCCACGCCTGCATTGCCTGGGGCTGCCTGCTGCTCCACATCGCCCGGGGCTGCCTGCTGCTCCGCGTCACCTGGGGCTGCCTGCTGCTCCGCATCGCCTGGGACTGCCTGCTGCTCCGCATCGCCTGGGGCTGCCTGTTGCTCCGCACACTGTACAGGAGAAGTGGAACTCCCGCTGCCGCCTCCATGGCCAGGGTCTCCAATCCCGAGTTCGCCTCCCGAGGGTCCGCTGCCGCTGCCGTCGCCTCCCGAGGGTCCGCTGCCGCTGCCGTCGCCTCCCGAGGGTCCGCTGCCGCTGCCGTCGCCTCCCGAGGGTCCGCTGCTGTTGCCATCGCCTCCCGAGGGTCCGCTGCCGTCGCCTCCCGAGGGTCCGCTGCCGCTGCCGTCGCCTCCCGAGGGTCCGCTGCTGTTGCCATCGCCTCCCGAGGGTCCGGTGCTGTTGCCATCGCCTCCCGAGGGTCCGCTGCCGTCGCCTCCCGAGGGTCCGCTGCCGCTGCCGTCGCCTCCCGAGGGTCCGCTGCTGTTGCCATCGCCTCCCGAGGGTCCGTTGCTGTTGCCGTCGCCTCCCAAGGGTCCGCTGCTGCTGTCATCACCTGGGGTCGTCGAGGGTCCTGCTTCCACTGGGGTCCTTGGCCGGAGGAGCCGGCCTGTGTGTGGTCCACCGGGACGCTACAGTTGTTTGGGTGGGAAGAGGACATCCCGCCGTGGTCGCCCCCGGAGACACCTTGCTTCCCCTGTTCCTGGGCCAGGACTGCCAAGCGGGACTTTGGGACTAAGGGAGGAGGTGGCCGTTGGGCCATGTGTGCTGTGCACAAGGGGGGGGGGGATATGTAGCAGGGCAGCAGTAAACCCTGCTGCTTTAAATGTATTTGTTTATTTTTAGAATGGGGTTTCCCCCTCCGCCCCTGTGCAGATTATTCTTTTGTGTTTGTTTTGTTTCATGATTTATTATTGTAGTTATATTTATTGACGGCGAAGCGCAGTGTGTTTTGTTGTTTTAAAAATACATCGTGGGAATGCGTGACTGTCAGCTAGTTATTATTGAATTAGCTGGCAGTCACGCATAATAATTGTACCCGTGCAGATTGTGGCCGAGGGGTAATAGAATAATTGCCAGCTAGTTAAACCCCTCGGCCACGGTATATAAGCCTGTAGCTCTCTGCGCTCGGGGTGGGTGTACGAGAGGAGCAGAGAGAGCGAGGAGAGAGAAAACAAAACTAAGAAAAACATACAGGAACAGTGAAGGCGATTGCCCAGCCTGACCTGGGTTATTTTTGTGTTTGAGATTTGTTTTGTTTACCTGTTTTATTTTCGCTCTGTGAGCAAGTTTCTTTTTGTTCAAATCTTTGATTTATTTTTGCTTAATAAAAACGGCGCCACCGCGTCTTTATTATTTGAAAACTGCAGTGCCTGGTGTCAGTTTATTTAGTTCCTGCTTCTGCCGTGATGTCACCGACTCAGCCATCCTGCCACAGAGACGTATTTATTTATTTTTATTTTTATTTTTTTTTGGGGGGGGGGGCAAGTCTTTTCATTCCCTTTAATTTGAGGGGACTCGACACTGGTGGTTCTTAGGGGCGAGCAGGGATATTGCAGAGTACGGACACAGTGGGTAGAATGTGAGGTAAGTGTTATTTTACGTAGTAGGACCTGGGGGCACATAGAAAAATAAAATAAACAGTGCTCTTCACAGGGTGAAGTTATCTATAATACTTCTTTGGAATACTACCCCTTCCCTGTTTTATTCTTGTTGTGGTCCAATGAGAACGATGTCGAAACAGCCGCTGTGTGTTGAATGTCAAAAACCAGTTTTGCTAGTTTATTTCATGGCATTGCACTTGGCTGAGTATTTTATAGGCAGTCTGTGTGCCCTGATATGGAGTATTTTACCATGCATATATATCTTAAATAAAATTTAAGAAAAAAATATTACGTGCACACATATAAATATGTTAGAGATGAATTAATATTTATGTATAAATGTCGGCCTATTTGTAACATTGTAAAAATGATTATTAGCTTATAATATCATAAAATACATACATTACTGTTACAAATATTTCAAATGTTCTGATTCAGAGCCATCCCGCCTTGCACCGTGTCTGGCTCCCTGTAAAGGGATGAAGCGGTTCCGATAATGAATGAATGAATGAATGATTTAGAGCCCCCTTCAGTTCCTGTTTGGTAACAACAACAATGCTTGATCCTTAGTACCGTACTAAAGCTGGGGACCAGCTAGTCTCCAACTTTGTTCCACTTGTTTTTTCGATGCAATTGGTACTAACTTAGTACACAGCTGGGGATGATCCTGAGATAGCACCGTACTAGCTTGTACTGCTGGTGTACCCTTGAGCAAGGTATTTTACATAGATTCATTATAAACAACTGGATAAATGGGTAATTGTATGTAAACATAATGTGATATAATTGTAACAATTGTAACTTGCCCTGGATAAGGGTGTCTGCTAAAAAATAAATAATAATAATTTAAATGCAATCTGCTGAACTATTTGCATTTGACTTGGTATTAGTATATTCTGAAATATAAGAATTTGCATTTTTCAATAATAATGCTCATAATAAAGTAGAGAGACTGGTAAAGTTGCTGGTAAAGTTGATCAACCTGAAAGATGCAAACTAAGGGGGTATTCACACTGGGTTCATTTCAAACGTCCTCAGTTCGGTTTGTTTGCTTTGAAACAATGTATCACCGTGCTAGCTGTTCACACTTGCCTTGTATATAAACGTACCGAGTTCATTTGGGGCTCGTTTTCGTGGTTCACTTCCGTGTTTTCCCAGGACTCAGTTCACTTGTGTTCATATTGAAATAAAACGGTCTCTTCTAGTGGTCTCAGTTCGGTTTGGTTCAGTTTGTTTGCCAATCGAACTTTGATGTTCACACTGCTCTCCAAACGAACCGAACCGTACTGAGTATGAAAATAAACTCCAGTGTGAACAGGCCCTAAAGGACACTTTTGAGAACTTCATGTTTATTAAACATAACAATCAAAACAAGTAAAAAGAATAATTGTGCAATGCACACATATAGAAATATATACATAGATCTCATCATTTATGTCAGTTTTTCACAAACCTGCTCCTGTGGACCCACTGTGTCTGCTGTTTGTGTTCCAACTGAGTTCTCAATTATTAAATTGATCCCCCAGTTGAACTAACAATTAGTGACTTAATACAGTGTTAGAAATAACTTGAAATATCCAACTCTTTTGGCTGCTTTCACAAACCCTGATCACCACTAATCTTGGACTACCTTACCTGAGTTAACATTAGGTAGTCCTAGATTAGTGCTAATTGAGGCCTGTGCAGCCAACCATTTCTACAAATAATTCAAATGCTCTGATTAGACATTTTATTCATTCAATTGAGGGTTCAATTTGTAATATAAAGCTGAGTTGGAACACAAATCAGCAAACACTGGGTCCTCAGGACCAAGATTGGGAAACACTGTTTTATGTAACTTGCTTCCTATACTGGTACATACCTGTTAATTATTATGAACTACGTGATTACTGTGTTTATGTTGTTATTATATAAACTGCCTTCCTTGTATGTCACCTTGGATAAAGGCCTCTGCCAAATTCATGTTAATAAATTAACATTTGTTGTATGGGAAAGTATTAGAAGTCCATTTAGCATTTGTCACATATTTGCATTTGTATTTAGTTTGGTAGGAAATGTATCACATTTGCATTTGTATTAAGCAAATTCGCAAGAACATTGACATTGCCACTGGTCTCATCAATTTCCTACTATCTGGAAAACACAAGTATGCTCAAAACCATAACCATCAAACTTAACAATGGAGTCACCCATACCTTTCAACGTTTACGCTCAAAGTTTGAAATCATGGATAGAGTCTACATTGTTCGAGAGCAGTTCCCAGTCATTGGTGCTCATGCAATCACCATTCACAAATGCCAGGGGATGACTCTAAAAAGTTATGATGGATCTTGGTAACTCCATTTTCTCCTATGGACAAAGTTTCGTTGCACTTTCCACAGTTACTTCCTTAATCGGTATCCACATTATCAACTTTGACCCCACCTGCATCTACGCATGTCAAACTGCAGTTGAAGAGTACCATCGGCTCAGACGGATTTATTGTCCTAAGTTGATAAGCTTGAAGGAGACTAACACCCACAAGGGACACAAGGTAAAAGATCATGCGCATTTCATTCACCGAGCCATCAGTAATGTTCAGGAACAGCAAAAGCCCCAGTCTTCTAAGAGAACATTGCACTTACACATCCATTCAGAGGTTTGAGCAACGCCAATTTCACCTCATGCTATGCAAATGCAACATTGCAGTGCCTTCTTCACTTGCAGCCTCTGAAGGATTCATTAAAACACATAGAGGTGAGCAGCAAGATGTTGCAGAGTTTCTCACCAATTTGTCCTGAAGTATCTCGCATGGTTTCAGTCACAATAAGTCATGACATTCTATTTACTAGATGTAACTACTGCTCATCAAACCGAGAGGTGTTGCATATTTATCCTCTACATGTACCTGCTGGTACAGATTCCATGTGTTTGAAAGAATTCATTTATAGAAATGACAAATGGGCAATGATTCCTGGTAGCAAATGCAGGCAAAGCAAAACTTCTCCAATCATGAAATGTGAACTTATTCAGTCAGCAGGAAGAATGATTGCAGTCCAACTTATGCTTTGGGAAACCAAACCAGACAGGACTGTTACAAAGTGACACAATGCTAAGATTACTGCTGTGCAGAAGACCACAATTACTGTGGACAACAGGAATTATCACTTAGATTCCATTATCATACACCAAGGACAGGGTGTTACTTCAGGACACTATGTGTCTGTTCTTGCTGTGGGTGCTACTGGAAAATGGGTGCATGCAAATGATGCACTTATTGAAGTCAAACCATGGTCAAGAAATGCAAATGAAATGTATATGGGCTTTTATGAAGCTATCTAATACTTTACAAATGGCTTTGCCTAAGTTCATAACACCACTATATCAAGGAGAATAATGTTTTTTCCAGCATTAAAATGTGTTAGTATACTACCCTTTAGCACGGACATGCATATGTACCTTTTGAACCATTTATAACATTGAAGTTTTTTACCTACGTAAATATCAATATATCAATACCTACCAAAATAGACATGTTGTTTTCACCACTCATGCAACTATAAGAATACAATGTTTACACTTTCAATACTGTCCAAAAGTCCCTTCTACCATTATTTTACTTTCAAATCTTTTCTCATTTCTCTTATATTATTCTACTTATTACTCTCTTGTAATGTCTGTCTGTCTATTTACCATACACATTCTCGAATATCTTTCCCTTGCTTTATTCATTATTTGATGAAGTAAAAAAAGAAGTGATATCTATAACAAAAACATTGTCAATGTAAAAAAACAGCCATTTAAAGGGTCGATATCAAAAACAAAAGCCCAAGTTAGGAGAAGCAATTAGGCCAATCTTGTCAAGCATCAAGCAAATAGGCACAATTGGAAAGGTGCTGGGGCCCAAGATTCACACAATTGTTGCTTCTAACTTGGCTTCTTTTTTTAATCGCTCCACTTTACATTGAAATGCTCTTTGTACAACTTCAATGGCATTGTGACCATTCCCTGCTCAAAAGTCACATCTGCAACAAAAAACATTGACAATGCACAACCAAAAAAAGGCTCCAACACTCCAGCCCTGGATCTGCAATGCCTGCCTCATCAACTGTCACTTCCCACTTCCCAAGACTGCCATTATTGGTCTTGTTCATCATCTTCATTGTTGGAAATATACTGCTTTGTACTCTTTGAGGTATTCTTGTATGTATGGGCTAAATGTCTGTCCATGTGTGCCCTGATCTATCGGTGCCTTACCTGCATGTTGTCTGTGTGTCTTCTCAAAGCATACTTGTCTGCACCTGTGATGATGCCTCTCCCATTCCGTCTGTCTTTCTCTCTGTAGTAGTGCTTGTAAGGATAACCAAGAACACTTCAGTCTGTGTTGAGCACTTCCTTGGCACATGTGTCTCAGAATCTCTATTCTGGTTATACCCCAGCTGATAAGGGAATGAGCATTTCAATGTAAAGTGGAGCGATCAAAAAATAAGCCAAGTTAGAAGCAACAATTATGTGAATGTTGGGCCCCAGCACCTTTCCAATTGTGCCTATTTGCTTGATGCTTGACAAGGTTGCCCCAATTGCTTCTCCTAACTTGGGCTTTTGTGTTTGATATCACCACTTTAAAAGGCTGTTGCGTTTTTTTTTCTAAACTTGTTTTTTTACATTGACAATGTTTTTTGTTATACACACACACACACACCACAGCAAGCTGTGTGGGTAAAAAATATCAGTCAACACGGCAACACGGGTAACTGATTTTGTTTTGTTTTTCCAGCGCACCTAGTAGGCGGGCTGAAACAAGCCGGTATATGCAACTCAACAGCGGGGCGCAGCAGAGTTGGGTCCCGGTGGATATCATACTACATTTTATTTATAAACTGCAAGGCAGTAAAGAAAAAACACACACACACAGCGGGGCCAGCAGAGCTGGGTCCCGGTGGAAGTCACGCTTGTATTATTTTTTTATTTCTGAACTGCAAGGCAGTAAAGAAACGAATACATACACACCACAGCAAGCTGTGTGGGTAAAAATAAGAGTTACCACGGCAACGCAGGTAACTGAATTTTTAAGCGTACCGAGAGGGTGGGCTGAGGCAGTCCAGTAGAGTCAACTCCACAGCGTGGCACGACAGAGCCGGAGTCCGGTGGAGGATCACACGTCTCTTTTTCTTTTTAAACTGCAATAGCAGAGGAAAACACAAAACAGTGAGTGCTGTAAGGTTTTAAGCAGACTGCAATCACAAAGCGATGTAGGCTGTTACACAGAAAGAGTCACAGCGTAGTAACTGGACAGGGGTGTCTAGCCTGGACTACGTGCAGCCACACGACCAGGGCAGCGCGTAGCTTACCGCGGAGTGGAGCACCGTCTACAGGCAGAGGGCAAAGGCACCTCATGCACCGAGCACCCGAGGGTGCTATGCGCACTAACGTACTAGACACCTGCCTACCGAGCACTGTGCGCACAGAGTACCATAAGCACTACGTGCACCGTGTACTGTGCAGCACCGTGCATTCTTGCGCTAGCTCTGTAGCAGTGGGTAACACCGTGCCCACCAGTTACTGTGCACTGCGTGCACCGTGCGTGCTGAGCCCTGTGCGCACCGAGTACGTGACACTATGTGCAACGTGTACCGTGCAGCACTGTGCGTTCGCACTAGCGTTGTACCAAGCACCGCACGCAGAGGGTATGCTTGTCCTCCTGCGGGATGATGGTGTTGGCAGGCCGTATAGGGATGGGACCCCGACATGGGCCTGACTTTGTGCATTAGCACTGAGGCACTGCTCGCACTGTGTTGAACACTGGTAAGTGTTAACGTAGTGTGTCCACTCAGTAGCGTTACAGCAGAGGTATTAACACTGCGCACCGTGCGCCGAGTACCGTGGACACGTAGTGCACCGTGTACCATGCGGCCCTATTGTGCACTACCGCTGAGACGCTGGGCACCGTATGCTGCTTACACTAAGCACCTGTGCACCGAGATAATATATCACGGGCTATGCGTGCGCTGCGGTACCGCGGAAAAATAGTAAAATGGAGAGAGAGTACACCATTTTTTTACAAGGCCCGACTCACCGAGGTGGGCGAGCGCGGCCGGCAGGGTCTACTCGACAGCGGGCTTTCAGCTTGAATGCAGGGGAAATACAACCGACTTGAGAAGCTATTTCTTATCAACACGCTCAGCTCTACACAGAGGTCTTACCATACCGTCTTGAGAGGGAAAAAGAGGAAGATCTTCCTGCGAGTGACGGTTTTATCCCCTCGGTGTGCGGGACCGAGTGCATCATCCCAGGAAGGGGTCTTCAGCAGCTCTGGTATAGAGAGAGCTCAGCAATACCTACCCGAAGGGCAGGAATATCCCATACCTAATGTAGTGGTGGTTGTCTTCAAATTGAAAGGGAACCCGAGACAGCACTTCACTTGTATCATGTAAACTGTATTGTACCACAATCACTAATTCACGCACTAAACGGACTTGTGCATGCGTTTTGTGTTTAATGTGGGGATACAATAACGGAACTATTATTTTGGGACCAGCCCAGGGATTATAAATGTAAGTAATACACGCCGCTGGATTAATTACCAGCATTATTATTTACTGTTTGCTTCGCCGTCAGGCACTGGACTTAAGGAATAAAAATAAACAAACCTTTTTCACCTGGATTACAATTGTCTGTCTGCTCTTTGATCACCTGCACCTGCACACTATTAACCGGAACTTCTAATGAGCCCCCTTCTTCTGCAATAAGGATCTCACGCAATTCAGCCTCCATGTTTCCTGTCTGTTTAGCAAACGACGTCCCAAAGCCGTTCACGCTCGGTCTGCAAAACGGACATGACGTCAGCCGCAGACTGTTTAAAATAAAAATCATTCAAAAATAGGGAAATATAAACATACGGGGGAGGGAAAACAGGGAGGAAGAAACTAATATCAATAGAATAAGAACAGGACAAATAGCATTGAATTGTCATTTGTTTAGGACTGGCAGTCATGACGATGGGTTGAGTAATAGTTGTGGGGATGAAGAAGCAGCGGTATAGCATGTATCATGAAGTACAGGGCATATGACCAGCAAAGAAACAAGTTGTTTAGGAAGGTAAGAGATCTGGAAATTGAGATAACAGCAGTGTATGTTGTTTCGGGGGTAGAATAGAGAAAGATAAATAGATATGCAATTTTTTTTAAATGGGAGAGTATATGAGGAAAGGGGAAAACACTTTTTTTTAAAGGAACGTTATACATACTGTAAAAAGGTAGAGGCGCTCATCACCTCCGTTTAGATGACATGCGCCAACAACCTTTAAGAAAAGTGGCTGCGTTCACAATACGCAGACTTTGCTAAGTCTGCGCAGATTCTGCGGAAAACCTGTCCAAATTCATCGTCTGCGTGAACTCAGCTGGAAAAGACGTCATCAGGTCACACATCCACGGGTTTAAAAGTCTGCACAGCCACGCAGCTTCTCAAGAGTTACTGCGCTAGAGCAGCCACGGCGCAAAACAATAGACGAGCGCTGGCTGACAAAGAAGCGTGTAGCAACCAGATCCAATCCTCACTCTATATGCTACTGCCACCTAGTCAGGGGGTGTGAATCGCCTTTGAATCATGCCATTAATTATCTTAGTTATGAATGATTTATAATACAAAATAAAATGATTGGACTCTTTTTCCAGTGTTATTATACTTTTCAAATATTCGGATATTTATTCTAAAGGTTTAAACATGTAACAAAGGCAGCAGTGTAGAGTAGTGGTTAGGGCTCTGGACTCTTGACCGGAGGGTTGTGGGTTCAATCCCCAGTGGGGGACACTGCTGTTGTACTCTTGAGCAAGGTACTTTACCTAGATTGCTCCAGTAAAAACCCAACTGTATAAATGGGTAATTGTATGTAAAATAATGCGATATCTGTATAATGTGAAATAATGTATAATGTGATATCTTGTAACAATTGTAAGTCGCCCTGGATAAGGGTGTCTGCTAAGAAATAAATAATAATAATAACAAAATTAAATAATGCTAAACGTTTGAAATGAACCTAAAACCGCTCTGTTATTTTCAGCAGGTGTAATTGGTTATTGATGAAAGGCTATCAGGGACAGGGAATAACCTACTTTGAATTAAGGAGAATAAATCAGCTTTAATAATAGGTAGTTGAAGTGAGATATGTGGCCATATGTGCAAATATTTGAACTATTTTTGTCCCAGATCAAAATACAGTACTGTCTAACAACTTTCTAATATAAACATACGTTTATATTATCTCTTTATAGCAGGGACTGTTTCTGCTATACTTTTTCTGATCATGCTGTAAATTATGAAGCTGGTAGAGCACAAAGTGAACTTCGATTGCATCCACTTCTTCTGCGATTAGAATTTCTGTCGACACCACCTCCATTTCGGTTCTGCTCTGAACTGTTCATCTTCCAAAGCTGTCCACGCTGCGTCTGCACAGACCGTGACGTCACGCGCAGACTCCCGTCAGGACGCACCCAGTATTCCAACGTGGAAGCAGGACAGGAAGGAAAGTTAACAGCTCCACGGAACAGTTTGGAATTTTTATTTTGTGAATATAACTGGATCACTCTTGTGGATTTAACATTGCAAGGTAGGAATCGAGAGTTTTAAACAAACCTTTAAACAAATCAATTTGTTTCTTTTTGTTTTTGTGTTAGTACTGTTGGTATCAAAACTTGTCTGCTGAGGATTTCACTGAAACCTGCTTCCACAGTTCAAGACAAAGGCCCTGTCCACACTATGCCTTTAAACCGTATTAGTTGCATTTAAGCCGATTTAAAAGTGCTAAATAAGGTTTGCGTCCACACTACGCAGCATTTAATGCATTTAATACCAGACTCGAGACCCCCTCAGGAGGTAGTCTGGAGTCCGGTCCTAATTAGATCGCATCAGGTAGTGCGGTTTATCAGAAGTGTGGACGCTGTAATACCAAACTACATTTTATTGTGTGTCCTCCAATATCCCAAAATGCTTTGTGGTATGTTTGGCGAAATCCTCAGAGCAGGCGCCGGAAGGACTTGATATCAGTGTACACTCCGCAAATAACAAAAACATAACGTCAAATTAGACGACTGCAAAAATGAAATGCGAGTTAAAAGTATGATCGGCGATGAACAAATTACGTAATTTGTCAGCTCTGTTTGAAATAAAATTAAGGGGGCCAGAATTAGACTCAGGCAAGATATGAAGGTAAAAACAAAGATTGTTTTGTAATTAACAGCTTTTTCTGAGTTTAATTATAAAACAGAATCAACTCAATTTGTTTAAAAGGATTTAATTTGATTAAAAATAAAACTTGAAAACTTCAAGCCCTACTTGTGTGTGTTTGGATTTACTTTTTCCGCAATACTTGTTATATTTCATTTATGCAATATGTACCTCTGTGTTAATATGGGGCATGACACATTATTTTAAAATAAAATACAGTGCATGGTGGGATACTCTCGTATTCATTTCCACGGTTCGTTGCGCTGCTGGGAATTGTAACTGAACTGTTCTAATGGTGTGTGGACGCATTAAGCCTGATTAAACATGAAACGGTACTTCAGTGTGGACGCTTTGAGCTGGATTAATTAGAGCGGTTTCGAGTACGGTTCTCGAGATCGGTTATGTAGTGTGGACAGGGCCAAAATTAGCTACAAATCCGAGTTTCAATACAGATGTATGTTTTTATATTTTTCTGTCACAGTGGAGGAAGATCTTGGCTGGGTGCTCTTTATATTTCATACGGGAACAAAGTGAGCACCTGCCTGGCCTAAAGACAGCAGTCGCTTTGTGAGTGCGGGCTTTTATTGGAAGTAGTCTTTGAGTCTCAAAAGTACATTAATAACTTAAACATCGATCAATCTTTATTTTTGTAAAAAGCCTTTCTCAAATAGATTGCCTCAAATATAACACGCTTTAATAAAGTATTCATGTGATTAATGTACAGCCATTCTAACTGCAATAAATTAGAACTGCTTTTTTTGTAGCAGCGTCACTGTCAGACAATGAAACCTGTTACTCGCTGCTGAGCTTGTGAATTCGTAATTGATGTGATCTGTAAATAACTGCCACCAGTATTACAAAAAAACAAACTTAAAATTGACTATAATGTTTATTTCAATTTTTTCGTTTGTGTAGCTTCCTTTGAAATGGTCTCCCATGCTTTATTTGTCTGGATATGTATGTATGTATTTAATTGTGAAATGAGCTGCACTTTGAGGAAAGCCCAATTATTACAGATACTTTTTCAAAGGGTTCAGTTAGTAGAATCATTCAGCTAAATTATACATTGTGTAGAAAACTGGGTTGTTAATAAAGTCATTATTAAAATAAGGGGTTCCTAGTAGTGAGTGAGAATATAACAATATTCTACATTAAAATTAATATTCAAATTCTTTGATATAGGTTTGAATACTCCAAAAATGTTCATACAGTAATTGTTTTTAAATTAATCCATTATATTTTAAACAAATGGAAAAATGTGCCAACTACACCCGGAAAACAGTTTTTGTGATGAGGAAGTTATGAGTGATCAGCCAGTAAAACTCATCTCACTGGCCACTGCAGATATAATTGACAGGTGGGCGGGCACACTTCATTGTGTAGCTCTGCTATTGGCCAAGGGAGTACAGGCCAGTGAAGCAGTTGTTTCCGTCCTGCTTCCGCTACAATGGCAGCTTCGAAGAAGAGGAGCGCCTGGAATTATTTTGAGAAATTAAATGACACCACTAGTGGTGGGAAAAGTGAAGCCTCTTGAACTACTGAACCCCCCTGTGACAGGGTGACCGATGGTCTGATGTCAGGCAGAAGCAGGAAGGGAAAATAAAACTGACACCAGAGAGTACTGCAGGTAAAAGAAAGAATCGGCTGGCTGCCGTTTTTATTATTAACAAAAATAAAATAAATATTTAAACAAAAAGAACACTTGCGCTCACAGAGCAAAATAAAAGGGTTAACAAAAACAAATCTCGAACACAAAATAATACGATCCCAGGTCAGGCTGGGCAGTTGCTGTCACTGTTCTTGGAATCTTTCTTTAATTTTTAAGTTTCGTTTCTGTCCTCGCTCTCTCCACTCTCGCTCCTAATACACCCACCCCGAGTTGGAGAGCTGCAGGCTTTTTATAACAGGTGACCATCTCCCGATTAGCAACAAATTAAATCACCTAATTAATTCGGGAGATGACCGCCTTCTGCACGAGTTTAATTATTCCTGGCAGAGGACGAGCACCAATCTCGCCTCTGCCAGAACACATTTTAAAAAGTAAACTAAACAATAAGAAACCCGCGGCGCTTCGCCGTCATACATTTAAATACTAAATCATAATAAACAAAACACAAAACAATAATCTGCACAGGGGCGGAGGGGGAGACCCCGATCTAAAAATAAATAAACAAAACAATGTACAGGGCACCTCGCCCTGTTACACCCCCTCTGAACCATCTGCTTCATAAAAGATTCACTGAGCCGAATCACTTGAAGCGCTTCGTGCTCCATAGTGACATCTATTGGTAGAGTCGCGTCATTGAACATACCTGAACATACGAGTTACACACAGGCTGCTATTGCCTGGAACTTGGCATTTAGCAGGGACGTCGCTAGGCCTATTTTAGGGGGCTTTAGCCCCCCTAAAATATTCATTAGCCCCCCCTAAATAAATCAATATATCAGTATATATATTTTCTCTGTGATTTCTTTTTTTTTCGTCAGCCGTTCCATCGCATCTTAAACTTCTTACCGGGCGGGCACTAGGACCTGGGGGAGGCTGCTGCACGCGCTAGTGACTGTTAGGCCTACTTGTGTAGCTAACATTTTGGTTAACGTTAGCTACTTCTGTGGCTTGAGACTGCTAGCTAACAGTAAACGGACAGGAAAAGGCTCTGACAGGACGGATTCATGCAGATAGGCTACGATGTGAATTTGTGGTAAGTTAGAACAGAGGGAGAGAGAGTATTCACTACTATAGACTTTGGTCATAATCAAAGCTTTGTTAACCAATACGTTTTTATGTGAGGCTGCCTGTAAGTTACAGTGTAACAGACGTTGCGAGCTAGCTAACGGTAATGTTAACGGTGTCTTTTAAATCCGACATAAGTTACGTGGCGATGATATCTAATTAACGTTGTATTTAATGTAGTTTTGCTATTTGTGCCAGGCTATAAATGAGACAGATGACGTAACATCATGCACATATCTTTTCATACTCAATAGCTTTCATTCAGTAGGCCATTGCAAAACAATTATCAGTAGGTCATGTGTAGAAAAGGTGACATAGTGTTGATCACAATGTCATTGTATTATCCTCAATTTCTCAACTGTAGGCTAGCTAACGACTAACGTTAGATGGATATACGGAAATTCTTCAAGAGAGGCAGTGCCAGCAGCTCTGCCGAAGGCCAATCCGGTGAGAAATGAAGATTCTACCAGTTCAAACAAACAAATTAAAACTGATTAATCACCTATCAAGCCTTGAGTTATTGTAAATATGAGTTTAATAACAATACATGTCAAAACACAGCAGACAAGAATGAGGTAAAGAAGCTGGAGGCTGACAGGGCTGAGGGAGCATGTCATATTAAGTAAGTCATATTAGATCAGTGTCTAACACAAAGTATGAGACAGGTATACTTTTAGCCAACCTTGACCAAAAATAACCTTATTTTGATAGATTTTACGCCCGTTGTTACTCTAAAAATACATGATGAAAAGACATTTTGGGGGCTTTTAAAAAAATCCTGGGGGAGTATGCCCAGACCCCCCTAAAAGAGGCTTAGCCCCCCTATCCATGAATCTCTAGTGACGTCCCTGGCATTTAGAAATTATGATCTACAGCCTAATGTACACGAAAGACACCGTAAAGCACGTTTTTTACAGGCTCTGTCAGTGTCATTTGTGACTTACAAAATGAAGTTACATTTTATAATTTCTGTTATCTGGTTATATATCAACCACACATGTGATTACCCAACAAGAAAGCCAGTCACGCATACGCACTATCATACTTGAAATGTAAAATTGTTGTACAGTCAAACACGATAATGTTGCTTTAGAAAGGTAGGCATATGTGACCTCACATGTAGTCGGCTGGGAAATTAGTGATGAAACAAGTAAGATTTGATATTTCATTTGTTACCTAGTTTCCCAGTGGCTCAACCAGTTAGTAACTCATGTAATTAAAAACGTTTGTCAAGCCCAGGATCGAATCCCTGCTCTTGTGAGGAAGTGTGCGAGTAGAGAACTTGTTTTAGATTTTAAATAATAATAATAATTACATTTTCCAAAATGCAAAACTAAAAGAATCATATTTGCTGATATTTTTTTTTTAAATAAACGAATTGAAAAAAAGAGAGAGAGATAATAAATGCTTCCTTCCAGGAGTAATCTAGGCTGTATTTAAACGAAGCATTGTATTGATTCTGGTTCAGTCAGGTCACGTGATGCGTTGCTTCATGCGGAACACTGGGTGCGTCCACGACATACAGACTTTCATCATTCTTTGCAGAATCTGCACAGAATCGGAGCAAGTAGCCAATTAATTTTCAGAATCTGCACAGACTTAGCAAAGTCTGCCTCTCGTGAACGCACCCACTGTTTGCTTCAGATGGTTCGAGGCGGGTTACTTCATTTGTTTGCTTCACATGAAGCAGTGGTCATTTGAATCACCTGAAGTAGTGAATCACTGAATCATGTGACTGATCCGAAGCTACCACCCCCGCGTTGACTCGGGAGGGGCGAAGACAAACACACACTGTCCTCCGAAGTGTGTGCCGTCAGCCGCCTGCTTCTTACACACTGCAGAACCCACCATGCAGCCACCTCAGAGCTACAGCATCTGAGGACAGCGCAGCTCTGGGCAATTTACAGGCAAGCCCGCAGGTGCCCGGCCAGACTACAGGGGTCGCTGGTGCGCGGTGAGCCGAGGACACCCTGGGTGACCTAAACCCCCCCCCCCCCCCTTTTTTTCAGGTCGAAAAAGTCCCCTGGGTCGACATTGTCAATACCTTTTAGAATTTTGAATGCTTGAATCAGATCACTGAGTAGTCTTCATTGTTCAAGACTGAATAGATTCAATTCTTTGATCCTGTCTGCATATGACATGCCTTTTAAACCCGGGATAATTCTGGTTGCTCTTCTTTGCAATCTTTCTAGAGCAGCAATATCCTTTTTGTAGCGAGGTGACCAGAACTGAACACAATATTCTAGATGAGGTCTTACTAACGCATTGTAAAGTTTTAACATTACTTCCCTTGATTTAAATTCAACACTTTCACTATATCTCTGAGCATCTTGTTGGCCTTTTTTTATAACTTCCACACATTGCCTAGATCAGTGCTTCTTAACCTTTACTGCAGCCTGCACCCCTTTGATTCTCAAAATATGTTCTTGCACCTCATATCAAAAATCAGTTGAAGTAGGTCAGTTCTTTAAAGCTAAGATATATCATAACTATAGAATGAAACAGATAGAATTATATATTTATTTTAATTTCGCAGTAAAATTAAGAATACATGAAAAATGACACACTTTTTTTAAGTTTACCGGCTCAGTGACTCTTCTGCTGTTGGGGGGCCTATACACTTTTATATACACTTTTATAGGCAGCAGTGTGGAGTAGTGGTTAGGGCTCTGGACTCTTGACCGGAGGGTCGTGGGTTCAATCCCTGGTAGGGGACACTGTTGCTGTACCCTTGAGCAAGGTACTTTACCTAGATTGCTCCAGTAAAAACCCAACTGTATAAATGGGTAATTGTATGTAAAAAATAATGTGATATCTTGTAACAATTGTAAGTCACCCTGGATAAGGGCGTCTGCTAAGAAATAAATAATAATAATAATAATATTAAATATATGTTAAATAGATTTATGTTATTACCACAAATAATAGTACAATAGGCACAAAACAATACACAAGTACTACCCAGAGATGTTGCAGAGTTTTGCTGTGGAAGTAAACTGTAACTGACGCGCTAACAGTTAGCGGCTCACTGAATTCAAACAAAGCCGCGGCGCTGCCACATCATCATCTGCGTACGCGTCACGAAATGCCCCGCAACGTGACACTACACTGTATTTTGTAGCGAGATAATTTCACTACAATTAGCTTAAAAACTTGAAAATAATTTTTTTGTTTGTATATTACAGTAATTGTTAAAAAATGTATAATGTTAATAAATATGAAACAAACTAGTTGTACTTACATGCCTGTGCTTAATTTGTGTTTTCGATGATTTACCTTCTAAAAAAATCTGGCATGTCTCGTACCCCCAGAAAGGGCATCTCGCACCCCAGGTTAAGAACCACTGGTCTAGATGAAGACCTTTCTGAGTCAACATAAACTCCTAGGTCGTTTTCATAGATTCCTTCTTCAATTTCAGTATCTCCCATATGATATTTATAATGCACATTTTTATTGCCTGCGTGCAGTACCTTACACTTTTCTCTATTAAATGTCATTTGCCAATTATGCTCTTTCAGTTTTGTATTAATATATAATTTTTTCTCAATAAAAACTTTTTTCCCCTTAACAGTGTGGAGTATGGTGTGTAGATAAGTGGAAAAAAATCCTCATTTAAATGCATGAAACTCTGAGGCACTGACACAACAAAATGTGAAAAAAGTTCAAGGGGGTGTAGACTTTCTATAGGCACTGTATATTACTGGAAAAATCTTAAAGGCACAAAGCAGTCAGAATTATGTTGTCAGAGAGCTCAAGTTTAAAAAGTAGCAGTCGTCTAAGGCCCTGTCCACATCAGAGCAAAAAAATCAACAAATTAGTTCAAAACCAATTTACCTGAACCCCAGCCCAACAGTGTTAGAGCGTCCAGATTGCTGTAATGAAACGGAGTTAGTTTAAACCCGCTGTTTAAAAAGCACCACACTGGATGACTATATCCCAGAAACCACTTGTCATGTCTACACGCTCTTCTTTCATTTTCCCCCCTCGTACATGCTGTTGTTTATTTTCATTGAACACGGGAGCAGAACGCAGGAGCTACAAGACAGTGTCTAAGTAATCAAAAGGGGAATAATTCGTATGGGGGGAGAAATGCCCACGCCATAATAAATAAATTAGATGGCATTTGGACAATATGTGATGTGATTTAAGATCATTTAAAGTGTTTTGGACACTTTTTAAGTTTTGTGTACTACAGTAGATTAGCATGTCTGACTGTACCAATGGAATACGACAAGTATAAACCCTCCTGTATTTTAGTTTGGGCTTGTCTTTTCTTTATTCTCATCTCCTGTAACCAGGGGGATTATGGCAGCGTACTACCTGAAAGCAGGAGGAGATATCGGAGGATACTGTGTAACCAGACTGGAACACGCTTCACGTGCAGATTACACTTAAACCAGTTCATCTAACCCAGTCATGCCAACAACCGAGTTCGAGACTACCTCCCGAGTAGGTTTCAAACTCTGTTGTTGAACTCAGTTATGGCAACATAGAATTACTGTATTAAATAATTAAAATACAGACAGTTACATACTGTATAGTAATGTACAGTGCTAGTTACATGTTGCATTGTTTATATTGTTTTTCTGTAATAAACCTTACATTGTATATGCACATTAATCAATTAGTACTAGGTTTAGATTTTTGTGCTGATTTGGCAGGTATGTGCATGTATCTGGTTATTACATACTGTTTATACAGCCCCAAGGCAGTACGTTGTATCAGAGTTTCACTGTAATTGTTTTGCGCCTCTAGTACTACATATAAAAAAAAAAAAAAAAAAAGTTCCATCCTTTCCATGGATGTTTTCACTATTTTTTTCATCCAATTTATTTATTCCAATCTACTTCTTTTAGTCTCTGTTTCAAACCTTCATAGTTTGCCTTTCTAAATTTGTAAACCTTAGCTTCAGTCATTACTTTTTCAGTTTTAAAAAGCACTTCAAATGAGACCATGTTGTGGTCTGAGTTTGCCAATGGTTCTCTGACCTCTGTTTTAGTTATTCTGTCTTTGTTATTTGAAAAGACTAGTCGGTGCCTTGACAAATTGCGTTAGGAAGCAGTCATTTGTCATTTCCACCATTTCAATTTCGTCTGTTGTGCTCCCCATCGGGTTTTCCCATTTTATATGGGGGAAGATGAAATCCCCTCTTAATATGGCTTCTCCTTTGCTGCATGCATTTCTAATGTCATTGTGTAACAGATTATTTAGCTCGGTGTCTGAATTTGGCGGTCTATAGCATGCCCCTGTTATTATGGGTCTATAGCATGCCCCTGTTATTATGGGTCTATAGCATGCCCCTGTTATTATGCCCTTTGAATTTTTGTCCATTTATTTTGACCCATATTGATTCTGTGTTGTTTTTTTTTTCTTCCATATTTAACAACTTGACAGTTTATACCCACTAATATTATATTCGTCTCCATCACTCTCAGATAGCCAAGTTTCTGTAACACTTATCACATCGTAGTTACTTGTTAGTGCAGTAGCTTCAAGTTCTAACATTTTGTTTTTGAGACTTAGAGCATTTAAATAAATACATTTAATGGCTATCTCACCTGTTGTTGCCCTTGTTTTGATGTGGTCTCCCTTCTGTTTTTTTGTTTTTCTCCCCCCTTCCTTTCTAGTTTAAATGCTTCTGAACCTCCTCGCTGTCGCTGTGAAGACTGCCTGGCTTTTGTCTATATCTGTTGTGCTGTTAACTCTGCCCCTCCTTGTCTCAGAACGGTGCCGAATTGGAATCAGCTGCTCTGAGTTCAGCTTGTTAGCAGAAAAAGACACGCAGCTGTTAGAATTTAAGCTGCAGTGATTTCCCAATTTCCTGTGTTTTCTGACTAAAGCAATTAGATGTAATTTCTCCTTACTGCTTCTAACTGCTTTGTACTTTTCCACGACTACTTCTCCATGCTGTCGGTATTAAGAATATTGTGTAATATCCTGTATTTTGTTCAAATAAAAAGCAAATGCCTTTTTTTATGCAAACTAAAAGTTTAAATCAGTTTTTAGTTAAAGGTGTAATGCCCCATAAAGTGTTTAGCGTTTAAGCTCATGTTGAAATTAGTCCTGGGAAACTGGGTTAGGACGGGTATTTTAGTTGCCCCCGAGTTAAAGTAATATAACGTGTTTTGAGCGGAAATCCTTTGTTAAATTGATATTTTTGTTTTCGCGAAGCAGATTTACAATAGTATATTGCTATTGTAGAGGCCTGGATAATAACCTTACAATATGGACAGACATACTGTTAGAATAGCTGTATTTATTTTTTGTTAGTTCTATATGTGAACTAATGTAATTGTTCACAATAATATTCTACTCACAGTTCATCGTTCGATTTTATTGTAGCATCAAGTCTGTTCTGCACACAACTTGCTAACCTATTGCTGTCTTCAGAAAAAAAAAACGAAACACTGCTATTTTGAGACGTATTTACTGCATTTTGATTTTGGTTGCACATTACACAACTCTGGGAAAATAAGTGTCTCAGTGTTTTTTTTTTTTATTTTTGTTTTTTTATTGGTCGTTGCCAATTTATTTTTTATTATTTTCTCCCAATTTGGAATGGCCAATTTATTTTTATGCTCAGCTCACCGCTACCACCCCTGCGCTGACTCGGTAGGGTGAAGACGAACACACACACTGTCCTCCGAAGCGTGTGCCGTCAGCCGACCGCTTTTTTTCACACTGCGGACTCACCATGCAGCCACCCAAGAGCTACAGCGTCGGAGGACAACACAGCTGTCGTGCAGCTTACAGGCAAGCCTGCAGGCGCCTGGCCAGACTACAGGGGTCGCTGGTGCATGGTGAGCCGAGGACACCCTGGCCGACCTAACCCTCCCTCCCCCCGGGCGGCACTCGGCCAATTGCACGCCGCCCCCTGGAAGCTCCCGTCCTCGGTCGGCAAAGGAATAGCCTGGACTTGAACTCGCGACGTCCAGACTATAGGACATATCCTGCACTCCATGTGGAGCGCCTTTACTGGATGCGCCACTCGGGAGCCCCACAGTGTTCTTGTGTCATTAAAGTGTGCCTGACCAAACATGACATTCTGTGCTGGAAGAAATTCAAGCATGAGAATCGGTGTATATTATCGGCTAAAATAACACAAACTGCTGATGGCCGATGGCATATCGGTGCCATGCCGATAGGCGACCGATTACACCGTGTAACATTTTTTTTTTTTTTGGGTTCCTGGGTAGTAAGTGTTATTTTCTAATTGCTTATGCCTCAAAAGTATAGAAAATGGCTATTATTCCCCACAAACTTTGCTTTTGTGACCAGGACAGTGATATTTTGAAATTTACCTATTTTCCAGAACATTCCAGATAGATTCAGTGCTGGGTGAAATAAATGTATTTTTGTAGGATGGTACAGAGGGGAAAAGAGAGCCATGAAGTTCGCTATCCCAAGAATTTGGCGGGAACCGACTGACCACTCAAGCAACTGCTACTTCTGCATGGTGGACCCTTCCAAACGTCGGACTGGCAAGAATGCACCTGCTATCATGTATCCGGACCTTCATTCATCCATCGCCCCGGTGCCACACTGCCATGAGCTCCCCGTACCCACTCCTCCGGAGAGAGAGCATCCGTCTTTAGAAGAGAGCAGCAAGTCAGAGAGCGAGGAAGACGTTGTAGATCCAGATGACAATTTCAGAGGTGGAGCTGAGGAGAGAAACCCATACTACCCCAACCAAAAAGACCTCAACGACTTGATTAGAGATCTTGGTCTCACCAAGTCCAATGCCGAGCTTTTGACGTCTAGGCTCAAGCAGTGGAACTTGTTGGATGAAAGTATGCAAGTCGCAGATCAGAGGAAGCGTCACCAACCTTTTTCCAGCTTCTTCACCCGTCAAGATGGGCTCTGCTTCTGCCACAATGTGACCAGTCTGTTCGAGGCAATCGGAATCGCCTGTAACCAGAATGAGTGGCGCCTCTTCATTGACAGCTCATCCAGGAGCCTCAAAGCTGTGCTGCTCCATAATGGTAACAAGTACCCGTCTCTTCCCCTGGCTCACTCGGTGCACCTCAAAGAGGATTACAACAGCATCAAGACCTTGCTGGACGCCTTGAAGTATGATGAGTACGGCTGGGAGGTCATAGGAGACTTCAAAATGGTGGCATTCCTGATGGGTCTCCAAGGTGGTTTTACCAAGTTTCCCTGCTATCTGCCTTTGGGACAGCAGGGACACCAAGGCGCACTACCACAGGCGGGACTGGCCACAGCGGACCGAGTTCTCTGTGGGGAGGAACAACGTCAAGTGGGAGCCACTGGTGGACCCCCGGAAGGTGCTGATGCCACCACTGCACATCAAATTGGGCCTTATGAAACAATTTGTCAGAGCTCTAGATAAGGAGTCGGCAGCCTTCAAGTACCTTCAAGACTTCTTCCCTAAGCTGTCTGAGGCAAAGGCCAAAGCCGGTGTCTTCGTCGGACCACAGATAAAGAAGATCCTGGAGTGCAATGAATTCCCCAAGAAGCTCACTAGTAAGGAGAAAGCGGCTTGGAACAGCTTTGTCGCAGTGGTTCGGGGCTTCCTGGGCAATCACAAGGCCGAAAACTATGTGGAGCTGGTTGAGACTCTGGTGAAGAACTACGGCACAATGGGCTGTAGGATGTCCCTCAAAGTCCATATCCTTGATGCTCATCTTGATAAATTCAAGGAGAACATGGGAGCGTATTCGGAGGAGCAAGGCGAGCGCTTCCACCAGGATATACTGGACTTTGAACGCCGCTACCAAGGACAGTATAACGAGAACATGATGGGAGACTACATTTGGGGGCTGATTCGTGAAGGTGATTTACAGTATAATCGTAAATCTCGAAAAACTACTCACTTCTAAATCTTTTGTAGTCATTTTTGTATTACTTTAGTATAAATACATGTTAATTTGGATTCATATGTTGTTTTTTTCTGACTTTATGTGAACGAAAAGACACACATTCGCCCGTTTTCTCATTGGAAATAGGTAAATTTGTCCTGGTCACAAAAGCAAAGTTTGTGGGGAATAATAGCCATTTTCTATACTTTTGAGGCATAAGCAATTAGGAAATAACACTTACTACCCAGGAACAAAAATTGTGTTACATAGTGTTATCAGTGCACCCCTAATATATACATGCATACATACATACATACATACATACATACATACATACATACATACACACATACATACATACATACATACATACAGTGCTCACCCTTTATAACACTATAGTGGGGAGCCATAGTTACAAGACCATGCTGTTTGTGTTCCGCCTTATAACGAGTATAAAAGGGTTACTGTAATGGCATTATGGAGCAAATGGGAGCCACGACCCTACCGTGTTATAACCGATTCTGCACTATAACGAGGCGCATCATAAAGGGTGAGCTCTCTCTCTCTCTCTCTCTCTCTCTCTCTCTCTCTCTCTCTCTCTCGCTCGCTCGCTCGCTCTCTCTCTCATTTTCAACCAGCTGTGTTTAAGAACGAATGACTTATTCAGTTGGTCCAAAGCACATTGGGAGTTATAACATGATGCAATCTTACATTTTTTGTGCACTCCTTAAAAAGAATCCTAAAATCCGAGTCCCTCATTGCTGCTTCTTAATTTGGTTATTGTTCTTCCTTCCAGGGGGTTGATGCATCTAATGCTTCGTGGAAATGGAAGACAAAGAAGAGAACGAGGACATTAATGTGGCAAAAGATGCCTTTGATGGTATTGGGAAGAAAGATGCCGCTGAACGTCTTCTGGAGAAAGCTGAGCCAGGTATATTTGAGGTGGAAATATGCAAAATGGTAGAGAGTTTGAATCCGTGAACCCAGATGTGCAGATAGCACTTTTATCCTACAGTGTTTCTGTACGATGTCCATGTCGTGTGCTTTATATGTATGGCCCTATGAAATTCACGGGAGAATTAGAATGACGTGACTAACCTGCAATTCAGTCCTAAACCTCCAGACTCTAACTAAACTGATCTGAAGAATAATGAAGTAATCAACACATTAAATTCTGGATCATTAAAAAAGGGACAATTATCAATCAATCAATCAATCAATCAATCAAACAATCAATCTTTATTTTATATCGCTCCTTTCATAGTGGACCACCATCACAAAGCGCTTTACAAGTGAAAAACAGTGCATAATACATTAAATACAGAGTAAGGATGTGAAAATTCAAAACGCTGTGGATGCGTATGTCATAAAGAATCATAGGAATAAGATACAGTGAAAAATCTGAAGTAGCGGAAACACAACAGCTGATAACAGAGATCAGGCTAAATGAGCAGGGAAAGCAAGAGGAAACAAGTGAGTCTTGAGAGTTGATTTGAAGCGAGTGACGGTGGGAGCTTCACGCACCAAAGCTGGGAGAGAGTTCCAGAGAGTCGGAGCCATGAAGCTAAAAGAGCGCTCTCCAAGTGTGGTGCACTTTTGCTTGGGGATGACAGAACAGTGCAGTTGGGCAAGTCGGGGAGTGATGTGTTCACGTTTTTTACATCTGGTAAGGATCCTGGCGGCGGCATTCTGAACTAGCGGTTTATGGTGCGTGCCGGGATACCACCATAGAGAGAGTTGCAGGAGTCAAGAGGAGACAAATGCATGACAAAGTATCTCCACATCCAGGAGGGAAAGATAGGGACGGACTTCTGAGATGTTTCGAAGGTGATAGAAGGAAGATTTAACCACAGAGGTGATGTAGGCATCAAAGGAGAGGTTGCTGTCCAGTACACCAAGGCTTCGTACAGTGGGGGAAGGCAGCAGCAGACAGTTTCCGAGGTTCAGGGCAGCTATATCAAGATTCTTAAGTTGAGCTTTAGATCCTACTACAAGGAGTTTGGATTTGTTAATTATGGCCATTTTAGAAATGATGCGTTTAAAGAAAAAGCTTACCTCGAGACTTGCTGTTTTAGAACACATAGAGGCACCAACAAACTCAAAAAGCATTTCTCTGAGAGATCGCACACAGCAATATCCACCTGCTGTGCTGCACACTGATAGATAGAATGAGTACAACTTGCAATTTATCTTTGGGCCACCCTCGAAAGGCAACATTAGACCGACCATTTATTATCTCAAAAACACCGAAAACGAAAGGCTCGGCTTGATAGCGGTGCAATGGAGGGGACAGAAAATCATGAGCGTTGGAATACTGTCATTTTCTATTTGACAGAGGCATTTATCTGTGCTAATATTCCCCTGGAAAAGCTAGATAACCCCAAGCTCTGTGAATTGCTTAATAAATAGAGGAAGTGTCTGGTATGATAATGCCAGTTACGTGATCAAGGCATACAATGACATTCTTTGAAGTTTGCTGCCAAATTCAGTGCATTTGACTTGTTCAAAGAACAAAACAAAAACAATAAAAAATACAATTTGCACACATTCCAGAATCTATCAAATGCTAAGATTCCATTCAATTGTTATGTTAACTATATACTGTTCAGGGATCGGTGCCAGAAACGGGAAATCCTTTAAAAAAAATCAATAAAAGAAAATTCCCCTTCTGTTGATGAATTGCGTATGTGTGCCCAGCGAGATCCAGATATCAAGGAAATGTGACAAATGATTTGCGTAGAAGTGTACTCATAAATTAAAACCTTTGAATAATGTATTTAGACTTCTCTGAGTTCTCTGAAATAATATTGAAAACTCTTCTTTTTCCAATCCTGTTCTGTGTATTCACAGGGATGTAAGGGTTAAATAAATGTCAGGAGCGATCTACAGTGTTCTGTTTATTAATCTGCTAATACGTGCTTTCTAGAAATGGGATGATCAATTCAAATGGCTCAAGGAACGTAATGGGATAATTGTTTAATTGCTCATTACGTGGTTTACTGTGGAGGCTATAGCGACATCTTGTGGCGGGAGAACTAAATTACAGTTTAAACAAGTCCTGAAAAAGTCCCTATTTGTGTCACTGATCCTGTGTTGTCTGTATCGCATCGTTATATGTTTCAGCATTTTGATGACTTTTTATGAATTTTAAATCGCACATCGTGGGTCATAAATACAAATACAGGAGCACACGCCAGGAGAAAAACATGACTTCAAAGGATGGCAGTGTATCCAGATCACACTCCCTCCTGCAACAATGCTGGTTTTCTGTTCCCACAATAAACCATTGATTTCAATAGGAGCACCCGCAGAGTTGCAGGAGGAACCATGATCTGGACACAATGTTTAGCAGAAAAAATCTCAAGTCAAAGTTGATGTATTGATTTGTATCTGCGATGTGGACAACATGGCTACAGCAAAGGTAAAGTAATGTGTTTCTTATATTCCTGATTCTGCTGTAGACTAATTAAAATATTAAAAAGTGCCTTGCAAAAGTTTCCACACCCTTGAACGTTTTTCACATTCTACTGCCTAAAATATACAATTCAAAATGCATTAAAGTAGGAGTTTGTTTCACTGATCTACACAACATCATCTACACTTTCAACGTGAAAGAACAATTATAGAAATATTCAAAAAGTAATTAAAAAAACAAAAAGTCTTGATTGCATAAGTCTTCACACCCCTTGAGTCAATACTTGGTGCAAGCCCCGTTTGCAGCAATAACAGCCATGAGTCGTTTTGGATAAGTGTCTACCAACTTAGCACAGCAGGATGGAGCAGTTTTTGCCCATTCTTCTTGGCAGAATAGCTCAAGCTCTTTCAAGTTGGCTGGGGATCGTCTGTGGACTGCTGTCTTCAAGTCTTGCCACAGATCTTCTATAGGATTCAGGTCTGGGCTTTGACTAGGCCACTCGAGGACATTCACTTTCTTCTTGCTGAGCCACTCCATTGTTGCTTTTGCTTTGTGCTTAGGATCATTGTCCTGCTGAAAGGTGAATCTTCTCCCCAGTCCCAGGTCTCTGGCAGACTGGAACAGGTTTTCCTCCAGGATCTGCCTGTACTTTGCACCATCCGTCTTTCCCTCGATCTTCACAAGCCTCCCTGTCCCCGCTGCTGCAAAGCATCCCCAAAACATAATGCTGCCACCACCATGCTTTAATGTAGGGATGGTGTTAGCAGGGTGATGTGCCGTGTTTGGTTTACGCCACACATATCGCTTAGCATTGAGACCAAAAAGTTCCACTTTGGTCTCATCAGACCACAAAACCTTCTCCCACATGCGTGCAGTGTCTAAGTGTTTCTTTGCAAAAGCTATGCGGCACATTGTATGGCTTTTTTTCAGCAGTGGCTTCCTTCTTGCCACCCTCCCATACAGGCCATGTTTGTGGAGTACTCTTGAAATTGGGGAAAATGTTGACTGTTCAACAATCTCAGCCAGAGACCTCTAGTTCTTTTAAAGTAATCTTAGGCCTCACAGTGACCTCCCTCAGCAGTTTCCTTAAGCCACGGCGACTGACTTTGGAGGGACGGCCTGATCGAGGCAGTGTCTTGGTGGTGCCAAACTGTTTCCACTTTACAATGATGGACCTGACAGTGCCCCAAGGGATATTGAAAGACATTGAAAGTTTCTTATAGCCTTCCCCCAATCTGTACCTTTCAATAACTTTATCCCGGAGTTCTTTTGGCAGCTCCTTGTTCGGCATGTTTTGCCATTTGTTTCAAATTCACTTCATACAACAGAAACAGCTTGATTCTTCATCCAGGAGTATTCGAATCAGTTGAACTACTGTGATTGGACACAGGTGGGCTCTATTTAACTTATGTGCCTTGTTACAGCAATTTGTTGTACCTGAGCTAATTTGGGTTTGTTATGACAAAGGGTGTGAATGCTTATGCAATCAAGACTTTTTTTGTTTTTTTATTTTTAATTACTTTTTGAATATTTCTATAATTGTTCTTTCACGTTGAAAGTGTAGATGATGTTGTGTAGATCAGTGAAACAAACTTCTACTTTAATGCATTTTGAATTGTATTTTTTAGGCAGCAGAATGTGAAAAATGTTCAAGGGTGTGAAGACTTCTGCACACACACCAAGCGTACAAAACATTAGGAACACCTTCCTAATATTGAGTTGCACCCCCTTTTGCCCTCAGAACAGCCTCAATTCGTCGGGGCATGGACTCTACAAGGTGTCGAAAGCTTTCCACAGGGATGCTGGCCCATGTTGACTCCAATGCTTCCCACAGTTGTGTCAAGTTGGCTGGTAGTGGATCTCTACTCCGAATAGCTTGTTCCATCTCATCCCACAGATGCTCAATTGGATTGAGACCTGGTGACTGGGCAGGCCACTGCAGTAAGCTGAATTCACTGTCATGTTCGTGGAACCATTCCTGGACAATCCGAGCCTTGTGGCATGGGGCATTATCCTACTGCAAAAATCCATTAGCAGATGGATACACTGCTGCCATGAAGGGATGCACCTGATTGGCAATGATGTTCAGATATCCTGTGGCATTCAAACGTTGCTCCACTTTTATCAAGGGGCCCAATGTGTGCCATGAAAACACACCCCACACCATCACACCACCACCACCAGCCTGCAATGTTGACACGCGGCCTGATGGATGCATGTACTCGTGTGGTTTTCTCCATACCCTAGTCCTCCCATCAGCGTGAAACAGCAGGAACCGGGATTCATCAGACCAGGCCATGTTTTTCCAATCCTCCAGTGTTTTCGTTACTTAGCCCACTGCAACTGCAGTTTCTTGTGTTTTGCTGAAAGAAGTGGAACTCTGTTAGGTCGTCGGCTGCCATACCCCATTCGTGTCAAGGTACGACGAGTTGTGCATTCTTTTATGGGTCTTTCAGCACCAATGTTGTACTGGACTGTCAGTTGACTAACTGTAGCCCGTCTGTTGCTCTGCACAATTCGTGTCAGCCTCTTTTGGCCTCTTTCATCAATGAGCCGTTTTCGACCACTAGCCTGCCATTGGCTGGATGTCCCTTGATACACACGGGAAACTGTTGAGCATGAAAAACCCAGCAGCGTTGCAGTTCTTGACACACTCAAACCGGCACGCCTGGCACCTACTACCATACCCCGTTCAAAGGCACTTAAATCTTTTGTCTTGCCCATTTACTCTCTGAATGGCACACATACACAATCCATGTCTCAATTATGTCAAGGCTTAAAAATCCTTCTTTAACCTGTCTCCCCTTCATCTACACAGATTGAAGTGGATTTAACAGGTTACATCAATAAGGGGTCATAGCTTTCACCTGGATTCACCTCGTCAGTCTATTTCATGGAAAGAGCAGGTGTTCCTAATGATTTGTACACTCAGTGAGTACAAAACATTAGGAACATCGTATCTCAGCTTCTGGTCACATGTATAAATGTCTTGCCACCAGAAGCCTCGATTACAGGCTGATTAGGCACACTTTCGTGTAGTTTATTCCTTATATTATTATTCAACAAAGTGCTCTAATGTCTCGTTTGTATGAGAATCCGTTTTTCTCAGGGTTTTTAATGCTGCACCATGTAAGAAAAAAAGTTTAAAAAAAGCTAGTCCAGCCGTTTTGGTTTTAGAATTTTAGGATGTGTTGCGCAGGTGAAATTTATAAGGTAAGTTATAAATTTTAAATTTGAATTTATGATGTAATATTCTGTTCTAACCAGGGTAATACCAATTCAATAGCAGTTACAGTGGTTTGCAGAAGTATTCACCCCCCTGCAAAGTTTTCACATTTTGTTGGCACCTGAGCATACTCCACGACGCTTTCAAATTAGACTTTACATGTAGAATCTACACAAACTACTCCGCATTGGTAAAGTAAAAAATGCATATAGAATATAAATAAGTATGATTTACAGAGAAAAACAGATTAATCTAGTTGCATAAGTATTCAACTCCTTTGCTACTGCAGCCCTAGATCAGCTCAGGTGCAAATGTTTTGTTTGAAAGGTCACAAAATGAAATGGTTTCAGTCTGTGTGTACTCAAAGTGGTTTAACTTGAAGACAATTTCCCTCAGGTATATAAAGACTTTCAAGCTGCACCTCACATAGTGTTCCAACAAAGCAACCATGAAGACCAAGGAGCTTTCGAAACAAGTCAGGGATGAAGTGGTAGAGAGGCACCGAGCAGGAGAAGGGTACAAGAACATTTGAAAAGCAGGCATTAAGAAGTGGAAGATGCATCATACCACCCAGACACTACCCAGATCAGATCGCCCTCCCAAACTGAGCAGCCGGGGGAGGGGGAGGGGGAGAGGGAGAGGGGGGAATGGGAAACCACGTCCCCCAAGAGGACTGTGCACAGGGGGCTGCTTATTCAGGCTGTAGAGACAGACCGTTTACTGTCAAACAGTGGGGGGGTGTAAGCTTTTTATCTTGTTTCCAGTATGATTGTAGTAAAATGTTTGTTCACTCTCTCCTTCCAGCAAGAGACAAGAGAAAGAAAAGTGATCATGACGACGAACCAGGTAGGAGGGGAAGGGGAGAGGGAGGAGGATGGGGGAGAGAGGGAGGAGAAGGGAGGTGGGAACAGGGAACAGGAACCCGCTTCCTCCAAGGGGACTGTGCACAGGAGGCTGCTTATTCAAGATGAAAAAAAAGAGAGGAGGAGAGAGGAGGGGGAGGGGGAAGTGAGAGGGGGGAGGGGGAACAGGAACCCGCTTCCCCTCCGAGGGGACTGTGCACAGGGGGCTGCTTATTCAAGATGAAAAAAGCAGGTGACTGAAGATTCCAGGAGGCTGTAGAGACGGACAGTTTATTGTCAAACAGTAGGGGGAAAAAAACTTTTAATCTTGTTTCCAGTACGATTGTAGTAAAATGTTTGTTCACTCTCTCCTTCCAGCAAGAAACAAGAGAAAGAAAAGTGGTCATGAAGACGAACCAGGTGAGAGAGATAGGAGGGAGGGGAGGGATTTATTTGAACTGGTTTTTACCTTTTCATGGGCCTTCAAAGAAGTGCTGCTTTAAATACCTGCTGAATTTTGTAAAAAAAATAAATGCCAGAAGCCCTAATTATAATTGTATATGTCTCTATTGATACAGTAGGTGAGCAGCACACAGCTCTGCATTATAATTTTTCAACTACTCTGTAAATATGTCAGTTAAAAACCTATCAAGTGATTTATTCACAAGATAAAATATGAGTGAATGGGATCAGCCCTGGGGGTCAATTACAGCAGAATTGTTTGCTGAAATTACAATTCCAATGCTATTTGGTTCAATTAAAATGACACTTTCACTTAAGCTGCAGTAATTACACTAAAAAGTAACCCAAACCACATTAACATGTTTATTGTAAATAAGCAAGCAGTAAAGCACAGGTACAAATAGACAAACACACTAGAGAACTTTTAAAAAACAAAACGAATGGGGTCACCAGAAGAGGATGAAACACCAGAATAATGATAGAATGACAAATACATACATAATTGAACTGTATAATCAATCGATTATATGGTACAGTTACTATTGCAATTATCCAGGTGTGCCAAGGTTTAATTACAATTACAGTGATTTCAAAACAGTATTATTATTATTATTATTATTATTATTATTATTATTATTTTTATTTATTTCTTAGCAGACGCCCTTATCCAGGGCGACTTACAATCGTAAGCAAATACATTTCAAGTGTTACAATACAAGTAATACAATAAGAGCAAGAAATACAATAACTTTTGTTCAAGTGTGACAAACCACAATTCAATAATACAGCAGATAATAGTGATAGTTACATAAGGATATGATTAAATAGTGATAGTTACATAAGGATATGATTAAATACAAAATACTACAGATTAAACACTTGGCAGATTACAGTATCCTGTTCCCAGACACAAAACAATAACCTCACCAGGCCCGCGCACATATACACAGAAAAAAACAAGCAAATGTGGAAGCTTCACCAAACGAGTGGTGACCTGGGGCCTGTTGCACAAAAAAACTCTTACGTCTAAGACTTAGTTTAAGTCCAGTAAAATTGGTCTAATGTAAGACCTTGAAGTCTGTTGCACAAAGCAAAACTTCATAGGTCTAACGCAAGACTGGTCTTAAGCTACTGTTGCTAAGCAATGAAGACCGGTCTGTTTGGGTCTGTTTGGGGGAAAAAAATGGCTGAGTGCAAAGTGAAGAAAACAAATTTTAGCTAGAAAAATTGTACTAGAAGTAATTATTCAAAAAAGAAATAATACTGGGGAGGTTAGGGGTGTCATTACAAAATTCTGACAAAAATAAAGCCTGGCAAAGAAGAAATGACTGAACGGGTAAATGCCATCAACACAGCTGTAAATCGTACCGGAAATGACATTTAAAAAAAATGAAAAATCTGCTGGCTGAGGCCAAAAAAAATATACAAAAAAGAAACCAGAAACTGGAGGCGGCCCTTTTGAAAAACCTTCCCAGTTGTCTTCTTTAATACTTGATATTTATGGGATTTATTATGACAGTGATAGTACAGCAGGTACATTAAAAATAAGTATATATTTTCAAATGTCATTTAATACAAAATGTATTCAATCGGTAGTATTCTTATATTCAAAGATCCACTGTTCTGGTGGAGGTCTTATGGGGGGAAAAGAAAAAATTCTGGTAATCCACACAATTAAGAATATTAACATTGTTTAGGTAAATACATACAATAAATACATAAATAAACTTCAACTTTTTTTTTTTATTATGGAACCGTGCAGTGAAATTGTATACACGATCGTGTCTAAAGCCCGCTGCACACAGCCCGACTCAAGCCATCCCAACTCATCTCATCTGAGTTTGCACAGATTCTGCGATCAGTTGTGCTCAGTTTTGGTTTGACGTCACAGTTGAGTTTTTCCCAACTGGGTGTCACACACTGCTAAGACTGAATTAGACGGACCACAACTGGATCCTGGCGATTACTATGTATGCAGATTTAATTAATACTGCCCTGTACACATTTTTGTATTAACTTAGCCCAACATAGCGACCCTCATATTATGCATGGCATCATATGCTGATTAGATGGCGGAGACAGCGCTGCGAGGCAAGCAGAAGCGCTTAGCCTATTAATTAATTGACCATTTACACCGTGCAAATGTTTCAGGCAGTGTTTGACTTTTTGTATAGCTTGTCTACTACACTTTAGCCTGTGGTAAATAAAATCCAACCTGTTGATTTTTTTATTTGACTTTGGTGGGGGTTTTTTTTCTCAGCGTGTGGATCTAGGGGCTTGTGATTTGTGACCTATTGGAGATAGACACACCGGTTACTTCTGTTTTAGCGCAGTAAGAAAATATAGGCTGCCAGTAGATTGATAATAAAAAGGTAAATTGATCATTTACCTTTGATTAGTAAACGCCTAAAAAAACCTATTCAAATGTGCACATATCTGATATTTCTGAATTCAGGACACTCAGAGCAATTCAAGACTAATGTATTTTTACCTGTGGAACTAAAGCTGGCAATATTCCGCCATCTTGTGACAAGTTACATGACAAGCTACGTCACTTACACCTGCCTTACCATTGGTTGACACCCTTATGACTAATCAGTCTCAGTCAGTCTTGGTCGGCAACCGCTGCACACAGACAGACTGATCACATCCGAACAAAACTGCGTCTGAAAAAGATTCAACATGTTGAATCTTCAAATCTGAAGACATCCCGACTGAAATCTGCATAATCTTGGTTTTAAGGGCACGCACTGATACGATCATCCAGATTCTGTACGGCCAGTTGAGATGAGATGAGTCGGGGCGGCTTGAGTCGGGCTGTGTGCGACGGGCTTAACCTGCTTAATTTTTTTGGAGGATGCAACATCGACAATGGATAATTACAAAACATATGACATGGTTTATTTAGATTTCCACAAACCTTTTGACAAAGTCCCACATAAAAGATTAGTTCTCAAACTGAACGCAGTAGGGATTCAAGGAAATGCATGCACATGGATTAGGGAGTGGTTAACATGTAGAAAACAGAAAGTACTGATTAGAGGAGAAACCTCAAAATGGAGCGAGGTAACCAGTGGTGTACCACGGGGATCAGTTTTAGGTCCTCTGCTATTCCTAATCTACATTTAATGACTTAGATTCTGGTATAGTAAGCAAACTTGTTAAATTTGCAAACAACACAAAAATAGGGGGAGTGGCAAACACTGTTGCAGCAGCAAAGGTCATTCAAAATGATCTAGACAGCATTCAGAACTGGGCAGACACATGGCAAATGACATTTAATAGAGAAGTGTAAAGTACTGCACGCAGGCAATAAAAATGTGCATTATAAATATCATATGGGAGATACTGAAATTGAAGAAGGGAACTATGAAAAAGACCTAGAAGTTTATGTTGACTCGGAAATGTCTTCATCTAGACAATGTGGGGAAGCTATAAAAAAGGCCAACAAGATGCTCGGATATATTGTGAGAAGTGTTGAATTTAAATCAAGGGAAGTAATGTTAAAACTTTACAATGCATTAGTAAGACCTCACCTTGAATATTGTGTTCAGGTCACCTCACTACAAAAAGGATGTTGCTGCCCTAGAAAGAGTGCAAAGAACAGCGACCAGAATTATTCTGGGTTTAAAAGGCATGTCATATGCAGACAGGCTAAAAGAATTTAATCTATTCAGTCTTGAACAAAGAAGACTACGCGGTGATCTGATTCAAGCATTCAAAATCCTAAAAGGTATAGACAATGTCGACCCAGGGGACTTTTTTGACCTGAAAAAAGAAACAAGGACCAGGGGTCACAAATGGAGATTAGATAAAGGGTCATTCAGAACAGAAAATAGGAGGCACTTTTTTACACAGAGAATTGTGAGGGTCTGGAACCAACTCCCCAGTAATGTTGTTGAAGCTGACACCCTGGGATCCTTCAAGAAGCTGCTTGATGAGATTCTGGGATCAATAAGCTACTAACAACCAAACAAGCAAGATGGGCCGAATGGCCTCCTCTTGTTTGTAAACTTCCTTATGTTCTTAACTCTTTCAGTTCTTTCAAATAAGACAAGACCTCAAAATTACCACAATATAGCATACACTCTAATAGCATACACTCTAATAGCGTACACTCTAATAGCGTACACACTAATAGCGTACACTCTAATAGCGTACACTCTAATAGCCTACATACTAATAGCCTACACACTAATAGCATACACTCTAATAGCATACACACTAATAGCATACACACTAATAGCATACACTCTAATAGCCTACATACTAATAGCATACACACTAATAGCATACACACTAATAGCATACATCCAATTGAATAAATGTGATTGCTGCATGCTAACCGTAAAAAAAAAGAGCATGAAACTGCAGTGCGCAAATAAAAACAAAAGCATAGAAAACGTGTGCCCTTTTTACACACAATATAGTATCCCAAAGCTCTACAATAAAACATATAGAGACCATACAGACATCACAGATCACAGCAGTAAAAACAAGCAATACAATGCATACAATTAAAAAAGAAAGAAATCCATTAATCAGACAGAATAGCAGGTCACAAATAAAAAATGAACACAGCAAAATGAATGTATTTTGTCAGCCAATTGCCGCCCCCTTCAGGCCAGCACCCTGTGTGGCCGCACTGCTTGCACCCCCAGAACAAAATAGAACAGAATAGAATCAAACCATTTGAAATGGTCACAGTATGTCAATATAAATGTCACATCTTAATCTCTTTTGTCTTGTTTATATGAACAGACTCCCCTGGTCAGTCGTCCATTTCATACTCTGCTGAGAATAGGTCCATCATAGTGGCTCCACATTTGCAAGGACACAGCATTGACAATGTCCTTATTAACGTCAACGTCGGTAATGGTAAATGCATGTCAACATGGAGGAGGGGGGAAGGGGTGGGGGAAAAGGAAGGAGGTGGAGAAGGGGGAAGGGGGGAAAAAGGGGAAGGGGGGAGGAGGAGGAGGGAAGGGTGGAGGAGGAGGGAAGGGACAGGGAAAAGGGGGGGAGAAGGAGGGTGAATGGGGGAAGGGAAGGGGGAGAAGGAGGGTGAATGGGGAAGGGGAAGGGGGGAGAAGAGAACGGGGTGGGGAAGGGGAGGAGAGGGGAGGGGAGGAGAAGAAAGGAGAGGGGGGAGAAGGAAGGGGGGAGGAGGGAAGGGGTGGAGGAGAAGAAAGGGGAGGGGAGGAGAAGAAAGGGGAGGGGGGAGAAGGAACAGGGAGGAGGGAAGGGGGTGGAGGAGAAGAAAGGGGAGGGGGGAGAAGGAACGGGGGAGGAGGGTAGGGGGTGGAGGAGAAGAGGGGGAAAAAGGGGGGAAGGGGGAGAGGTGCTTATTCAAGATGAGAAAAAGCAGGCTTCTAAAAGCAGGCTGTAGAGACAGACAGTTTATTGTCAAACAGTGGGGGGGAAAAAATAAAAAAAGCTTTTTATCTTGTTTCCAGTACGATTGTAGTAAAATGTTTGTTCACTCTCTCCTTCCAGAAAGAGACGAGAGAAAGAAAAGTGATCATGACAACAAACCAGGTGAGAGAGAGGAGAGGGAGGAGGGGAGGGATTTATTTGAACCGCTTTTTACCTGTTTCATGGGCCTTCAAATAAGTACAGATAAATACCTGCCGAATTTTGTAAAAAAGTAAATGCCGGAAACCCTAATTATAATTGTATAAGTATCTCCATTGATACAGTAAGAGAGCAGCACACAGCTCTGCATTAGAACTCCATTGATACAGTAGGAGAGCAGCACACAGCCCTGCATTAGAACTCCATTGATACAGTAGGAGAGCAGCACACAGCTCTGCATTAGAACTCCATTGATACAGTAGGAGAGCAGCACACAGCTCTGCATTAGAACTCCATTGATACAGTAGGTGAGCAGCACACAGCTCTGTATTAGAACTCCATTGATACAGTAGGAGAGCAGCACACAGCTCTGCATTAGAACTCCATTGATACAGTAGGTGAGCAGCACACAGCCCTGCATTAGAACTCCATTGATACAGTAGGAGAGCAGCACACAGCTCTGCATTAGAACTCCATTGATACAGTAGGTGAGCAGCACACAGCTCTGCATTAGAGCTCCATTGATACAGTAGGAGAGCAGCACACAGCCCTGCATTAGAACTCCATTGATTACAGTAGGTGAGCAGCACACAGCTCTGCATTATAATTTCCCTATCAAGTGATTTATTTACATGATAAAATATGAGTGAATGGGATCAGACCTGGGGGTCAATTACAGCAGAATTGTTTGCTGAATTTACAATTCCAATGCTATTTGGTTCAGTTAAAATGACACTTTCACTTAAGCTGCAGTAATTACACTAATCAGTAACATAAACAACCACACACACGGTGAATAAACAAATACAATTAGTTTTTGCATGTTATTTTTCATTTTGTGCATGTTATGTAATAATGTGGTGTTTTATTATAAAGCTGAATCTCTACTTTATATAGTTGAATAGAACAATTAGAAATTTAGAAACTTTTTGCCCAAATACTTTCGTGTGCATGCGTGTGTGTCTGTGTGTCAGTGTGTGTGTCTGACAGTGTGTGCACGTGTGTGCGTGCGTGCGTGTGTATATCTATATAACATTGTTTTGCTGGAACGGTCTACACCACACAATTATTCATTCTGACATTTCTGTTTATCTTTCAGCACTGGAAGAGCCAGACTCGAACAAAAGAAAGATAAGTAGGTATTATACCATGTTATTGTTACATATATTTAAAAGCACTGTAATTCTGCAAAATCATTAGACTTGCATTCATGTAAGTGGATTGAATGTTTTTCATAATTATAATGAAAACTTCACATTTGAATGCAGACCGCAGAATTATATAGAAGAATATAAATGAAACTGGAGAAACTACAAAAAGAACTCCCCTGAATCAGTAACAATGTCACACTTGTATTATAGTCTAGAAATCCATCCCTCTCACACCTACCACACTCTTGTACTTTTTGGAAATGGTGGTATCCGGAATATAGTATCTGTACCTACTAATAAAATAATACCCTAATGCATATTGTAAAAACTCAAAACATAATTAACAATTCCATTTAATGAGCTGAGATGCCAATTCATTCCATTAAACATGCATTTACCATGGTTCTCCATATATTAAAATAATGCTTTACCATACCTCTCTGGAATTTACAATGCTTTAATGTCTTACCAGGCATTCACTAGGCTTTGATACTTTGCTACTCTTTTACTGTGGTAGAAATGTGATTCTTCAGATTAGTTGCAGTTAGATTTTGGGGTGGGAATACCCATTCATCAGTAAGTGGTATTGATGTTTTTTATGCTGAAAGAGTTTGTTTTGTAACAATATGAAAGATTTAATAAAACTTTTACAATTTTGCAGTTTGTCAACAAAATTACAAAAAAGAAGTAGAAAAAAAATATGGAAAAATGAAAGACTACAATTCCCTAACAGGGGAATGGGTGGATTTTAATAAAAGATACACAAAGCTGCTCATCCTCAGAAGACACCCGAAGTTAAAGGAAAGGGAAGATGAGCTGAAATCAAGAGGACATCTGGAGTGGAGAAAGAAATATAAAAGCGATGAAGCCATGTGCATTCAAGTGAAAGATGTATTTGCTCCAGATGAAAATGGAGAAATACCAACAACTGTTGTACTCCAAGGACCAGCAGGAATTGGAAAAACATTCACAGTTAACAAAATCATGTTTGACTGGGCATCAAAGAACATCTTCCAGGACACGTTTGATTATGTTTTTCATTTTGACTTTAGAAAGCTCAATACAAAAGGTGACGTTAGCTTGATCGAATTGCTCTCCGACCAGTACAGTGATTTAAATCTTAAGGAAATACTAGCTTGTCCAGAAAAACTCCTTTTCTTGATGGATGGTTTTGATGAATGGAAGTTTCCTTTGGATCAAGATGAGGGTGGAGATGAGCGTACAAAACAGCCAGTTGCAATCACAGTCAATCGGCTTCTTAAAAGGAAAATTCTTTCCAAATCTACCCTGTTAATCACAACAAGGCCTTCCTCTTTAGAAACTCTTGAAACAAGTGTGACTCTGCAACGCTTTGCAGATCTTCTTGGGTTTTCAGAGCATGAAATACAGGAATATGTGTCTAAGTATTTTCAAACCAAGGAGCAAGCTGAACAAGCCCTAAACTACATCAAAGAAAATGAATCTGTGTCGACTCTGTGTTTTGTTCCAGTTGTCTGTTGGATTGTTTGTGAAGTAATAAAACAGAGCATTGCTTGTGGAGAAGAACTTAACAGGAACTTGAAAACAGCCACCCAAGTTTTTGTTCACTTTGTAATTACCCTATGCAGACACCATGGTAACAATTCACCATCGGATATCATTCACAAGCTTGGCCCACTGGCTTTGGGAGGAGTCAGGAAACAGCAATTTTTATTTCAGAAAGAAGAACTGGAAAAGCTTATTTCCAGTCCAGTTCAAGGTGTATCTGCATTTCTCAGCAAAATACAGTTTAAGCAGGGCCTTAGCTGTGGATCTGCATACCATTTTCTGCATTTAAGTATCCAAGAGCTATTTGCTGCCATGTTTTGTGTTTCAGGCATGTCTGATGAAGAAATAAATACCTTGCTCAATGACTCCCTTCATAACAGATGTCTCTTAAATGTAGTTCAATTCATGTTTGGGCTTGCAAACAAGAACATACAAGCGTTGATCCCAGGCAGTAATCTACTACCTTTTTGTACATAAACAATAATAAGCACATTTGCACAACTGCATAAAATGTACACAGTTCTATCTCAGCCAGATTTCAGTGTTTTAAGATTCCAAGCACAAGCTTTTGTCAGACAGCAGCCACCTTGAGCTTACCAAGCATACACATTGGCTACGTTTACAAAGACTGTTGGCATCCAGAATGGATGTCATCTTACCATAATCATTCCGGAATGGATGTGCTGTGGGTCAGAATGCATCAAATTCATGGAACAAATTGAAGAAGCATCATCTTACTGACTCCCTTATCTCATGTAATCCCATTGCAAGTTCATCTATATACACTGTACATTTTGTACATATAAATTATAAATGCAATATACAAATTGATATACATACCTTCAGTGTGGCTGATACATCACTGATATCTCAGCAACAAACTGAGCTCTCTGTTTAGATCAATCCCCTGTTGAAAAATATTTAAAGAAAAATACTTCTTATAATAGTCATTTTATCTTTTCTTTAAAAAATAATTGATTGAAGTGAATTGAATCGTACATCTTTGAGCAGACACAATTTTATGAAGTTCATATTCCAACGATGGTGGAGATGTGTGATGGACCAAAGGAAAAGAATGTTAGAGAAAGCAAAGGCCAGTGGATTACAGCTGCTCAGTCATTATGGATTCAAACAAAACAAAAAACAATCTTAACCGATAAGAAATCTATAAGCTGCTTTTTTCAGTTACATTGATTGAAGAATGATAGCATGGTAACAGGCAAGTGTCACTGAATCCCTTTGTTGAAAATTTTAATGAAAATACTTTTCTTATAGTAATTCTAGTAGTATATCCTTTTATTCTTACTTTTAAAATGAATTGATTTGAAGTTAAGATTTGTACATCTTTTATCAAACACATTTTTCATGAAGTTCATATTAGTGTAGTAATGATGATGGTCACATTGCTGAATAACCAAATAAAAAAAAAAAAAAAAAACAAAGCACACCTTAACTTACATAGTTAAAAAAATATGCTATGAGGGAATCTTAATAGAAACATTTAACAAATAAATAAATGTAACCATCCTTGAAGATGTAAAATACAGAGATGATCAGTAGAGCTCTGCAGTTACTTCTGCTGCAAACCCAGATGCCCTCCGATTAGGTAATCAGAATTGGAAAGTGTCTGTAATATCATTCTAAAATCTTAAATTCCATTGTGAATACCCTTTTTAATGCAATGCACTTTTAATTATTGATACATGCTTAAGATGCGTGATATCAAATATTACCACAGCCCCTCCTAATTACCATGAAATGACACTCACTGGGATGACACTTAGAGGTTTCTTGTAAACCTGTGTCAAAATAAAAAAGGACAGGGTCAAGGAATCTTTTTTCATGAATTCTATAATCATAGCGTGCTCCCTTTTATTTTCATTGTAAATCTAGCCATTGTTAACCACACTCTATTTCATTATAGAATTAACTCCAGTCACCTCACCAAAGACACAGTAATGGACTTCTGTCAGATGCTTTCTACACACCCCTGCCGGGTATCCTTGGGTCTGGATATAAAGATGACAAAAGAAGGGCTGACATTGTCCTGTTTCACATGTGTTGAAATGGTTGGCGAGGAAGGGTAAGAACATTCATTGAAATTGTTATTATCTTTTAATCATTTAGCAGATGTTTTTATCCAAAGTGACTTACAGAAATTAAACAAATATGAAATACAAAAAAGTTAGTCAATAAAAAAATGCAAACACATGTATACAATATATACAAAATAACAAACAATAAAGGAAAATATAAAAAGATAAGTAAATAGGAGTTTACAAATAAAGGTTGAATAAGTGAGTTTTGAGAAGACGGTGGAAAGCAGTAAAAGATTGAACAGTCCTGAGGTTCACCGGGAGCTGGTTCCACCACTGGGGGATAAGGGAAGAGAAGGAGCGGCACAAGAGGAAGGAGAGCAAAGAGATACAGAGAGAAATAACAGATGAAAAGACATAGTAAACAAAAAAACAAATGAAGAATTATAAACATTAAACACACGACAAACTAACTAATAAAATAAAGAACACCTGAGAACAGCCAGGGTCCTTCTTCGAAGTCTTTACTCGAATGCCGCACTCGCTGCCTCTCACACCGGCAGGGGAGATGAAACAGTAACAATCCTTGATGGGAGGCTGCAGAAACAGGTGTGTGATGAACGCAGGTGAAAGCAACAGAGTCCAGCAATGCGCTGTGACGTGCAGAGAATGTTTACAAAGTTGTTATTGTTTGAAGGAGAGTTGAAAAAGAAACAAAACAATAATAAATAAACAAAAAAAAATAAAAGCACTCTTTTTATAAAGTTGTGTGTAAAATATCCTTATGTCTATTTTAAGCCAAGTAGGACACAGGATGTGCAGTAACAGTGATATTGATGCCAGTATCCAGTATTGTAATATTGATGCCGTTTCCACACTGGCACTTGAGAGAGGTGTTGAGTGCCTTCTGAACACAAGCTGATTTGTTCACACTAATCTTAATGCCCCTTTGAGTGCGACTGACTACTGGACTAACTAATCCACCTCCTGGGGTAGTTTTGAGTTCCCATTCATTACTACCAGAGTAATTTTACCCCACATTAGTGTGTGTAAACAAAGTAAGCCATAATTAAAAAAACAATGTGAGTTATGTTTTTGATTGCCCATGTGTCATGCACTTAACAATGTGCTTTACACATTCACAGATCAAGCACTGCCCTGGTCAGCTCCAGGTTGTGTTCATTAGTGTAAATGCAGTTGTTATGTAAGCAGTAAGGCAGGACAGGGTGTGTGATATGCTCTAATATCAGCACACATCGGGTGCGTTGCAACCGCCCGGGGTGTGGTGATGTTAGAGTGTATCACACACCCTAAAGTGCCTTATTGCGCTTATAAAATGGGTCAACTAACTAAATAGAAAAAAAAAAAGTCATTTTATTAAATATCCTTCTGCCTCTGCCTGACCTAAGAAAACATAGTCCCTTAAAAAAAAAAAGAAAGAACCCAAAAATGAATTAATTAAAAAATAAACATTTTACTGATTAAAAACAAGAAGCACTTTTTTTAGATGTTAAATTGAACATTGCGATTGAATTTGCAGTTTTGAAGATTCACAGATATCTGGTGTTTCTAATTATTTTTTTCAAATTTAGTACGGGCAGAGAGGATTGCCGGGGATGGAGTAAATGAAACCTCAGTTTTTCTTTATTTGATTCATTATAATTCTTGTGATTCTTGGTTTGTTCATTAAAATTTAAAGTGAAATATTCCTGGCCGTTTTCATCATAGTGAAGCACAAACGAGTCTGCTTTTAAATCACGCAGACTTTCTTTGCCACGTCTGGTCATATTTAGTTGCACATCAAACCAAACCTTTCTCACAAGACCTGCGTTTGTTTAAACCACCAAAAAAAATAATAATAGTACTTCCCCAGCAGTGTCAGGTGACAGTGCTGGTTTTTTTTTTAATCGTCCTTGTGATCCGGGGGTAGTGACAGGATGTATCCATGCCAGATTTGCAGTACCGCTTCACAGTGGCAACAAACATGTGTGTTTGCATTTTACTCGGTCGCTTCTCAAATTCACTTTACAGTTTATGACTGGACTGTTTGAAAAACGGTTAAGACCGGCTCGCAGGGTCACACAGCTTGAGATTGAATACTCCTGTCCATCTGAGCTACGGGCAGTGGCATAAAGCTCCCATAGCAAATTATTTAGATCAGACAGAGGAATTACTTTTGTAAGTCTCAATATTTCAGACTCCTCCAAAATCTCATCTAGAGTTCGGTTTCTCAAAACATCAAAATTGACACATCTCGTCAGTCATCTTTATTACGATTTTAAATATGGTTACAGTTTTTTTTAATTTCTTTTTTAATTCTAGTGGCGTATGGATATCTACCAGTGATTTGCCCCTTTTTGAAAATAAGTGCGGACCCATGGCGATATGCTGTAATCATCAGCACCCCCGTGTGACCTGTTTGACCAATCAGGATAGAGTATTTAATGACCCATTTTATAATTCGTAAACAGTTTACATACTTATATTCAACAGGTTTTTCTGCAGGTTTAGTTATTTTATTGGGTGAGGTTTTTTCACACTAATGAAGGGTAAACAGCTGTAATGTATTACAGTTAAATTGTCCATTGCGCAGTAGAATCAGCTTGAAGCAGGCAGTCTTATGCAGACGAATTCAGTTTTTAAAAATGAATAGTGGATTTATTAATGTGTTCCAGTGGTGGTTTGAGATTGTTTGTTATTAGAGTCAATTTCACACAGATCAAGACTTTCAGCCACTGTCTTCCAACAGCAATTTACCATATTTCATTTATAGTAAATGTTGGCGGCTGTATCAGACTACAAACGCAGTAACAATGTATCCATTTATCAAATGTGATTAGATCACAAATGGATGTACGGGGAAATTGTGTGATTATGTTGATTATCTCAATGAACAATGTGCAGTGAACAGAATGAGTTTATGAAATTTGACAACTTTTTCTTTCAGGTTATCAATTGACGGTGATCTCCCCGAAGATTTCATTTTGAACATCTGCACTTTGATTATTCCAAAATATATCTGTCCAAGTATTTCCGTCTGCAATTCTCATCTTACCAGCAACTTCATAGAAAAACTGTGTGGTGTTTTGAAAATGTCAACCATTGATCGCCAGTCTCCTAGGTAAATTGATTTTACTTAATTATTTTGAATCTAAATATACTGAATATGTGTCATGAATTTACAAACCAATTGGTGACAGAGACAACCAATATCATGCCTTTTGATGCCAGACTTAGGGGATACACTCTAGGTCAATTGCAATAAATTTGTGGATTTAGTACGCAGCTCCCTACTAAGTTGTGAAATGGCTAGTACGGTACAATCTCAGGATCATCCCCAGCTCTGTACTAAGTTAGTACCAATTGCAGTGAAAAAAGACGTGGAACAAAGTTCGGGCTCATCTGATTCCCAGCTTTATTATGGAGCACAGGACTAAGCTCTTTGTACAAAACATTAGGAACACCTTCCTAATATTGAGTTGCACCCCCTTTTGCCCTCAGAACAGCCTCAATTCGTCGGGGCATGGACTCTACAAGGTGTCGAAAGCATTCCACAGGGATGCTGGCCCATGTTGACTCCAATGCTTCCCACAGTTGTGTCAAGTTGGCTGGTAGTGGATCTCTACTCCGAATAGCTCGTTCCATCTCATCCCACAGATGCTCAATTGGATTGAGATCTGGTGACTGGGCAGGCCACTGCAGTAAGCTGAATTCACGGTCATGTTCGTGGAACCATTCCTGGACAATCCATTAGCAGATGGATACACTGCTGCCATGAAGGGATGCACCTGATTGGCAATGATGTTCAGATATCCTGTGGCATTCAAACATTGCTCCACTTTTATCAAGGGGCCCAGTGTGTGTCATGAAAACACACCCCACACCATCACACCACCACCACCAGCCTGCAATGTTGACACGCGGCATGATGGATCCATGTACTCATGTTGTTTTCTCCATACCCTAGTCCTCCCATCAGTGTGAAACAGCAGGAACCGAGATTCATCAGACCAGGCAATGTTTTTCCAATCCTCCAGTGTCCAGTGTTTTCGTTTTTTAGCCCACTGCAACCGCAGTTTCTTGTGTTTTGCTGAAAGAAGTGGAACTCTGTTAGGTCGTCGGCTGCCATACCCCATTCGTGTCAAGGTACGACAAGTTGTGCATTCTTTTGTGGTCTTTCGGCACCTATGTTGTACTGGACTGTCAGTTGACTAACTGTGTCCCGTCTGTTGCTCTGCACAATTCGTGTCAGCCTCCTTTGGCCTCTTTCATCTGGATGTTGGCTGGATGTCCTTTGGGTGGTGGACCATCCTTGATACACACGGGAAACTGGTGAGCGTGAAAAACCCAGCAGCGTTGCAGTTCTTGACATTCAAACCAGCACGCCTGGCACCTACTACCATACCCTGTTCAAAGGCACTTAAATCTTTTGTCTTGCCCATTTACCCTCTGAATGGCTGTGACAGGATGGCTGGGCTGTGACGTCAGGACAGATGCAGGAAGTAAAAATACTGACACCAAATACTGCAGTTTAAAATAAAGAGACACAGCAGCGCCGTTTTATTTAAATAATACAAACATAAAATAAAAGGTTTTAACAAAAAGACTTGCTCACAGAGCGAAAATAAAAGGTTTAAACAGAAACAAAATCACGAACACAAAATACACGATCAGGCTGGGCAATAGCCTTCACTGATCCTTTACGTTTTTTCTTTTAGTTTCGTTTTTCGCTCGCTCTCTCCGCTCTAACACCCACCCAGAGCGCAGAGAGCTGCAAGCTCATATGCAGGTGACCATCTCCCGATTTAGCAACACATTAATCACTTAATTCTGGAGATGGCCACCTTCTGCACGAGGTTTTTAATTTAATTATTCCTGGCAGAGGACGAGTACCCACTCTCGCCTCTGCCAGAACACACTTTAAATAAAACAATAAACAAACCCTTTGGCGCTTCGCTGACACAAATACATAATAAATAAATCATAACGATAATAATACTACAACAAAAATAATACCACACGGCTCCTCGCCGTCATAAATAATAAATACATAAATCACAAAAAAATACAAAGTAACACAGGGGCGGAGGGGGAAACCCCGTTCTAAAATAAACAAACCCTGTACAGGGCTGCTTGCCCTGTTACAGGCACACATACACAATCCATGTCTCAATTGTGTCAAGGCTTAAAAATTCTTCTTTTTGGGGCTCCCGAGTTGCGCATCCAGTAAAGGCGCTCCACGTGGAGTGCAGGATGCGCTCTATAGTCTGGACGTCACGAGTTTGAGTCCAGGCTATTCCACAGCCGACCATGGACGGGAGCTCCCAGGGGGCGGCGCACAATTGGCCGAGCGTCGCCCGGAGGGAGGGAGGGTTAGGTCAGCCAGGGTGTCCTCGGCTCACCGTGCACCAGCGACCCCTGTAGTCTGGCGGGGCGCCTGCGGGCTTGCCTGTAAGCTGCCCGAGAGCTGCGTTGTCCTCCAACGCTGTAGCTCTTGGGTGGCTGCATGGTGTGTCCGCAGTGTGCAGTGTTCGTCTTCGCCCTCCCGAGTCAGCGCAGTGGTGGTTGCGGTGAGCTGAGCTTAAAAAAATAATTGGCCATTTCAAATTGGGGAGAAAATAATAAAAAATAATTGGCAACGACTAAATTTATAAAAAAAAATAAAAAAAATAAAAAAATTCTTCTTTAACCTGTCTCCCCTTCATCTACACTGATTTTAGTGGATTTAACAGGTTACATCAATAAGGGATCATAGCTTTCACCTGGATTCACCTCGTCAGTCTATTTTCTTGAAAGAGCAGGTGTTCCTAATGTTTTGTACACTCAGTCTGTGTGTATATACACTACCAGTCAAAAGTTTTAGAACACCCCCATTTTTCCAGTTTTTATTGAAATTTAAGCAGTTCAAGTCCAGTGAATAACCTGAAATGGTACAAAGGTAAGCGGTAAACTGCCAGAGGTTAAAAAAAAAAAGTTTAGGTTACCAAAAACTGAAAAATAATGTACATTTCAGAGTTATACAAAAAGGCCTTTTTCAGGGAACAAGTAATGGGTTAACAACTTACAGCTGTTCTGCAGCAATGGAAGTAAATTAAGCCTTGAAAGTTGATGCTAACAATTCCTAGAGGTGTCCCAACTTTTGTTGATTACTTACAAACCCTCTGTCGGTATAAAAGCAGTGTTGGAACAGACTGTGTTACTACACCCTCTTAAGCATTATTTGGACAGTATTGTACTGCAGGAAGTAGTATATTGCTCTCATAATGGCGAGAAAAAGGCAATTAACAAAGGAAGACAGACAGACCATTATAACCCTTAAAAGTGTAGGTCTTTCCTTTAGAGAAATTGCAAAGAAAGCCAAGGTGTCAGTGAGTACGGTTTCCTACACCATCAAAAGGCACTTGGAAACTGGAGGAAACTCTGACAGGAAGAGGTCTGGCAGACCCAAAGCCACAACAGAATCAGAAGACAAGTTTCTGAGAGTCAACAGCTTGCTTGATAGGCGGCTGACAGGACAACAGCTTCAAGCACAGCTTAACACTGGTCGAAGTAAGCAAGTCTCAGTTTCAACTGTGAAGAGAAGACTTCGAGCTGCAGGTTTGACAGGTCGAGTGCCAGTAAGAAAGCCATTGCTAAGATGGCAAAATAAGAAAAAGAGGCTTGCCTGGGCCATGAAGCACCGCCAGTGGACTACTGAAGACTGGAAGAAGGTCTTATGGACTGATGAATCAAAATTTGAAATCTTCGGTTCATCACGCAGGGTTTTTGTATGCCGTCGAGTAGGCGAAAGGATGGTTCCTCGGTGTGTGACCAAACTGTCAAACATGGAGGAGAAAGCGTGATGGTCTGGGGCTCTTTTGCTGGATCCAGTGTCGGCGACTTGCACAGAGTGAGTGGCATCCTGAACCAGAACTGCTACCACAGCATTTTGCAGCGCCATGCAATACCCTCTAGTATACACCTAGTTGGTCAGGGGTTCATCCTACAGTAAGATAATGACCCAAAACATACCTCCAGGCTATGTCAGAACTACCTTAGAAGAAAAGAACAAGACGGTAGGCTTCAAATCATGGAATGGCCAGCACAGTCTCCAGACTTAAACCCCATCGAGCTGGTTTGGGATGAACTGGACAGAAGGGTGAAAGCAAAGCAACCTACAAGTGCAACACATTTGTGGGAACTTCTGCAACAGTGTTGGGAAGAACTTTCCGAACAATATTTGATGTCCATTGTAGAAAGAATGCCACGAGTGTGTTCGGCTGTTATATCTGCAAAAGGTGGCTACTTTGATGAGTCAAAAATTTAGATTAAATTTTGTTAAACAAAACGATTCCATGATTTCTTTTTTATCTCCAATTGTTTATTTGTTCTATGCTTTAATTTCAGAGTATATTGAGACATTAAACTGCGTAAATTTCAATAAAAACTGGAAAAATGGAGGTGTTCTAAAACTTTTGACCGGTAGTGTGTGTGTGTGTATGTGTATATATATATATATATATATATATATATATATATATATATATATATATATTCTCAGAAACCTAACAACCTAATAAAAAAAAAAGTAAGTTTGTGTATAAATACATTAACGTACGAAATTAAATGCCAAAACTGAACTGCATACAAATATTTTGACGTCTTCTTAAACCCAATTCATAGGTTTAATCCTAAAACACAACTAAAATAATTGAAGCGGTGTTAAGTCAAGACTTTTATTAGTGCTCATTATTTAATTCAGGTGTACAAACAGCGATAACGTCTGGATATTAATCGAGAAGACCGTACTCAGTGAGCGTACAAAACTCTCTCGTAGTCGGTAAACATCCTTACAAATGTCTACTGAGGATGTAGATGAAGGCAATGAACCTCTATAAAGAGGAGCAGCTTGTTAAAGGCCATTAAATACATGATAATTAATAATTACATGATACGGTGTTGTGATGAAGGCAGGCAGGCAGGTGTCAAGCAGGTAGGGAGATGGTAGGTAGGCAGCTAGCGAACATCGATCTCCAAGAAACACAGGTTCTTATTTATTTAAAAAGTGGGATTGTCTCACAGTTCCACCAATTTTTGAAGCCATATTCAAATGAGCTAATCATCTTGTTCGATAGGTCAATTCTCCACAATAGACTCACTCAAAATCACCTAGGTAAATGATTGGCAGGTTAGAAGTAGGGCGTTCCTACCTCCTTGAAGTCATAAATCTATCAATTAATACTTCCAAGTGAAGTTGAAACTTGACAAAATACATACAGTGCCTTGAAAAAGTCTTCACACCCTTGAACATTGTTCACATTCTGCTGCCTAAAAAATACAATTCAAAATGCATTAAAGTAGGAGTTTGTTTCACTGATCTGCACAACATCATCTACACTTTCAATGTGAAAGAACAATTATAGAAATATTCACAAAGTAATTAAAAATAAAAAAATAAAAAGTCTTGATTGCATAAGTCTTCACACCCCTTGAGTCAATACTTGGTGCAAGCCCCTTTTGCAGCAATAACAGCCATGAGTCGTTTTGGGTAAGTGTCTACCAACTTAGCACAGTGGGATAGAGCAGTTTTTGCCCATTCTTCTTGGCAGAATAACTCAAGCTCTTTCAAGTTAGCTGGGGATCGTCTGTGGACTGCAGTCTTCAAGTCTTGCCACAGACCTTCTATAGGATTCAGGTCTGGGCTTTGACTAGGCCACTCGAGGACATTCACTTTCTTCTTGCTGAGCCACTCCATTGTTGCTTTTGCTTTGTGCTTAGGATCATTGTCCAGCTGAAAGGTGAATCTTCTCCCCAGTCCCAGGTCTCTGGCAGACTGGAACAGGTTTTCCTCCAGGATCTGCCTGTACTTTGCACCATCCGTCTTTCCCTCGATCTTCACAAGCCTCCCTGTCCCCGCTGCTGCAAAGCATCCCCAAAACATAATGCTGCCACCACCATGCTTTACTGTAGGGATGGTGTTAGCAGGGTGATGTGCCGTGTTTGGTTTACGCCACACATATTGCTTAGCATTGAGACCAAAAAGTTCCACTTTGGTCTCATCAGACCACAAAACCTTCTCCCACATGCGTGCAGTGTCTTAAGTGTTTCTTTGCAAAAGCTATGCGGCACATTGTATGGCTTTTTTTCAGCAGTGGCTTCCTTCTTGCCACCCTCCCTTACAGACCATGTGGAGTACTCTTGAAATTGTTGAACAGTCAACATTTTCCCCAATCTCAGCCAGAGACCTCTGTAGTTCTTTTAAAGTAATCTTAGGCCTCACAGTGACCTCCCTCAGCAGTTTCCTTAAGCCACGGCTACTGACTTTGGAGGGACGGCCTGATCGAGGCAGTGTCTTGGTGGTGCCAAACTGTTTCCACTTTACAATGATGGACCTGACAGTGCCCCAAGGGATATTCAAAGACATTGAAAGTTTCTTATAGCCTTCCCACAATCTGTACCTTTCAATAACTTTATCCCGGAGTTCTTTTGGCAGCTCCTTGTTTGGCATGTTTTGCCATTTGCTTCAAATTCACTTCATACAACAGAAACAGCTTGATTCTTCATCCAGGAGTATTCAAATCAGTTGAACTACTGTGATCGGACACAGGTGGGCTGTATTTAACTTATGTGCCTTGTTACAACAATTTGTTGTACCTGAGCTAATTTGGGTTTGTTATGACAAAGGGTGTGAATGCTTATGCAATCAAGACTTTTTGGTTTTTTATTTAATTACTTTTTGAATATTTCTATAATTGTTCTTTCACATTGAAAGTGTAGATGATGTTGTGTAGATCAGTGAAACAAACTCCTATTTTAATGCATTTTGAATTGTATTTTTTAGGCAGCAGAATGTGAAAAATGTTCAAGGGTGTGAAGACTTTTTCAAGGCACTGTAACTCTGTTTGTGTTCGTCGTAGCTTCCTACAAGTTTCAATTTCAATTTCCCCATGAAATTCCCGTCTCACGCATGTGAAAATTGTTCATATTAGCTGGAGGAAAAGTAATCAAATACTTCCTATAAGTTTTATTGTTTTCAATATTGTGATTTCCGAGTTTAAACTAAATAATCCATCCATTTTTATACTTACAAACACTCGTGATAATTTTCAACTAGAACCATTCACGGATAATATCATTTTTAATGACATCATCTTTCACATAGTTAATCTCCATAGGAACAAATGGGTCGTGTGTCCTTACATCCAAGTCCACCAGGGGTCACGCTTCATTATTTTCAATATTCTAGTTCTGATCTGGCTCCTGGCCGTCTATCATAGTATTTGAACCACGATCAGAAGTGTGACCTAGCAGGCTTGTTAGTGGATAACAATCTAGTTTTTTTCACATAAAGTTTTTCCTGTTTACGTTAAATAGCTTGTCTGTTTTAGCAAGCCAGTTTAATTGTCCTTTTAGTGAAAAAAAACCTTTTGATGTAGAAATATCTGGACCAAAGTGTTACAAACCCCAATTATATCCCAAGGAATGTCTCTATACAATTGTCCTTACACAGAGAAGAGAGTCCATCTTTTAAACCTATTCATAAAATATATGGGATTTATATCACAATGTGCGAGACGTCTGCAGTTTAGAGTTTTCAGGAACTTGCGTGACTCCCTAGAAAAATCTATGGGAGTTTTTCAAAACAACAGAACGTTGTGACACAAGAAGAAAAAAAAATACTTCTGTGACAGGCAGAGTAACGGTAAAACTAGTTGTCCCTCACACAGATCTTGTTCCGGGCGTCGGGCAATATGAATTGCACACCCCTGATACAGTATCAATACACTTGCAATACGAAGTATGTATTGTTAGTGGAATTTTACATTTGTGCCAAAAATGTTTGTGTTTATTTTTTCATTTTCGAAAAATGTATAATAAAAGGCTTGCAAATATTTATGGATTTACAGTAAACCTGTTTTGTTTTCAAAGCTTAATCTCCACATTTACTCTCTCTCTGCTTAAATAAACCGTCCGTCCGTGTGTGTGTGTGTGTGTGTGTGTGTGTGTGTGTGTATCGGGGCTCGGGGCTCACATCACTGCTGCTTCTGCGTTCTCTCACTGTTTGTTTGCATCGCGGCTGCGTGAACAAGGCTTAAGCAGGCTCTACCGGTGACGAGGGGGGGTTTGATGAATCGATGATAAAAACTTTAATTGATGACTGCAAAATTCGCAATTAATCATTGAATTTGAATAATCGTTGCAGCACTGCTTAATAGAAACATTTAACAAATAATTAAATGTAACCGTTCTTGAATATGTAAAAAAACAGAGCTGACCAGTAGAACACTGCAGTTACTTCTGCTGCAAACCCAGATGGTCTCGATTTAGGTGGTTAAAAATTTGAATGTTTCTGTAATATCATTCTAAAATCTACAAAGCTGTTGTAAACACCCTTTTTAAGGCAATGCACATTTAATTATTGAGATGTTCTTATGATGTGTGATATCCCAAATATTACCACAGCCCCTCCTAATTACCATGAAATGACACTCACTGGGGTGACACTTAGAGGTTTCTTGTAAACCCTTGTCAAAATAAAAAAGACAGGGTCAAGGAATCTTTTTTCAGGAATATTAGCTCTACAGTCATAGTGTCTATTTTCATTGTAAATGTAGCCATTGTTAACCACACTCTGTTTCACTACAGATTGGAATTCAGTTACCTCACCGAAGACAGAGTAATGAACTTCTGTCAAATGCTTTCTACACAACCCAGCTGGAAATACTTGTCTCTGTTTATAACGATGACAAAAGATGGTCTGAGGTTAGATTGTATCACAGGTGATAGTCAGGATTGCGAGGAAGGGTAAGAACATTCATTTAAATTGTTATTATAATTTAATCATTTAGCAGACGTTTGTATCGAAAGTGACTTACAGAACTTAAACAAAAATATGAAATACAAGTGTCAATAAAAAAATGCAAAGCAAACATATGTATACAATATATACAAAATAACAAAATAAAGGAAAATCTAAAAAGATAAGTAAATAGGAGTTTACAAATAAAGGTTGAATCAGTGAGTTTTGAGAAGACGGTGGAAAGCAGTAAAAGATTGAACAGTCCTGAGGTTCACCGGGAGCTGGTTCCACCACTGGGGGATAAGGGAAGAGAAGGAGCGGCACAAGAGGAAGGAGAGCAAAGAGATACGGAGAGAAATAGCAGATGAAAAGACATAGTAAACAAAAGCAAATGAAGAATTATAAACATTAAATACACAACAAACTAACTAATAAAATAAAGAACACCTGAGAAAGCCAGGGTCCTTCTTCGAAGTCCTTACTCGAGTGCCGCACTCGCTGCCTCTCACACCGGCAGGGGAGATGAAACAGTAACAATCCTTGATGGGAGGCTGCAGAAACAGGTGTGTGATGAACGCAGGTGAAAGCAACAGAGTCCAGCAATGCGCTGAGACGCGCAGAGAATGTTTACAAAGTTATTTTTGAAGGAGAGTTGAAAAAGAAACCAAAACAATAATAAATAAACAAAAAATAAAAGCACTCTTTTTATAAAGTTGTGTGTAAAATATCCCTATATCTAATATTTTAAGCCAAGTAGGACACAGGATGTGCAGTAACAGTAATATTGATGCCAGTATCCAGTATTGTAATATTGATGCCGTTTCCACACTGGCACTTGAGAGTGGTGTTGAGTGCCTTCTGAACACAAGCTGATTTGTTCACACTAACCTTAATGCCCCTTCGAGTGCGACTGACTGCTGGACTAACTAATCCACCTCCTGGGGTAGTTTTGAGTTCCCATTCATTACTACCAGAGTAATTTTACCTCACATTAGTGTGTGTAAACAAAGTAAGCCATAATTAAAAAAACAATGTGAGTTATGTTTTTGATTGCCCATGTGTCATGCACTTAACAATGTGCTTTACACATTCACAGATCAAAGCACTGCCCTGGTCAGCTCCAGGTTGTGTTCATTAGTGTAAATGCAGTTTAATTAGAAAACAGTTTACATACTGTGATAGGATGGCCAAAGCGAGTGGGTTGTGTCAGGATAGTTAATGGAGACTCTGCCACGAAACTGCACTGAAACACACCAAGGCACAAATGTATTAACACAGACATAAATAAACGACACGTGGGCCAAAGCAAAGGTGCAAACAAACAAAGAAACAATAAATCAAACAGACATCAAAACAATGCAAGGTTTCAAAATAAATGTAAACAAACAACACTTTCACTTTCTCCCTCTCCCTCTCCTCTTCCATTCAGCACACAAACACACAGGCTTATATACACAAACAGCGTGGGACTAGTTGCACACAGCTGAACGGAATTTACAAATTGGTGGGCAAACTTTGCTCAAAATGGCAGCCCGCATTGCCTTCTGGGGGATGTAGTCCACTTTGCCTGCTGGGATATGTGGTCTGTTTCTCGGCACCCTGTCACAATATTTATATTCAACAGATTTTTCTGCAGGTTTAGTTATTTTATTGGGTGAGGTTTTTTAACACTAATGAAGGGTAAACAGCTGTAACGTATTACAGTTAAATTGTCCATTGCGCAGTAGAATCAGCTTAAAGCAGGCAGTCTTATGCAGATGAATTCAGTTTTTTAAAATGAATAGTGGATTTATTAATGTGTTCCAGTGGTGGTTTGAGATTGTTATTACGGGGAAATTGATTATGTTGATTATCTCAATGAACAATGTGCATTGAACAGAATGAGTTTATGAAATTGAACAACTGTCTTTTTCTTTCAGGTTATTATTTCACGGTGATCTCCCTGAAGATTTCATTTGGAACGTCTGCACTTTGATTATTCCAAAATATTACTGTGAAAGATTAACCGTCTGCAAGTCTCATCTTACCAGCAACTTCATAGAAAAACTGTGTGGTGTTTTGAAAATGTCAACCACTGATCTCCGGTTTCTTGTGTAAATTGATTTTACTTAATGCTTTTGAATCTAAATATATTGAATATGTGTCATGAATTTACAAACCAATTGGTATGAAAGTCCAATTAAATAACAATAAAAAAGCTATGCATTGATAATGAATATACAGTGTCCCACAGGTCAGGTATCATTGACAATATCATGTATTATGCTGATTAGGATGTCCTCTGTTAAATCGGGCGGACACACCCTGTTGACTATTGTTACCACACATCAAACTGAATTCTTCTTTGCATAAAGACATTTCATTCCTGACAGAGAGCGAGAGAGAGAACCAATATCATGCCTTTGATGCCAGACTTATGGGACAAACTGTATGTCTATAACAATGATCATTCATTTTTAGCACAGTGGCACAGTTAAGCACAATGTTATATTACTGGACAAGCATGCCAGTATTTATGCCTAAGACATGGGACTGTTTGTATGACAAATGGAGTGTTAAGAAATGTTGTGAATTGTGTTATAAATTACAAGTCAAAAGACATCAAAAGTGAAGCATTTGGAGGCATGCTTTAGTGATAACAATTTAAATGCTGGGTCTGTGGTCATACTTCCAGTCAGAAGAACAGCTTCTTATAGAGCCAGATATTCCACTTCAAGCAGCCATCTATTTGCATGTTTTTAATTAAGCAATGTCACAGGAAATGTTTGGCACAGCTGATTCTCTCTCTATCTTCTTCATAGGCTGACTGACACACACCTCACAGACAGCTGTGCTGAGTCTCTCTCCTCTGGTCTTGATGCTTTCAGCTCATTGCAATATCTAGACCTGAGCAAAAACTCCTTCACAGACAGCTCAGTCCCCAGCCTGATAAACATCATTCTGAAGTGTACCAGCCTGATGGATTTCAAGTGAGTATTTGTACTACTGTTTATCATTCAGAGCTTTACTTGTAGAACAAGGTGTGCCAGTAACACAGACAATGAAATATGAACCCCCTGTGATATCCTTTTAAAAGTTTAACCCGGTAATGTTGCAGTTTCCGCATTACCATAGTTATGCATTTCCCAGAGTTTGTTATAGTCTGACATGTTTTTCAGTATGATTTACCATACCTGGGATTTACATCACTTTCCTAAGCTCTACATTATTTTCACTATACCTTTATAACAACCAGCTTTAACAGAAACGCCAACCTCTTGGAAAGGTTACCTCCCTGAACCAAGTGCATCAAAACATTTCATAAAGGAGGAAAGGCAGGTCAATAGCACGAAAGCACGCAGGTTACCTCCCTGAACCAAGTGCATCAAAACATTTCATAAAGGAGGAAAGGCAGGTCAATAGCACGAAAGCACGCAGGTTACCTCCCTGAACCAAGTGCATCAAAACATTTCATAATGGAGGAAAGGCAGGCCAATAGCACGAAAGCACACAGGTTACCTCCCTGAACCAAGTGCATCAAAACATTTCATAAAGGAAGAAAGGCAGGTCAATAGCACGAAATGACGCGGGATCCGTTTCAGTTGTAATTACTGAAAAAATAATAAATGGAGATACATCAGTCATTTAAACCAGACAATACATTTACTGATTCTTCACATGCAAACAAACAAACACAAAAAGTCTGTCCAAACAGACAAGGAGCGCTTCAGTCCCGATCAAAATAAACAAAGAAATTCAGCCAGTAAGGCCAAGTCCTGAACAGATTGAAAACACAGAAAAACAAAACCTCTGCTTCAAAACAAAGTAACAAAAAAAAAAAAAAAAAAAAAAAAGGACAAATAAATTGCAACGATCTCAGCACTCCTGGCACCCGCTTGCTTGTAGATCCTTGATCCCGAGGCGAGTGAGAAAGTCCAGCGAGTCCAAACGATATCCGGAACTTTTGTCAGCAATGACCATTTATTCAACGGCATCCAAACATTAGCATTCACTCGAGTACATTGAGCTTGGTAGTAAAATGCTAACCAACAGCTTGGTGCTGGTGATAAACTTCCTGACTTTAGCAAAACAGAACAAAAAAGAATAAGTTTTACTAATTTCGAGTACGGTCTCCCTCTGTTACGCTCACAAAGACCATTGATTGCACCGGTGTGTAGCCCGTCAAAGAGCCTGCAGAAATGCCATAGAAAAAAGTATTGAGCTCCCCCTTCTGGTGGAACCTAGCAACTATTTATAGGAAGTAACAAACAATCTCCAATTGAAGAGACGCCTAATACTGAGAAGAGATGAATAGAAACAGACGAATAAGAAAATAGGAAATGGAAACCTGGCCAGGTTTTAGTGCTGTCCGATTAAGCAACAACACATGGTGCGCTTATTGCACCATATAGAAATATTTAATTTAATTTGTGCAGCAGGTGCCACACCTTATTACACTTTGCTATGTTTTTTTTTAATTGTTTTATGATTCATTCTTTATTTCCTTGTTGCTATTACAGTAACAACACCAACAAATCAAAACTCGCACAGGAGAAAAACAAGCAGAAAAAACCTTAACAAGAAGAAAGGAGCATCATCACAATAAAATAGCATACATATCCAATCCCCATTTGTGTCGGTACATCAACGAAGTTCAGTACAGATTTCACTGTAGGCCTTTCGGAAGAGCATAATAAATTAGAGTCATTATTTTTATTCTACTGCCTCCTTCCAGCAAAGTCATTTAGGGACCCCAGATCTGCAGGAATATATGATGTCTGTTGTTGATTTTGTAAATCACTTGTTCATATGCGGCTATTTTAGTTATTAAGTCGACCCATTCCCTAAACGGAGTGGGGGATGTTGATTTCCAGTGCCTCAGTACAACCTTACACCCTGTCGTTAGTGCGAGTCCACACCAGCTGATTTGTTGATGGGTTAATTCTATATCCTCAGGTATAATCCCTAGAATACAGAATGCTGGGTTCTAGGGAAACAGTCCCAAATACCTTGCTCAGAAAGGTCAGTATTTTTGACCACAGAGCCTGCGCCATTTTACATTCATATAGCATACTAACAATGTGCCCTTCTGTTTGCAGCATCGCCAGCACACGTCTGTGGTTTTTAGTTTTAGTTTGGCCATTCTACTGGGCGCCCAGTAACTCCTGTGAATTATTTTATAATTTATTAGACAGGGCTGTATTCCTCTGGAGGAGCCATGCCACGACCCAATCACCTTTCCAGCTCTTCTCTTAGATATATCTTTTCCAAGGTCCCTTTCCCATGTTATCTTAAGACTTTCTAACGTAGGAGTTTGAGCCTGTCTGTAATCTGGTGTCATTTTCCAAGTTTCTCTAGCAAAAGCCAATACCGGGTCTTTAAACGGGACTGGGCTGCCCGTTTGTATAATAAAGGCCTGGATTGGAAAAGGGTCTGTAAGCTCTTTTTCTATATTAACCCACGCAGGTGCTTGCTCAGTTGTGAGATGAGTTTTAGATAACTGAGAGAGTGAAAAGGCATAATGATACCAATCTACTTTTGGGAGTCCTAGACCACCGTCTATGGGGGAAGCAAACAATTTTGCTTTATTAAGAGATGTTTTTTTCCTGCCCAAAGGAACATACTAACAGCTCTGTTATATCTATGTAGAAGACGAGGAGGGAAATGGAGTGGGGGAAGGTAGGTGATGTCATTGATTTGGGGGGCAGTAATCATCTTTATAACATTAATTTAACCCAACAAAGAGAAGCCTAGTTTTGTCCAATTTTGTAATTTTACATTTTTTGGTTAAGAGGGAGGAGGTTTATTTGCATAATGTTTTCCAATCCTGAGCTTTATGCCCAGATTAGTCATTCTGGCTGGAAGCCATTTAAACTGCCAGTGTTCTCTTACACATGGGGGTGTCACAAAGACGGCCAGAGTGGGTTGCGTCAGACCAGAAAGGAATTCAAACACAGACAGTTGTTGTGATGATGAGCTGAGTGCAATGGCTGCACTCAGCGTTTATTAACAAATAAAAGGTTTGAAAACAGCACAAAACAGGACACGGCACTTGCGCCAAAATAAACAGACATACAAAACGACTAAACACTAAACAGACGGTGCAGGACAGACGAACAAACACGGTGAGTACAAACAAAACACTTATTATCTTTATAATTACGATTTTACTCCTCTCTCTCTCTCCCGTTCTCCACTCTCTGAACACCTCACCCCTACTGAGTGAAAATGTGCATCTATATATACTGTTGTGCTGGGATTCAATTACTAATTAATTATTCACTTGAATCCCAGCACGTGAATTAATTCTGTGCAACCCCGTGCTCACATATTACATTTAACCAGCACGTGAAGTGATTTGTGCCCTCCTCGTGCCTAAATACAAATCTACCTTTTTAAATCACACGTGAAACACAGACCCGTTTATATCCCGTGTACCAATGACTATACACCAACATTAACACACGCACGCAACATACAACACATAATAAGCACACAGGGGCGGGGCACATTGCCACATATACCCCCCCCTGTGCAAAGCACACATGGCCTCAACGGCCACCTCCCCCCTTAAAAATCCAGCAGTCCAGGACAAAGTCTCGGGCTGGGAAGGGAGGCTTCAGTGGGCCCATGGCTGGCCATGCTGTCAGCACCCCTGCCGACAGCTCCCAGACTGACTCCTTCAGCCGGGGCAGTCCTGGCAGCGGAAAGGCTGCTTGGGGGATGGTCTGATGACCTCCCCTCTTCTTCGTGGCCGGCAGCTCCCTCTTCCGGGGCTCCGGCCACAGTCTCTTCTGCAGCACAAGTGCTGCAGTGGGAGCAGGTGTCCGGACCTCCCCCACGATCTCCGGCAGCGAAACTGCTGCAGTGGGAGCAGGTCTCCGGACCTCCCCCACGATCTCCGGCAGCGAAACTGCTGCAGTGGGAGCAGGTCTCCGGACCTCCCCCACGATCTCCGGCAGCAAAACTGCTGCAGTGGGAGCAGGTCTCCAGACCTCCCCCACGATCTCCGGCAGCGAAACTGCTGCAGTGGGAGCAGGTCTCCTGACCTCCCCCACGATCTCCGGCAGCGAAACTGCTGCAGTGGGAGCAGGTCTCCTGACCTCCCCCACTTTCTTCGTGGCCGGCAGCTCCCCTTGGTGGGGTTCCGGCCACAGTACTTGGCCGGATGCGGCGCGGCTGGCAACCCCAGGCGATGCCAGACAGGCATCCTTGGGTGAAGCGTGGCAGGGAGTCAGGACCAGCCGGGGTGCGGATGTTGGCCCTCTTCTCGGCCTCTGCGGCCAGGCGGTTCTTCCCCATGTTTCCCTCAGCAGCCTATACAAGGGCTGCTGAGGGCCGCCAGCTTCAAGTCCTGGTCTTTCTGGTGAAGGGAGAGGCAGCTCCTGCTTCTCTCCCCCTGATGGTGATGGAGGCAGAGGCAGCTCCCGCTCCTCTCCTCGTGATGGTGGGGAAAGTGATACCAGCAGGCATTCATCCTCTGCTGGTGGGGGAAGTGATACCAGCAGGTATTCATCCTCTGCTGGTGGGGGAAGTGATACCAGCAGGCATTCATCCTCTGCTGGTGGGGGAAGTGATACCAGCAGGCATTCTCCCTCTGCTGGTGGAGGTGGAACCAGCAGGCATTTTCCCTCTGCTGGTGGCTTGGGTCCCAGGGCTGTGGAAGCCCCGACTTGCCTCCCTTTGGGCTGTGGACGTACCGACTCCTCCCTTTTGGGCTGTGGACGCACCGACTCCTCCCTTTTGGGCTGTGGACGCACCGACTCCTCCCTTTTGGGCTGTGGACGCACCGACTCCCCCCTCTTGGGCTGTGGACGTTCGGGCTCCCCCCTCTTGGGCTGTGGACGTTCGGGCTCCCCCCACTCAGGCGTAGGACGTTCGGGCTCCTCCCACTCAGGCGTAGGACGTTCGGGCTCCTCCCACTCAGGCGTAGGACGTTCGGGCTCCTCCCACTCAGGTGTAGGACGTTCGGGCTCCTCCCACTCAGGCGTAGGACGTTCGGGCTCCTCCCACTCAGGCGTAGGACGTTCGGGCTCCTTCCACTCAGGCGTAGGACGTTCGGGCTCCTCCCGTTTGGGCTGTGGACGCTCAGGCTCCTCCCATTTGGGCTGTGGACGCTCAGGCTCCTCCCATTTGGGCTGTGGACGCTCAGGCTCCTCCCGCTCGGGCTGTGGACGCTCAGGCTCCTCCCGCTTGGGCTGTGGACGCTCAGGCTCCTCCCGCTTGGGCTGTGGACGCTCAGGCTCCTCCCGCTTGGGCTGTGGACGCTCAGGCTCCTCCCGCTTGGGCTGTGGACGCTCAGGCTCCTCCCCATAACTGCGGAAGGGACAGTGGGCGAACAGGTGATCCTGGTCGCAGAGGAGGCACCCCGGCGATGGCTTGTTACATCGCCGTGGATGCCTGGCCCTTAGGCGGCACTCCTCCTCCCTGTCCTTCACCTCTTTATCTGTCTCTGCCTCCCGCTTGGGCTGTGGAGGCAAAACCAGCAGGCATTCACCCTCTGCTGGTGGAGATGGGGACAGCAGGTACTCCTCTGCTGGTGGTCCTGCTACCTGGGCTGCTGTTCCGTTTATCGTTGCCTCCAGGTAGCTGAGGAGAAACTCCACACCTTCCTCCAAGGTGTTTGGGGTGTGTTCCTGCTGATAGGCCTCCCATCTCTCACTGTCCATCATCCACAGGGCCCGGACGACTATGGGCAGAGACTGGGCCTCCAGCCCAGCATTCTCCAGGAACCAGTCCCGCCATTTTGTGGCGTCTTCTGCCATTATATATTTATTTATTTATTTTTTTATTTATTTTTTTTTTTTAAACAAAACCCCTCCTGGTCTGACGCTTGGAGGCGCGGCTATCCCACGATGACACCACGTGTCACAAAGACGGCCAGAGTGGGTTGCGTCAGACCAGAAAGGAATTCAAACACAGACAGTTGTTGTGATGATGAGCTGAGTGCAATGGCTGCACTCAGCGTTTATTAACAAATAAAAGGTTTGAAAACAGCACAAAACAGGACACGGCACTTGCGCCAAAATAAACAGACATACAAAACGACTAAACACTAAACAGACGGTGCAGGACAGACGAACAAACACGGTGAGTACAAACAAAACACTTATTATCTTTATAATTACGATTTTACTCCTCTCTCTCTCTCCCGTTCTCCACTCTCTGAACACCTCACCCCTACTGAGTGAAAATGTGCATCTATATATACTGTTGTGCTGGGATTCAATTACTAATTAATTATTCACTTGAATCCCAGCACGTGAATTAATTCTGTGCAACCCCGTGCTCACATATTACATTTAACCAGCACGTGAAGTGATTTGTGCCCTCCTCGTGCCTAAATACAAATCTACCTTTTTAAATCACACGTGAAACACAGACCCGTTTATATCCCGTGTACCAATGACTATACACCAACATTAACACACGCACGCAACATACAACACATAATAAGCACACAGGGGCGGGGCACATTGCCACAGGGGGACATATTCCAGATAGTGGCACAGCCTCTGATCTTGACCAGTTGATCATATATCCTGATATCTGTGAAAAGGAATCTGTTAATGAGAGCATGCGTGGGACAGCTGTCTGTGGATTAGATAACAGTAGTAATATTAAACACAAAAAACTATGTTTTAATTGACGGTAAGAGCTGACAATGCTGAAAGACGTGAAATTGTCAGGTAGGGCCACCACTGCGCACTTACTTGATCCGTGTTCTGACATGGCTTTCCAGCACACACTGCTGAACTGGTACAGGAGGTGGGGTCACTTCAGACAACATGTGTGGTCACCACTGGGCAGGGCACTGAGTTCCCCATGATTCAAAAGTTCTGTGAAACAGCCTAATAGATATCCTCTGAAACATATCAAATGCTGTCCCGGCAAAATTCCAACATTACGCTAAATATTCTCGGGGTAGCTCCAGATGTGTCAAACTATGCTACTTTGGAAATAAAATAAATAAATACCTATGCAGACCTATGCTTTCAAAGAAAATGATCAAACTATCTGATTTATTTATTCACTATTAGTAGTGTTGTTGTTGTGGATTATTATTATTATTATTATTATTATTATTATTATTATTATTATATGAAAATGAAGATGATCGTGTATGATTGATTGTTTTGGCCAGGTTACAATATTTCAATCAATCTATGTATTTTTATATAGCTCCTTTCATGGCTATGCCATCCCAAAGCGCTTTACAGGAAAAATCTAAATAAATAAATACAAAGTACAATGTTGTAACTAAAAAAAAAAAAAACTGAGAAACATGGATTACAAACATTACAAAACTATGGAACCATTGCTGCCACTTAAACAAAAAAAAATGAAGATTTTTTTTTTTCGGATTACAAAAAGTGCTGTAACAAAAAAAAAAAAAAAATCCTTAAAACAAGAATGTTGTCAACCAAAAAATAAATAAAATTTAGATCAAGAAACTTTGTGATTCCGGCCGGTAATTCCTCCCTACATCAGACCTCAATCTGACCAATAAAAAAATGTGAGTCTAATCCGTGCAGCAATCAGAGAAAGGGTGTGAATATTAATTAAACTTACACTATGTGTTCATGTTTTAAGATTGTCAGTATCAGGTGTGTGGTTCTGTATAGTCTTCTCTGCTGGAAGCGAGCTGTTCTGCATGATCTTCCTGTGTAAGAACAAACTCTTGCATTTTGATAATATGTATTCATCAAAACAGTACATTATGTGGGGCATCGAAGTGTGTCTTGGGTTACTAGAAAACCCTGTTGGATGCATTTGAGACGCATCCATTTATAACCATGTGGTTTCACATGGTTACCAGTTTCTGCCAACAAGAACAGTGCTACTTCAAGTACATCAGACTATTACTATTATTATCATTATTACATTTCCGACAGCACTAGTTATTTGATTTTAAGACCCCTTGTAAAGTTAAACTCCATTTAAATGACTCAAACATTGCAGTATTTCTCGATGACGTGGGTAAGGCCATGGTTGAAATCAAAGTGAACGGTTTCTGACTCAGCAAAAACAATGTGAGTTATCTTTTTGATTGCCCATGTGTCATGCACTTAACAATGTGCTTTACACATTCACAGATCAAAGAACTGCCCTGGTCGGCTCCAGGTTGTGTTCATTAGTGTAAATGCAGTTGTTACGTAAGCAGTAAGGCAGGACAGGGTGTGTGATATGCTCTAATATCAGCACACATCGGGTGCGTTGCAACCGCCCGGGGTGTGGTGATGTTAGAGTATATCACACACCCTAAAGTTAGGGTGGTTAGGGCTCTGGACTCTTGACCGGAGGGTCGTGGGTTCAATCCCTGGTAGGGGACACTGCTGCTGTACCCTTGAGCAAGGTACTTTACCTAGATTGCTCCAGTAAAAAAAAAAAAAACTGTATAAATGGGTAATTGTATGTAAAAAATAATGTGATATCTTGTAACAATTGTAAGTCGCCCTGGATAAGGGCGTCTGCTAAGAAATAAATAATAATAATAATAATAAAATGGGTCAACTAACTAAATAGAAAAAAAAACAAACAAAAAAAAACATTTTTAATGAACAAAAAAGTCATTTTTATTCAATATCCTTCCGACTCTGTCTGACCTAAGAAAACATAATTAAAAAATAAAGATTTTGGGGGCTCCCGAGTGGTGCATCCAGTAAAGGCGTCCTCGGTCATTATTGTTTAGAATTAGTTGTTCTAGAAATGGTAGAAGGAGCATGTGTACAAAAACCGACAGCACTCACCAATTCCCATTACTTATGCTTCTTAGGCTACTGATGTCCTTTCACACACCCATATATATTAGTCTTAGCGAACTGCGTAAATGTTAATGTACTAAACAAAAGTATTATGCGTTCAATAATCACAAATACGAGTTAATGTGGAACAAATATATTAAAAACAACTCATGATGTGTTGGTTTCAAACACAGGTACTTTGTTGAAATGTTAAAATTAATTATGCAGAAAATGTGGAAACTTACACAAACGCTGTTAATATAATAAATACATAATTTGTGTGCATTTGCTAATTAGTTATAAGGGTATATAAAATCATAGGCCTACTTACATCGTAATTGCGACAAAAATGGATAGATGGATAAGACGCAGACAAACACTGGCTAGATTAAGTCTTGTATGGGAAGAACTTCAGTCCCATCCAATGGGTTTGCAGGAAAGGAATCGTGCATCTATTGCTTTCTTTCCAGCAGAGACCCTCATCCACTTCGTCCCTATGTACAGACCTCTATTTGTGCATCGGCAGGAAAGACGAATGCGGGCGCATCATCGTCCCTCTGTTTGGTGGGAGGAGGTTGTGCTTCACGATTCTTTCTCTGACGAACAATGGATTGAAACATTTTGGGTCATCCGAGCTACGTTTGACCAACTGGTGGAACTTGTACGGGTGGACATGGAGCCATTACATGTCCGTACACCTGTGCGCTGCAGAAGCGAGTGGGTATTGCTCTGTACAAACTTCTCGGACCGCTGATTCGGCAGGACTGCGCACAGCAGAACGGGGGCCCATCTTAGCAAGAGTTGGGGTAGGCACCTGCAGTTCTCTTGTTATTGTGTCTTAGAAATTCGACGTGCAACGCAACCACCTCTTGGTGCTGTTGATCAGCGTGGTCCAGCCTTTCCAAGAGGTGGATGTTTTGCCGATCCTGCCTGGCAGCGGTGCGTGCAATCAGACGGTACATCCTTCTGTACTCCAGCCGCATCAGACGATGCTCCTGGATCAGCAGCTACAGTGTTCAAACCAACTTTAATTTAAAGAAGAACAGTTGTGAATTGCTTCACAGCTTTTGTTTTACATGTGAATCCTAAGAATAATATGTGAAAAACAAAACATATCGCATATTGTGACAAAGAGAGAGTGAACTCTTGTTTTAGATGTGTATTCTGACTGGTTCGGGCACTGGGGAGGAGGAGGAGGAGGAGGCAGAGACGCGGTGCGCACCGTCGCAGAGACGCGGTGCGCAACGTCACAGACCCGGTCGGGAAGCGCGTGGCAATCACGCATTGGCTGACGGCGGTTGCCGTCGCTGACCAATGGGGACGGGACGGGGCGTACAAAAGGGGCCGTGGCCCGGGGTTCTGTTCCTTCTGGAGAGAGAGAGAGACAGAGAGAGAGAGAGAGAGAGAGATTTTTGATTTTTAAATCCCTTTATTGAACAACACAAAAGAAAAACAACAAAACATTAAAATAACATAAATACAACTAGTAAATTCCAGCACTGGTCATAATAGAACAAGAATAAAACACAGATAAATAACTGAAACATTCTAAAAACAGCAAAAAAAAACTAAAAACACACCAACAATTTTAAAAATTAAAAATTAGCATGCCATCTTCACCCACTGCACACACCCCATCCTCAATACACCACCTCATCATAAAATTATCCATATCATTCATCATGCTGTAATAAGAAAAATCAGCTTTTACCCTGGTTACAACCAGAACTCTAAAAACACACAGGGCATCATCTATACCAGTGCTAGATAATCTGTTCTTACGGGATTTTAAAATCGCCAGCTTCGCTTGACCCAGGAGAAAATTAATCAGGGCACACCGATGACGATATTTAAAAGAATACTTAATACTTAAAATTAATAACTCTTTAGTAAAACGCACCCCGAGGTTCATCAGCAGGCCTTCTAGAAAAATAAAAAAAGGCCGGAGTCGTGGGCAGTCTGTAAAAAGGTGAAACACAGTTTCCACAGCGAGACAGAAGGGGCACTGCTCCCCCACACCTGGGTCAACTCGGCTCAGCCAGCGGTTCGTGGCGACAATGCCATGCAACACTCGCCACTGCAGGTCCCCGGAACGCTTGGGCAGAGGCAGCTTGTACAGCACCCTCCAGGACGGCCGCACAGACTCCTCTATCGCCAGGTGAGCCCTCCACTTGGTATCAGTCAGGTCTTTAAGTCTGTGATAATGCCGGGTCTTAACCACAGTGTCGTACAGCTGCCTCTTCTCTGCAGAGTGAAACTGTAAATTGGTCTCTTCATCCAGGGATAACAGCATCCCGGGTCGCTCCCCCCCCCCTCCTCCTCCTCCTCCGGCAGTGCAGGGGAGAGCAGCACTGATTGGAAATCAGGCTCATGCTCCGGGGCCTGCCTCTCTGAGAAGCACTGCGCCACGAACTCCAACACTGCTGGGCTCAGGGAGGCTCGGATCTCTCTCAGCACCCTCCCTATGAAACGCACCGAGCGCAGACCCAACACTGCAGTCAACTCGGCCCCAGTCTTCCATCGCCACTCAGTCCAGTCTACCAGGTGACACAGGGTGGTGACTCCGGCCTGTAAAAACACTAAAAAAAGCTGTTTTGAATTAAAAGCATCAATGTTAAAAATTCTATTAAAAAACAAAGGCTCCTCAAAAATAAAACATGTACAGAGGCTTTCATCTGTCCTTAAAATCTTAATTAACCCCCAGGCATTTAACATGTTACTGTAAAAGCTTTCCAGCTCAGTTCTAATAACTTTACTGGGGGTCATTAAAAACAGCTGTCTGTCTAAGCCAAGCCCCCCAACCCTCTTGAGGAGGGACAAAGCCATGCCTCTCCAGCTCAGCTCAGGGGTGTACAGCAGTCTCTGGGCTGCCTGCAATCTGAACGCAGCGACCCGGGAGGGGATGTCAATCAGTCCCTGCCCTCCTTCGTCTCGGGGCAGGTACAGTACTGCTGGTTTCAGCCAGTGGTTTCCATCCCCCCAAAAAATTAACTAGTTTTTTCTGGACCTGCTGCAGCAGCCCTGGGGGAGGGTCTAGACACATTAATCTGTGCCACAGCATGGACGCTACCAAGTTGTTAATCACAAGGACCCTCCCCCTGAAGGAGAGGCGGTTCTGCAGCCACTGCCAGCTCTGTAGCCTTCCTGCTACCTTCTCCAGCACCCCCTCCCAGTTTCGCTGCATGAATGCCTCAGTTCCTAAGTACACCCCCAGCACTTTTAATCCAGTTCTGTTCCACTCCAGCTTCTGTGGCAGGGACGGAGGAGGCTTTCTCAGCCAGCTCCCTGCAAGGAACGCTCCACGTTTTGGCCCAATTCACCCGTGCTGAGGAGGCTCTTTCAAAGCTCGTCATGCATGACTCCAGCACCGCCACGTCTTTATCGCTGGTTACAAACTAACTAACATTAGAGCCGTGACTTAAAATCGCCTTCCCCTTCCACTCTGACAGCCAGTGCGCTTCATTGCTGCTGTCAGAGTGGGTCTCCTGCAATAGAATAACATTGGCTTTTTTAAACTCAATAAAATTAAAAAATTGGGCTCTCTTAAAATCATCATGGCAACCGTTTATATTTAAAGAACTCACTAAAAACTTATCCATAAAGGAAGAAAAAAATAAAATAGCAATAAATAAATACAAAAAACAAGGGTAAAAGCTTTAAAATTGAATTGATCCATTACAAACCTTTTGATTGCTCAACCATTTTTCTAGCAGTGCTTACAAACTTTTTCAAACGAAACCTCTTTTTCCTGTCAAATTCCTCTAAACTCGCTTTTCTTAACAGTACATTAGCAGAGGCTAAAAACAATTTCAAATCAGGAAAGAAAAGTGGAATTTCAACTCCCCTTTTACCCTTTGTGCAATCCATAAAATTAATAAACTGATCAAGCGAATACAGTTTCTTTTTTTTGGGCTGACTGACCTGGATGTCGGAGAGCATCGAGGTGTCAGAGAGCTCTCCCTCCTCATCCTCGTCTTCTCCCGCGAACGCCTCCCATTCCTCGGCCGAATCCTCCTCTCTGGCTCCAGACTTCTCTTCCTCCGGCCGTGAGGACTCTGCTGAGGGCAGGGCTATGGCGTCACTGGATGCTAGTCCAGCGCTGCCACTAGCCTCCTTCCCTGTACGGGGGAGCTCCGCAGCCACGGCCTGATCACCGGCGTCGCCGCCGCTCTCCCCCGGCCCCGACTCTCCAACAGCGGCAGCGCTGGGCTGAGACCCCGCATCACCACCAACCAGCGAGCCGTGGCTCGGCTCCCCAGGAGCAGCGAGTTGAGGCTTGCCGCTACATTTGTGAGCCGCCACAGGGCCCCAGATAGACTCCCCCACGACCACTGCTTCAGATCTTTTCTGCATTTTCTTTTTTTTAATCACAGCAGTAAAGCTCCCCTCAGGATCGGCAGTGGGTTCCTGTACGGTTGACTCTGTAGGAGGATCCGCTACTGTAGACTGCTCCTCCGCAGCAATCCTCTTCTTAACTCGGGGCGCAGGCACGGGCGTCTCCGCCGACTCCTTCACCTGTGCTCCCCGAACACCCTCAGCCTGACCAGCCCCCTGCCTTTCAGCGCTGTCCTCCGCCGCAGCCGCTGATCTGAGCTTAGGGCAGGCTTGCTTCATATGCCTTTCTTCGCCACAATGAAAACATTTCATTGTGTCCGAAGTTGCAAAGATAACACACTCCTTCCCCTCTATAATAAACCTCCAGGCTACATTAAGATCCTGCCCTGGGTTATGCGGCAATACAAACACTTGTCTATGTTTCACCTCGGGGTTCTTACAGCCTAGCGGAATCATTCTAATCGGGGACATGATTTTACCGTATCTTGCCAATTCTCTTTCAATCACTGCATTTGGAATAAAAGGGGGGACATTTGATAAAACCACTTTCCTTAGAGGAGTTGAAAGAGGTAAAGCAGAAATAAAAGCACCATTGACAGAAAATCCTTCCTCTACAATCTTATTTACCAGTGTTTCTTGACTTAAAAACACAACAATGGCCTTATTCATACGTGAAGCAGATTTTATATTGTTAAAACCAATTGACTTACCGACCGATAACAGTACGTCCTCCACGGAAACTTCATTGTCGGGCACACACCTGAACCCATGTCTCCTTGTCAGTCCCTGTATACCTCCGGAGTGTGAGCCCATTTCGGGCTACACAAACTAACTTAGCCTCCCAAACGGCAAGGCCAACAGATAGATAAATAGAAAAATAAATAAACAAATAAATAAATAGATAAATAAATAAAAATGTAGATGATATAAATATATATATATTTAAAAGAAACTTATAAAATTCCTTTTAAATTAAGCGTGTAAAAATAGTAAAACCAAGACTGTAAGAACAGACCTGCACTATTCAAACACGCCGCTCTCAGCTCACAAGCCCCTCCCACAATCCCACAATCCTGAGAGAGAGAGAGAGAGAGACAGAGACAGAGACAGGAGTGCAGCCAATAGCGCTTGCAGGGCTGAATTGGGCCGGTTCCCCTTACTCCACTCCATACAGAAACGAGCGCTCAACTACTGGGTCCATCTACAGCAGGCCGATCCGCAGTCCTACCACCACACTGCACTGCGGAGCTGCTCACAAGCCCCCACAAGAGAATCCCCTCAGTAGAATGGTACTGAAGCTCAGCCAATTGAGCCAAATTAACACCAGTGAGCTTCAGAACACCACCAACAAAAAACTCCCAGCACAAAAAATGAAACAAATTAATCTAAATCTGGAAAACAATTATAATGCTATCTGGCCCTAAAAAAGAATTTACCCTGGCAGAATATCTGGTCAGGGTCAAAAACACAAAACATAGACAGATCCTGACCAAGTACAGACTCAGTGACCACAGCCTGGCCATCGAAATTGGCCGGCACAAAAAAACCTGGATTGCCAAAGAAAAAAGGCTGTGCTGTCACTGTGATCTGGGAGAGGTAGAGACAGAGCTGCACTTCCTGTTGTCCTGCCCAAAATACACAGAGATACGGGGGAGATATATCCCCCAATTCAAAAACCAAATGGCAGAGTTTAACCTCCTCTCCAATTCAAGTAAAATCCCCATCCTTCTAGGAGAGGAGGAGCGAACTGCAAATCTAGCAGCACAGTATGTGTTTGCCTGCCACAACCTGAGGGACAGTGTGTGACACCCTGCATACACGACCATGGGTTACTGGTGAGGAGGAGGGAGGTAGTTATATTGTTCAAAGGGAAGGGGACAATGGCTTTTGTGTTTGTTATGTTCTGTAATTTTATTTCTGTTTTATTATTTCTGTTTTGTATTATAAAAGCTTTGGCAATACCTGAGCGTTCTTGTCATGCCAATAAAGCATTTTTGAATTTGAATTTGAATTTGAGAGAGAGAGAGAGAGAAACTAACTAGCAGGGAGACAGAGGAAGGGAATTAAAAGACGGGTCGTTTTTGTGGTTTGTACTTTCCTGCTAACCCATCTACTCTTTGTATTTGTAGAGCACTAACGGGACGCTCCGGGAATACGCTGGAGGAGCGACCACCCGGAAGTGCTGAGTTTATTACCCCGTGTTTTTCCCGTTTCTGGATTACAAAAAAAAAGACGGACTATTTTTGTTGTTGGTTTATTTGGGACTGCAACCCCGTTTCTCTTTATTTTGTCGGGTTACACATTGTTGTGTACCCCGGCTTCCCCATTGTTTATTGAATTTATCATTATTATTTTTTGAGTGCGTTCTGGTTACCTGTGGAAAGGAAATAAAAACCAGGCGCTTGATTGAAAGACTGGACTGGGGTCTGTTATCTTACACCACACTACGTTCATCCTGTCACACATATGCACACACACTTAGCCTGACATGCATAAAATGGCTTGATATCCCCAACCATTTGTTTTTTCACAAATTATTATTAGGATTCACATATAAAACAGAAGCTGTGAAACAATTCACAACTGGTATTCTTTAAATTAAAGTTGTTTTGAAAACGCTAGCTGCTGTGGTTGGGGATATCAAGCACTTTTGATTGATGCTGGGACGGTGGTGTGTATATGCGATATGTTATTGTATTCACAAATTATTCTTAGGCTTCACAGGTAAAACACAGACTGTGAAACAATTCACATTTGGCATCCTTTAAATTAAAGTTGGTTTGAGCGCTGTAGCTGCTGTGGTTGAGGAGATAAATCAATTTTACGCGTGTCAGGTAGGCTGTGTGCGTATATGTAGTATGTTATTGTTTTTCACAATTTATTTGTTTGATTCACATGTAAAGGAGGGCTCGTGAAACAATTCACAATTAGTCTTCTTCAGATTAAAGTTGGTTTGAACGCTGTAGCTGCTGTGGTTGTGGAGATAAAGCTCTTTTACGCGTGGCTGAGGCTAAGTGTGCATATATGCGGTATGTTATTTTCCAGAAATTATTCTTAGTATTCACATGTAAAACAGAGACTGTGAAACAAATTCACAACTGGTCTCCTTTAAATTAAAGTTGGTTTGAGCACTCTAGCTTCTGTGGTTGGCGAGATACAGCCATTGTCATTCATGTTGGGTTAGCTTGAGTCGAATATCAAACGAATATCAAACGTCAAGCTAACTTTACCGCGGTAGCATATTTTAGTTTAGAAAAGTAAATGATGGCTGGCGCAGTTACTATATTGTATTGATGGGGCTGGTATTTCACAGGACGTCTGGGAGGATGAGGATTCCAGCAAATGGTCCGATGCCACTGCCACTGGCCGGTCACCCATTAACCGGTGCATTTCCTCCCAGAACCGAAATTGGGACCTCGAGCTTTGACCGCAGGACTGCAGGCGTTTTCTCTCCTGCAGGTACAGATATCTCAGTTTCTTGAATTTATCTCGTACCTGCAGGAGCGTTCTATTTATACCAAGTTCAGCCAGAGCACCGGTCGTACTGGTGAAAATAGTGGCATTTCTTTGGCGAGGTCAATCCAGTTCATCCATAACCCCCAGGTCCGTAATAATTTGGAGGAGGGAACGAGTTTCCTCATCCGTCCTGCGGACCTGGTGTTGCATGCTGTCAGGAGGGGTGGAAGCTTGAAACATCCTGCGGGAAAAAAAAAGCTACATTATTCGTAGTATTATTATTAAGATGATAATGCTGGTAATAATGATCTAGTAGTTCTCATACGTTCATAATACACTGAAATGAATAAATAATGTTATAAACTGCTAACATCATTGTATTGGTATAAATCAACATCTCTATATACAATTTATATATAATTTAGCCGCGACCCTCATCAGGAGAAGCGGATTGATAATAATGGATGGATGGATATTTAACTGATTTGTATTAGTAAGACTGGGATAAGGAAAATCTTACTGACGCTACAGAGGAGGACAACAGGGTGGAAAGACTGTTCCCAGAGAAGAGCGTTCTTTTACATAGGGGAAGTGGAGGAGGTATCGTGTTATTTCATGAAAGTTAAGTATTTTGCACGACTGTGGAGTTTGTTGCTATGGGACTAATTAGGCCAATTAGCGCGCACTTTACCAAAGTGTAATGACACTTGAGTCGCACACTTTTTTTGCCGTGCACTTTTGGAACGAGCACAATCATGCGTCATTTGCGCGTGACACGTCATGAATGCACTATAGTAGCGCGATTAAAACTTGCATGTAAACACCGCCAATGATCATGCAGTCAGAAGAATAGCTGCTTATAGAGCCGGATATTCCACTTCATACAGCCGTACATTTTCTTTAAAAATGAATTGATTTGAAGTTAAGAGTCGTACATCTTTTACCAGACACATTTCTTATGAAGTTCATATTGCAGTGTAGTGATGGTGATGATTGCAATGCTGAGTAACTGAAAGAATAAATAAAAATGAAATAAAATAAAGTGCATATTAACTTGCATAGTTAAAAGAAAAAAAATCTGTTTAATCAGTAGTAGTGATAGCATGTTGACACAATTTTAACACAGCACAGCACATCTCTTTTGTGCTAGGAGGGAATCTTAATAGTAGTGCTGCAAGAAACGATTATTAATGTAATCGATTAATCTATCGTTGATTGCTTCGATTATTCGGATAAATACCAACACATCACTCAATAGCAAATTAAACCATTTTGAATAGATTTTTATGTGCTTGTGGCAAAGTGGTTTGCAGTGCTCAGGTGTACAGGTGATGCAGGTGCTCCAGACAAAGGACAAACAAAGTTCACAGTTCAAGTCTTTAATTTCCTTGACCAAAGGTTTTAAATAATAAAGCTGGCTCTACCCAGCAATGGGTATTGCCAGCGCCAAAACAAGGGGTTGCAGTCCCGAAATAATAATGCGAACACGTAACACAGTCACAAACAACACGTCTCCAGACTGTGTGCTCTGGTGCAGGTGCGGTGCTCTGAGTGGTGCTGGTTTGTGCGTTCAGGTCCGGGCTGGCTTCTCACTGCAGCTCCCGGCTTCGTATCAGCCGTCTGGCAAAGACAAATACATGCTTTTTATCAATGGGACAACACTTCATTCCCGTTTCTCGTCCTTGTTTCCTCCCATTAACCACAACAAAGGAACCGATTAAGGCATCACGTCCCCCTAAAGTACCCTAAGCCCCGCCCCCTCTGATAGCTAGTTCAATCACGTCTCCTCCAGTTCATGTCTGAAACTTCACTCACAGTACTAGAGGGTGATGGCTTCAGGTAGCGTAACGCCGCCCTCTTCCTGAATGGCCGGCTTCCGACTGCCCCCGGAATGAACTGCCCAACCATTCATTACGAAGCCCGCAGTTCCTGTTGTACAGTGCTCTCACAGGTCGAGAGGGAGATTGCTGATTCGAATTCATTCGCTCTTCGTCACATGTACCCAGTACATACATGTCTCGAGATGATTGCTCTACAATTTGCTTTTCTATTTCAGCAGCAAAAATTACTGTACGATTTCGAAAGTATCTAAAATGCTAAATAATGAATACTCAGCATAGTATCCTTCTGGAAAAAAAAAAAAAAACTGCCAAGGTCAAATGATGGCTAATGCGTTGAGACCATTAAACATACCATAAATGAACTTTAGAATTTTACAAGCTGAAACTACTGAAGTTGACCACTTTATAAGACACAAAACAACTATGCATGTTAATTATTGCTTTTTGATTTTTTTTTTTCTAACAACAATGGAATGACATGGTGGGGGGGAGTCCTTTACATTCTTCACTTCTAAAACTATTCTATTACATTTCACAGCGGGATCTACTTTAAACAAATACTGTCAGTCCATAAATATTTGCGACCAAAATATTTGGCGAATCACACCCATAAAACCAATTTCGTTTTTATTTACATGATATTTTTAGTTTTTTGTGGCTGACTGCTGCTACTGGTAGTGGCAGCCTTATTGCTGGCAGCTGGTTTACAGGGCTCTTTTTTTCCCCTCTATCCTCGCTATTTTTGCTGAACACAAAGTTTAAAAGACTGAGACATTATTTAAAACAACAGTTGTTTATTTAACCCTTAGCTTTCGATCAAATTCGATCAAAGCGGAAACACTGGTGATTGACAGCTTATTTAACTAGTAATACAAACTTTTCTTAATTAGTCCTGCCCCCCAGACCTCCAACTACCTATCACAACCAAGTTTGTTGTGATGGAAGCATTTCAGTGAGTTACACCAATGAAATAAGTGCAAGAAGTAGCTGACGTAGTTTGACCACGTGTAGAGTGTGTTTCCATTGTCTGGAGGGCAGGACTAATTAAGAAAAGTTTGTATTATTGGTTAAATAAGCTGTCAATCACCTGTGTTGAAAAGTTAAAGGATTGGTTTCTAAACTACAGAAGAACGGCGATGACGCTTGTTTCCTATATGGCCATTGGATAAAAGAGAAATATTTTTGTTTTGTGGGCGTTGCGTTGTCGGTCTCACAGCAGCCTTTTTTTAAATTGTCATTTGTATGTTGTCGTAGGAATTTAAATGTTTATAGTCTAGAGCAGGGGTCTCCAATCCTGGTTGTGGATGGCCGATGTCCCTCCTGGTTTTTGTTCCAGCTGTACCCTAAATTACTTAATTAAGAAAGTTTATAAACGAGAGGAGGCCATTCAGCCCATCTTGCTTGTTTGGTTGTTAGTAGCTTATTGATCCCAGAATCTCATCAAGCAGCTTCTTGAAGGATCCCAGGGTGTTAGCTTCAACAACATTACTGGGGAGTTGGTTCCAGACCCTCACAATTCTCTGTGTAAAAAAAGTGCCTCCTATTTTCTGTTCTGAATGCCCCTTTATCTAATCTCCATTTGTGACCCCTGGTCCTTGTTTCTTTTTTCCGGTCGAAAAAGTCCCCTGGGTTGACATTGTCTATACCTTTTAGGATTTTGAATGCTTGAATCAGATTGCTGCGTAGTCTTCTTTGTTCAAGACTGAATAGATTCAATTCTTTTAGCCTGTCTGCATACGACATGCCTTTTAAACCCGGGATAATTCTGGTCGCTCTTTTTTGCACCAGAATTATCTCGGGTTTAAAAGGCAATTAAGCTTCTAATAAGTAATTTAGTGTACAGTTGGAACAAAAAGCAGGAGGGACACCGGCCCTCCAGGACCAGAATTTGAGACCCCTAGTATAGAGGATTTTAATAATATTTCCACATATATAGCTTTATCGGTCCAATACCAATTATTACCTAATAAGTGGAATCAAAGGTTCCATGGTATAGATAAATAGATGTTTCAATATTAAACCAATATAATCTTAGCTAAATTTAATCTAGTTTCATCGCTCTTTTTTGCACCAGAATTATCTCGGGTTTAAAAGGCAATTAAGCTTCTAATAAGTAATTTAGTGTACAGTTGGAACAAAAAGCAGGAGGGACACCGGCCCTCCAGGACCAGAATTTGAGACCCCTAGTATAGAGGATTTTAATAATATTTCCACATATATAGCTTTATCGGTCCAATACCAATTATTACCTAATAAGTGGAATCAAAGGTTCCATGGTATAGATAAATAGATGTTTCAATATTAAACCAATATAATCTTAGCTAAATTTAATCTAGTTTCATTACATATGCTTGAAATAGTGCTTGTTTACAGAATAAGGAAAGAGGAAACGATAGTTTAAATAAACTTGAAAGCATATTTTATTTTCAAAGATTATAAAGTTCTAGTTACAGAAATGAAACATTCTAAACACACACAAAGCAACAACGTATATAAGCTTATAACATCACAGTACATTAATACAAGCATTCCTAAAACATCAATCTAAAACATTCAAGATATTAATGCACCACTGAATGATAAGAAGTCATATATTTTAGGATATAGTTGAAAGTTTGTTGATTACACCGTGTAACAATATATATATATATTTTTTTTTGGTTCCTGGGTAGTAAGTGTTATTTCCTAATTGCTTATGCCTCAAAAGTATAGAAAATGGCTATTATTCCCCACAAACTTTGCTTTTGTGACCAGGTGTCACAAAGACGGCCGGAGTGGGTGGCGTCAGACCAGATGCAGGAAGTAACACACAGAGACTTTGAGTTTTGGTTAAGCTGAGCGCGTGATCGCGCTCAGCTTTTAATTAACAGAACAGAAAATAAACACAAGCACAAAACAGGACACGGCACTATCGCCAAAATAAATATATAAACAAAACGGACTAAACAGTGACAAACAAGGATGAACAAACACGGTGAGCACAAACAACTAATATTATTATTCTTTATCTTTCTTTCTCCTCTCTCTCTCACCCGTTCTCCACTCACCGAACACCAACCCCGAGTGACAGAAATGTGCATCTATATATACTGTTGTGCTGGGATTCAATTACTAATTAATTACTCACTTGAATCCCAGCACGTGAATTAGTTAAGTGTACTCCCGTGACCACACATTACATTTTACCAGCACGTGAAGTGATTTGTGCCCTCCTCGTGCCTAAATATAAATCTACATTTTTAAATACACGTGAAACACAGACCCGTTTATATCCCGTGTACCAATCTCTATACACCAACATTAACACACGCACGCAACATACAACATATAACACACAAATGCACACAGGGGCGGGGCACATTGCCACATATACCCCCCCTTGTGCGCAGCACACATGGCCTCAACGGCCACCTCCCCCCTTAAAAACCCAGCAGTCCAGGACAAAGTCTCGGGCTGGAAAGGGAGGCTTCAGTGGGCCCATGGCTGGTAATGCTGTCAGCACCCCTGCCGGTAGTGGCACGGCTGACAGCATGCTGGTCCCGTCCTACAGCGAAAAAGCTGCGGGGGCAGGTGGTCCCCCGACCTCCCCCTTCTTCGTAGCCGGCAGCTCCCCTTTCTGGGGCTCCGGCCACCGTACTCCCTGTGGAGGTACGGGCAGCAGAGGCAGCTCCTGCTCCTCTGCTCCGGGCGGTGGCGGAAGCAGAGGCAGCTCCAGCTCCTCTGCTCCTGGTGGTGGTGGAGGCAGAGGCAGCTCCAGCTCCTCTGCTCCTGGCGGTGGTGGAGGCAGAGGCAGCTCCAGCTCCTCTGCTCCTGGCGGTCGTGGAGGCAGAGGCAGCTCCAGCTCCTCTGCTCCTGGCGGTGGTGGAGGCAGAGGCAGCTCCAGCTCCTCTGCTCCTGGCGGTGGTGGAGGCAGAGGCAGCTCCAGCTCCTCTGCTCCCGGCGGTGGTGGTGGCGGAGGCAGAGGCAGCTCCTGCTCCTCTGCTCCTGGCGGTGGTGGTGGCGGAGGCAGAGGCAGCTCCTGCTCCTCTGCTCCTGGCGGTGGTGGAGGCAGAGGCAGCTCCTGCTCCTCTGCTCCTAGTGGAGGAAGCGGTGGTGGTGGCGGAGGCAGAGGCAGCTCCTGCTCCTCTGCTCCTAGTGGAGGAAGCGGTGGTGGTGGCGGAGGCAGAGGCAGCTCCTGCTGCTCTGCTCCTTGCGGTGGTGGTGGCGGAGGCCATGGGGCTGATGCTGGCCACTCAGAGGGAGGCTGTGGCAGTGCTGGCTCCCTCTGCTGTGGCGGCTGGGCTGGTGTGCGCCGTGCTGCCCTCATCAGCATGAATAGAGGCTGCTGGGGGACACCAGCCTCCTGCCCCTCTCCCCCCCAAAAATTTTCAGGGGGTTGAGCCTGTAACTCCTCCCCTTCCGGCTCTTGGGGCTGAACCAGCAGGCATTTTCCCTCTGCTGGTGGCTTGGGTCCCAGGGCTGTGGAAGCCCCGACTTGCCTCCCTTCGGGCTGTGGACGCACCGACTCCTCCCTTTTGGGCTGTGGACGCACCGACTCCTCCCTTTTGGGCTGTGGACGCACCGACTCCTCCCTTTTGGGCTGTGGACGCACCGACTCCTCCCTTTTGGGCTGTGGACGCACCGACTCCTCCCTTTTGGGCTGTGGACGCACCGACTCCCCCCTCTTGGGCTGTGGACGCACCGACTCCTCCCTTTTGGGCTGTAGACGCACCGACTCCTCCCTCTTGGGCTGTGGACGTTCGGGCTCCCCCCACTCAGGCGTAGGACGTTCGGGCTCCCCCCACTCAGGCGTAGGACGTTCGGGCTCCTCCCACTCAGGCGTAGGACGTTCGGGCTCCTCCCACTCAGGCGTAGGACGTTCGGGCTCCTCCCACTCAGGCGTAGGACGTTCGGGCTCCTCCCACTCAGGCGTAGGACGTTCGGGCTCCTCCCACTCAGGCGTAGGACGCTCGGGCTCCTCCCGCTCGGGCTGTGGACGCAAAACCAGCAGGCATTCACCCTCTGCTGGTGGAGATGGGGACAGCAGGTACTCACCCTCTGCTGGTGGTCCTGCTACCTGGGCTGCTGTTCCGTTTATAACTGCCTCCAGGTAGCTGAGGACCAACCCCACACCTTCCTCCCAGGTCTTACGGTCTGTTCCTTGGCATACGCCTCCCATCGCTCCTTATCCACAAACTGCAGGAACTGGACGACTATTGGAATAGACTGGGCCTCCAGCCCAGCATTTTCCAGCATCCAGGCCCGCACTTTGATGGCGTCTTCTGCCATTTTTTTATTTATTTCCTTTTTTTTTTTTTCCAATCCAAAACTGCGGTTCCTGCTCTGGCCTGAGTCCTGGAGGCGCTGTCGATCCCACGCAGGACACCACGTGTCACAAAGACGGCCGGAGTGGGTGGCGTCAGACCAGATGCAGGAAGTAACACACAGAGACTTTGAGTTTTGGTTAAGCTGAGCGCGTGATCGCGCTCAGCTTTTAATTAACAGAACAGAAAATAAACACAAGCACAAAACAGGACACGGCACTATCGCCAAAATAAATATATAAACAGAACGGACTAAACAGTGACAAACAAGGACGAACAAACACGGTGAGCACAAACAACTAATATTATTATTCTTTATCTTTCTTTCTCCTCTCTCTCTCACCCGTTCTCCACTCACCGAACACCAACCCCGAGTGACAGAAATGTGCATCTATATATACTGTTGTGCTGGGATTCAATTACTAATTAATTACTCACGTGAATCCCAGCACGTGAATTAGTTAAGTGTACTCCCGTGACCACACATTACATTTTACCAGCACGTGAAGTGATTTGTGCCCTCCTCGTGCCTAAATATAAATCTACATTTTTAAATACACGTGAAACACAGACCCGTTTATATCCCGTGTACCAATCTCTATACACCAACATTAACACACGCACGCAACATACAACATATAACACACAAATGCACACAGGGGCGGGGCACATTGCCACACCAGGACAGTGATATTTTGAAATGTACCTATTTTCCAGAACATTCCAGATAGATTCAGTGCTGAGTAAACTTGGAGTAACTTCTAGAACTTTCTAGAACTTTCCAGTAATATAAATAGTAGTATAAATACAGGGGCCTTAAGCCCACCAGTTCAGTTTAGTTCCAGCTGCCTAAGTGGATACATATCTGCATTTTTCTGAGATGGCATCAAGAGGCTGCAAGCATCCGGCAGACGCATTTTGCTATGTCTGCGGCCAATTTATCAAGACAAGAGCGAAAAAGTACTCCGTGGAAGCATCTGCTAAGATGTGTGAGGCCTACAAGGCATATTTCGGCATGCCTGTCAGGGATCAAGACAAACCCTGGGCACCTCATTTCACCTGCGAGCACTGCAAAAAAAACTCTGGAAGGTAAGATGGACAATTGTTGCTCGGAATTTATGTTATAAAATTTGTTAATTTTTAAAATTGTAAAAGTTTTTAATTTTAAAATGTTTTACAATTTTCAATGTTATTGAAAAAATATATCATATATGAAAAATGTTGCGAGAATCTCTTACACATTAGTCATGGGTGAAATAAATGTGTTTTTGTAGGATGGTACAGAGGGGAAAAGAGAGCCATGAAGTTCGCTATCCCAAGAATTTGGCGGGAACCCACTGACCACTCAAGCAACTGCTACTTCTGCATGGTGGACCCTTCCAAACGTCGGACTGGCAAGAATGCACCTGCTATCACGTATCCGGACCTTCCTTCATCCATCGCCCCGGTGTCACACTGCCATGAGCTCCCCGTACCCACTCCTCCGGAGAGAGAGCAGCCGTCTTTAGAAGAGAACAGCAAGTCAGAGAGCGAGGAAGACGTTGTAGATCCAGATGACAATTTCAGAGGTGGCGCTGGGGAGAGAAACCCATACTACCCCAACCAAAAAGACCTCAACGACTTGATTAGAGATCTTGGTCTCACAAAGTCCAATGCCGAGCTTTTGACGTCTAGGCTCAAGCAGTGGAACTTGTTGGATGAAAGTGTGCAAGTCGCAGATCAGAGGAAGCTTCACCAACCTTTTTCCAGCTTCTTCACCCATCAAGATGGGCTCTGCTTCTGCCACAATGTGACCAGTCTGTTCGAGGCAATCGGAATCGCCTGTAACCAGAATGAGTGGCGCCTCTTCATTGACAGCTCATCCAGGAGCCTCAAAGCCGTGCTGCTCCATAATGGTAACAAGTACCCGTCTCTTCCCCTGGCTCACTCGGTGCACCACAAAGAGGATTACAACAGCATCAAGACCTTGCTGGACGCCTTGAAGTATGATGAGTACGGCTGGGAGGTCATAGGAGGCTTCAAAATGGTGGCATTCCTGATGGGTCTCCAAGGCGGTTTTACCAAGTTTCCCTGCTATCTTTGCCTTTGGGACAGCAGGGACACCAAGGCGCACTACCACAGGCGGGACTGGCCACAGCGGACCGAGTTCTCTGTGGGGAGGAACAACATCAAGTGGGAGCCACTGGTGGACCCCCAGAAGGTGCTGATGCCACCACTGCACATCAAATTGGGCCTTATGAAACAATTTGTCAGAGCTCTAGATAAGGAGTCGGCAGCCTTCAAGTACCTTCAAGACTTCTTCCCTAAGCTGTCTGAGGCAAAGGTCAAAGCCGGTGTCTTCGTCGGACCACAGATAAAGAAGATCCTGGAGTGCAATGAATTCCCCAAGAAGCTCACAAGTAAGGAGAAAGCGGCTTGGAACAGCTTTGTCGCAGTGGTTCGGGGCTTCCTGGGCAATCACAAGGCCGAAAACTATGTGGAGCTGGTTGAGACTCTGGTGAAGAACTACGGCACAATGGGCTGTAGGATGTCCCTCAAAGTCCATATCCTTGATGCTCATCTGGATAAATTCAAGGAGGAGCAAGGCGAGCGCTTCCACCAGGATATACTGGACTTTGAACGCCGCTACCAAGGACAGTATAACGAGAACATGATGGGAGACCACATTTGGGGGCTGATTTGTGAAAATGATTTACAGTATAATCGTAAATCTCGAAAAACTACTCACTTCTAAATCTTTTGTAGTCATTTTTGTATTACTTTAGTATAAATACATCTTAATTTGGATTCATATGTTGTTTTTTTCTGACTTTATGTGAACGAAAAGACACAAATTCGCCCGTTTTCTCATTGGAAATAGGTAAATTTCAAAATATCACTGTCCTGGTCACAAAAGCAAAGTTTGTGGGGAATAATAGCCATTTTCTATACTTTTGAGGCATAAGCAATTAGGAAATAACACTTACTACCCAGGAACAAAAATTGTGTTACATAGTGTTACTGGACCTCTTAAAGAAAGCACGTTTCCTGGTATTTGAAGAAAAGATTTTGTGAATAAAAGAATTGGTGAGATGAGTTCTTCAGATTCCGATGAAAGGTGAAAGGTGAATTCCGTGTCCTCGCTGTGTGATCCTTTCCGGGACGGAGACGTGCCGATTCCTGATGCGTCGCAGTGAGTTGTCCTTTTCCGTGATGTCAGCAAAGCCGTGCTCGCTTGTTGACAGTGTTGGCGCGGAGTTTTAAACAGAGATCTGGAGCATTGTAGTATTTCTCAATAGTAGCTAATTATTGAAACAAACTCAATACCAGTAAAAGTTATTTTTTAAACACACCGAAGTATGACGGAGTCAAGCAGACATCGGGTTAAGGACTTTGTTTCTTTCAGAAGCATTCAGATGTTTCAAAGTGTGATGTCACCTCACTTCCCGATAGGGTGGTGATGAAGGCAGGCGTCAAGCAGGTAGGGAGATGGTAGGAAGGCAGCTAGCGAGCATCCATCTCCAAGAAACTTACTTAAAAAGTGTGATTACAGTTCCACCAATGAGCTAATCATCTTGTTCGATAAGTCAATTCTCCACAACAGACAGACTCAAAATCACCTAGGTAAATGACTGGCAGGTTAGAAGCAGGGCGTTCCTACCTCCTTGAAGTCATAAATCTATCAATTAATACTTCCAAGTTTAAACTTGACAAAATACATAACTCTGTTTTTGTTCGTCGTAGCTTCCTACAAGTTTCAATTTCAATTTCCCCATGAAATTTCTGTCTCATGCATGTGAAAACTGTTCATATTAGCTATACGTTTTATTGGTTTCAATATTGTGATTTCCGAGTTTCAACTAAATAATACATCCTTTTTTATACTTACGAACACTCGTGGTATTTTTCAGCTAGAACCATTCACGGATAATATCGTTTTTAATGACATCTTCGTTCACAGAGTTAATCTCCATAGGAACAAATGGGTCGTGTGTCATTACATCCAATTCCACCAGGGGTGACGCTTCATTATTTTCGATATTCTAGTTCTGATCTGGCTCCTGGCCGTCTATCATAGTATTTGAACCACGATAGAAAGAAGTGTGACTTAGCAGGCTTGTTAGTGGATAACAATCTAGTTTTTTCCACATAAAGTTTTTCCTGTTTACGTTAAATAGCTTGTCTGTTTTAGCAAGCCAGTTTAATTGTCCTGTTAGTGAAAAAAAACCTTTTGATGTAGAAATATCTGGACCAAAGTGTTACAAACCCCCATTATATCCCAAGGAATGTCTCTGTATAATTGTCCTTACACAGAGAATGATTTCAGTAAGAGAGTCCATCTTTTAAACCTATATATAAAATACATGGAATTTATATCACAATGTGCGAGACGTCTGCAGTTTAGAGTTTTCAGGAACTTGCGTGACTCCCTAGGAAAATCTATGGGAGTTTTTCAAGCAAAAGAACGTTGTGACACAAGAAGATTTAAAATACTTCTGTGGCAGGCAGAGTAACGGTAAAACTAGTTGTCCCTCACACAAATCTTGTTCCGGGCGTCGGGCGATATGAATTGCACCCCTGATACAGTATCAGTACACTTGCAATACGAAGTATGTATTGTTAGTGGAATTATACATTTGTGCCAAAAATGTTTGTGTTTATTTTTTCATATGCGAAAAATGTATAATAAAAGGCTTGCAAATATTTATGGATTTACAGTAACCTGTTTTGTTTTCAAAGCTTAATCTCCACATTTACTCTCTCTCTCTCTCTCTCTCTCTGCTTAAATAAACCGTCCGTCCGTGTGTGTGTGTGCGTGTGTGTGTGTGTGTATCGGGGCTTGGGGCTCACATCACTGCTGCTTCTGCGTTCTCTCACTGTTTGTTTGCATCGCGGCTGAGTGAACAAGGCTTAAGCAGGCTCTACCGGTGACGAGGGGGGGTTCGGTGAATCGATGATAAAAATATTAATCAATGACTGCAAAATTCACAATTAATCAATGAATTTGAATACTCGTTGCAGCACTACTTAATAGAAACATTTAACAAATAATTAAATGTAACCATTCTTGAATATGTAAAAACAGAGCTGACCAGTAGAACACTGCAGTTACTTCTGCTGCAAACCCAGATGGTCTCGATTTAGGTGGTTAAAAATTTGAATGTTTCTGTAATATCATTCTAAAATCTACAAAGCTGTTGTAAACACCCTTTTTAAGGCAATGCACATTTAATTATTGATATGTTGTTATGATGTGTGATATCCCAAATATTACCACAGCCCCTCCTAATTACCATGAAATGACACTCACTGGGGTGACACTTAGAGGTTTCTTGTAAACCCTTGTCAAAATAAAAAAGACAGGGTCAAGGAATCTTTTTTCATGAATATTAGCTCTACAGTCATAGTGTCTATTTTCATTGTAAATCTAGCCATTGTTAACCACAATCTTTCACTATAGAATGGAATTCAGTCACATCACCGAAGACGCAGTAATGAACTTCTGTCAGATGCTTTCTACAAACCCCAGCCCGAAACCCTTGTGTCTGAATATACAGATGTCAAAAGAAGGTCTGAGGTTGTCCTGTTACACAGATAATAGGTGGATTAAGGAGAAAGGGTAAGAACATACATTTAAATTGTTATTATTATTTAATCATTTAGCAGGCGTTTTTATCGAAAGCGACTTACAGAACCTAAACAAAAAATGTGAAATACAAAAGTTAGTCAATAAAGAAATGCAAAGCAAGCACATGTATACAATATATACAAAATAACAAAATAAAGGAAAATATAAAAAGATAAGTAAATAGGAGTTTACAAATAAAGGTTGAATAAGTGAGTTTTGAGAAGACGGTGGAAAGCAGTAAAAGATTGAACAGTCCTGAGGTTCACCGGGAGCTGGTTCCACCACTGGGGGATAGGGGAAGAGAAGGAACGGCACAAGAGGAAGGAGAGCCAAGAGATACGGAGAGAAATAGCAGATGAAAAGACATAGTAAACAAAAACAAATGAAGAATTATAAACATTAAATACACAACAAACTAACTAATAAAATAAAGAACACCTGAGAAAGCCAGGGTCCTTCTTCGAAGTCCTTACTCGAATGCCGCACTCGCTGCCTCTCACACCGGCAGGGGAGATGAAACAGTAACAATCCTTGATGGGAGGCTGCAGAAACAGGTGTGTGATGAACGCAGGTGAAAGCAACAGAGTCCAGCAATGCGCTGAGACGCGCAGAGAGTGTTTACAAAGTTATGTTTGAAGGAGAGTTGAAAAAGAAACTAAAACAATAATAAATAAACAAAAAATAAAAGCACTTTTTATAAAGTTGTGTGTAAAATATCCCTATATCTAATATTTTAAGCCGAGTAGGACACAGGATGTGCAGTAACAGTAATATTGATGCCAGTATCCAGTATTGTAATATTGATGCCGTTTCCACACTGGCACTTGAGAGTGGTGTTGAGTGCCTTCTGAACACAAGCTGATTTGTTCACACTAACCTTAATGCCCCTTCGAGTGCGACTGACTGCTGGACTAACTAATCCACCTCCTGGGGTAGTTTTGAGTTCCCATTCATTACTACCAGAGTAATTTTACCCCACATTAGTGTGTGTAAACAAAGTAAGACATAATTTAAAAAAGCAATGTGAGTTATGTTTTTGATTGCCCATGTGTCATGCACTTAACAATGTGCTTTACACATTCACAGATCAAAGAACTGCCCTGGTCAGCTCCAGGTTGTGTTCATTAGTGCAAATGCAGTTTTATTAGAAAACAGTTTACATACTGTGATAGGATGGCCAAAGCGAATGGGTTGTGTCAGGATAGTTAATGGAGACTCTGCCACGAAACTGCACTGAAACACACCAAGGCACAAATTTATTAACACAGACATAAATAAACATAAAATAAACGACACGTGGGCCAAAGCAAAGGTGTAAACAAACAAAGAAACAATAAATCAAACAGACATCAAAACAATGCAAGGTTTCAAAATAAATGTAAACAAACAACACTTTCATTTTCCCTTTCCCTCTCCCTCTCCCTCTCCCTCTCCCTCTCCCTCTCCCTCTCCCTCTCCCTCTCCCTCTCCCTCTCCCTCTCCCTCTCCCTCTCCCTCTCCCTCTCCTCTCCCATTCAGCACACAAACACACAGGCTTATATACACAAACAGGGTGGGGCTAGTTACACACAGCTGAATGTAATTTACAAACCGGTTTGGCAGGCTTGGCTCAAAATGGCAGCCCGCATTGCCTTCTGGGGGATGTAGTCCACTTTGCCTGCTGGGATATGTGGTCTGTTTCCCGGCACCCTGTCACAATATTTATATTCAAGAGGTTTTTCTGCAGGTTTAGTTATTTTATTGGATGAGGTTTTTTAACACTAATGAAGGGTAAACAGCTGTAACGTATTACAGTTAAATTGTCCATTGCGCAGTAGAATCAGCTTAAAGCAGGCAGTCTTATGCAGACGAATTCAGTTTTTTAAAATGAATAGTGGATTTATTAATGTGTTCCAGTGGTGGTTTGAGATTGTTATTACGGGGAAATTGATTATGTTGATTATCTCAATGAACAATGTGCATTGAACAGAATGAGTTTATGAAATTGGACAACTGTCTTTTTCTTTCAGGTTACTATTTCACGGTGATCTCCCTGAAGATTTCATTTGGAACGTCTGCACTTTGATTATTCCAAAATATAAGTGTAAAAAAATATCCGTCTGCAATTCACATCTTACCAGTAACTTCATGGAAAAACTCTGTGGTGTTTTGAAAATGTCAACCTCTGATCTCCAGTCTCTTGAGTAAATTGATTTTACTTAATGCTTTTGAATCTAAATATATTGATATGTGTCATGAATTTACAAACCAATTGGTATTAAAGTCCAATTAAATAACAATAAAAAAGCTATACATTGATAATGAATATACAGTGTCCCACAAGTCAGGTATCATTGGCAATATCATGTACTATGCTGATTAGGATGTCCTCTGTTAAATCGGACGGACACATCCTGTTGACTATTGTTACCACACATCAAACTGAATTCTTCTTTGCATAAAGACATTTCATTCCTGACAGAGAGCGAGAGAGAGAACCAATATCATGCCTTTGATGCCAAACTTATGGGACAAACTGTATGTCTATAACAATGATCATTCATTTTAGCTTTTAGCACAGTGGCACAGTTAAGCACAATGTTATATTACTGGACAAGCATGCCAGTATTTATGCCTAAGACATGGGACCGTTTGTATGACAAATGGAGTGTTAAGAAATGTTGTGAATTGTGTTATAAATTACAAGTCAAAAGACATCAATAGTGAAGCATTTGGAGGCATGCTTTAGTGATAACAATTTAAATGCTGGGTCTGTGGTCATACTTCCAGTCAGAAGAATAGCTTCTTATAGAGCCAGATATTCCACTTCAAACAGCCATGTATTTGCATGTTTTGAATTTCAAGTAATGTCACAGGAAATGTTTGGCACAGCTGATTCTCTCTCTATCTTCTTCATAGGTTGACTGACGCACACCTCACAGACAGCTGTGTTGAGTCTCTCGCCTCTGGTCTTGATGCTTTCAGCCCATTGGAAAGTCTAGACCTGAGCAAAAACTCCTTCACAGACAGCTCTGTCCCCAGCTTCATCCACATCATGCTGATGTGTAGCAACCTGAGGTCTTTCAAGTGAGTATTTGTACTACTGTTTATCATTCAGAGTTTTGCTTGTAGAACAAGGTGTGCCAGTAACACAGACAATGAAATATGAAACCCCTGTGATATCCTTTCAAAAGTTTAACCCGGTAATGTTGCATTTTTCCCATTACCATAGTTATGCATTTACCAGAGTTTGTTATAGTCTGACATGTTTTTCAGTATGATTTACCATACCTGGGATTTACATCACTTTCCTAAGCTTTACATTATTTTCACTATACCTTTATAACAACCAGCTTTAGCAGAAACGACAACCTCTTGGAAAGGTTACCTCCCTGAACCAAGTGCATCAAAACATTTCATAAAGGAGGAAAGGCATTTCAATAGCATGAAAGCACGCGGGATCCGTTTCAGTTGTAATTACTGAAAAAATACTAAATGGAGATCCATCAATCATTTAAACCAGACAATACATTTACTGATTCTTCACATGCAAACAAACAAACACAAAAAGTATGTCCAATCCTACAAGGAGCGCTTCAGTCCCGATCAAAATAAACATAGAAATTCAGCCAGTAAGGCCAAGTCCCGAACAGATTGAAAACACAGAAGAAACAAAACCTCTGCTTCAAAACAAAGCAAACAAAAAAACAATCCAGCAAAAAAGGAAAAATAAATTGAAACGATCTCAGCACTCCTGGCACCCGCTTGCTTGTAGATCCTTGATCCCGAGGCGAGTGAGAAACGATCTCAGCACTCCTGGGCACCCGCTTGGTTGTAGATCCTTGATCCCGAGGCGAGTGAGAAACGATCTCAGCACTCCTGGGCACCCGCTTGCTTGTAGATCCTTGATCCCGAGGCGAGTGAGAAACGATCTCAGCACTCCTGGCACCCGCTTGGTTGTAGATCCTTGATCCCGAGGCGAGTGAGAAAGTCCAGCAATTCCAAACGATATCCAGAACTTTTGTCAGCAATGACCATTTATTCAACGGCATCCAAACATTAGCATTCACTCGAGTACATTGAGCTTGGTAGTAAAATGCTAACCAACAGTTTGGTGCTGGTGATAAACTTCATGACTTCAGCAAAACAGAACAAAAAAGAATAAGTTTTACTAAATTCGAGTACGGCCTCCCTCTGTTACGCTCACAGCATAACAAATGCTCACAAAGACCATTGATTGCACCGGTGTGTAGCCCGTCAAAGAGCCTGCAGAAATGCCATAGAAAAAAGTAATGAGCTCCCTCTTCTGGCGCAACCTAGCAACTATTTATAGGAGGTATGACACAGGCCTGGTTTTTGGGATGGAACTGCATAACAGTCTCGCGTTTTGACTGGTCCATGTCTGTCACATGAATATGTCGTCACACGAGTGGAAAAGCTTGCAGGCATTTTAACATTGTAATCAGAGAGCGAGAGAGTGATCTGCTTTCCACAACCTTACCATTAAAATATAATGTGGTATTACGCTGTACTGATATAACAAACTATGGGTGATTACTTTATATGAATTATCATGTTATGCACGAATGTAAGAATTGGCTTTCTGTGATGGTGTACTTTTTTCTTTCAAGTAGCATATATCTATAATCGTTTTTGCGATATATTTTAATATAAAATGTATACACTATTGCAGTTTTGTTAGAGGATACATTAGTTTATCTCTAATGTAATCACAGTTTTACATATATAGACTGCCCCTGTTTTCATTTACGTCCCAAATTCTGGGCCGCTTTGCATTTTCGAATTCAGCCCAGTTTTGGGGACTCAGCTGACAGCGAGTTTCTAAGTCATCCATGCAACAGTTTACCATAAACTGGATTGTGAATTCATTTGAGAGTAACCCTTAGTACATGAATCAAAGTTAATGTATTTTTTACTCTCCCCAGAAATCTCTTTTTTTTTTTTAATGAAAAAAACAAATAAAATGTAAATGTTAAAAAAAAAACGTATTTCTTATTACGTGAAGAAACTACATTGCACTGAAATAGATACATGAAAATGAATTAAAGCAGTCGTTTTCCTTTATTAAAGGCTAATATTAAAACACATTTTTAGGAAGGAACATGGTATTCCGAAAAAAGGACATCTCATTTTCTTATGTAACGTCCATCAATATATTGTAGTGTTTTTTTATTATTATTATTATTATTTATTTCTTAGCAGACGCCCTTATCCAGGGTGACTTACAATTGTTACAAGATATCACATTATATACATTGTTTCACATTATACAGATATCACATTATTTTATATACAATTACCCATTTATACAGTTGGGTTTTTACTGGAGCAATCTCCGATCAATCTCCGATTCATAAATATCTTTCAAAAAAATGATTCCTGCTTTTACCCAGGCCCCCCAGCAGAACAGCTTTTTATCAATAAATAGCAATTTGTTATGCCAGATAGAATTTTTTTTTTTGTAAAGAAAGGGTCTGATTTGGTAATCTGGTGTCATTTTCCAAGTTTCTCTAGCAAAAGCCAGTACTGGGTCTTTAAACGGGACTGGCCTGCCCGTTTGTATAATAAAGGCCTGGATTGGAAAAGGGTCTGTAAGCTCTTTTTCTATATTAACCCACGCAGGTGCTTGCTCAGCTGCGAGATGAGTTTTAGGTAACTGAGAGAGTGAAAAGGCATAATGATACCAATCTACTTTTGGGAGTCCTAGACCACCATCTATGGGGGAAGCAAACAATTTTGCTTTATTAAGAGTTGTTTTTTTCCTGCCCAAAGGAACGTACTAACAGCTCTGTTATATCTATGTAGAAGACGAGGAGGGAAATGGAGTGGGGGAAGGTAGGTGATGTCATTGATTTGGGGGGCGGTAATCATCTTTATAACATTAATTTTACCCAACAAAGAGAGGCCTAGTTTTGTCCAATTTTGTAATTTTACATTTTTTGGTTAAGAGGGAGGAGGTTTATTTGCATAATGTTTTCCAACCCTGAGCTTTATGCCCAGATAAGTCATTCCGGCTGGAAGCCATTTAAACTGCCAGTGCTCTCTTACACATGGGGGACATATTCCAGATAGTGGCACAGCCTCTGATCTTGACCAGTTGATCATATATCCTGATATCTGTGAAAAGGAACCTGTTAATGAGAGCAGGGCAGCAGTGTGAAGTAGTGGTTAGGGCTCTCGACTCTTGACTGGAGGGTCGTGGGTTCAATCCCAGGTGGGGGACACTGCTGCTGTACCCTTGAGCAAGGTACTTTACCTAAATTGCTCCAGTAAAAATCCAATAAATAATGTGATATCTGTATACTGTGAAATAATGTATAATGTGAAATAATGTGATATCTTGTAACAATTGTAAGTCACCCTGGATAAGGGCGTCTGCTAAGAAATAAATAATAATAATAATGATAATACATGGGACAGCTGTTTGTGGATTAGATAACACTAGTAATATTAAACACACAAAACTATGTTTTAATTGACGGTAAGAGCTGACAATGCTGAAAGACGTGAAATTGTCAGGTAGGGCCACCACTGCGCACTTACTTGACCCTTCTTCTGACAAGGCTTTCCAGCACACACTGCTGAACTGGTACAGGAGGTGGGGTCACTTCAGACAACATGTGTGGTCACCACTGGGCAGGGCACTAAGTTCCCCATGATTCAAAAGTTCTGTGAAACAGCCTAATAGATATCCTCTGAAACATATCAAATGCTGTCCCGGCAAAATTCCAACATTACGCTAAATATTCTCGGGGTAGCTCCAGATGTGTCAAACTATGCTACTTTGGAAATAAAATAAATAAATACATTTTGCAGACCTATGCTTTCAAAGAAAATGATCAAACTATCTGATTTATTTATTTCTTCTTCTTCTTCTTCTTCTTCTTCTTCTTCTTCTTCTTCTTCTTCTTCTTCTTCTTCTTCTTCTTCTTCTTCTTCTTCTTCTTCTTCTTCTTCTTCTTCTTCTTCTTCTTCTTCTTCTTCTTCTTCTTCTTCTTCTTCTTCTTCTTCTTCTTCTTCTTCTTCTTCTTCTTCTTCTTCTTCTTCTTCTTCTTCTTCTTCTTCTTCTTCTTCTTCTTCTTCTTCTTCTTCTTCTTCTTCTTCTTCTTCTTCTTCTTCTTCTTCTTCTTCTTCTTCTTCTTCTTCTTCTTCTTCTTCTTCTTATTATTATTATTATATGAAAATGAAGATGATTGTGTATGATTGATTGTTTTGGCCAGGTTAGAATATTTCAATCAATCTATGTATTTTTATATAGTTTCTTTCATGGTTATGCCATCCCAAAGTGCTTTACAGGAAAAATAAATATAAATAAATAAATAAATAAATAAATAAATAAATAAATAAATACAAAGTATAATGTTGTAACTAAACAAAAAAAAAACATAAAAACATGGATTACAAACATTACAAAACTATGGAAGTGAATTGCTGCCACTTAAACAAAAAAAATTGAAGTTTTTTTTTTTTCGGATTACAAAAAGTGCTGTCACAAAAAAAAAAAAAAAAAAATCCTTAAAACAAGAATGTTGTCAACCAAAAAATAAATAAAATTTAGATCAAGAAACTTTGTGATTCCGGCCGGTAATTCCTCCCTACATCAGACCTCAATCTGACCAATAAAAAAATGTGAGTCTGATCCGTGCAGAAATCAGAGAAAGGGTGTGAATATTAATTAAACTTACACTATGTGTTCATGTTTTAAGATTGTCAGTATCAGGTGTGTGGTTCTGTATAGTCTTCTCTGCTGGAAGCGAGCTGTTCTGCATGATCTTCCTGTGTAAGAACAAACTCTTGCATTTTGATAATATGTATTCATCAAAACAGTACATTATGTGGGGCATCGAAGTGTGTCTTGGGTTACTAGAAAACCCTGTTGGATGCATTTGAGACGCATCCATTTATAACCATGTGGTTTCCCATGGTTACCAATTTCTGCCAACAAGAACAGTGCTACTTCAAGTACATCAGACTATTACTATTATTATCATTATTACATTTCCGACAGCACTAGTTATTTGATTTTAAGAGCCTTTGTGAAGTTAAACTCCATTTAAATGACTCAAACATTGCAGTATTTCTAAGTCCATGACTAAGTCCATGGTTGAAATCAAAGTGAACGGTTTCTGACACAGCTGCCATTCCTGTTTAGCTGACTGTCAAGCTTTAATATATTTGTGAATTTTATTTCGTGAGAAGCTCTTTGTGACGGCCCCCTTTAAAGACGCTATACAAAAATGAAGATTGATTGATTGATTGATTGAAGCTATAACCGGTATTGAAGTAGTTTTTTTAAATTAGTGAGTAGTTGTTTCTTGATGAAAGAAATGCACAGTCCTTTTCTTCAGATATTAGTTTGGTTTATTCAATATATACAGGTTTAATTCTGGAAACAAAAAGAACGCTCAAAGCAAAACAGTACAGATCACACTTTCATATGCAAACTGCACGGTGCAAAACTGAAGTTCAAAACAGAACAAAATAATACAATGAAATACTGCAGGTTTGATCCTCCAGGACTTCTTGATTGACAAGTCTCCAATACTAGTCTTAATGAAAGAGAGAAGTGAGCTGAGCTGAGTGCACCTTGATTAAGTGGCCACTGACCTCAGCCCCACCCGCCGCCTTTTTGTGGGTTCAATCACCCCGGGCAACCCCCTGTGGAGAGTCTCATGTATGTGTTGTAAAGAAAACTGGTTCTGGCTCACATTGCCTAAGATGGTGTTATCTTGGTGTGGCCCTTTGATCCTTTATGCTGCCTGTGTTATATCTTGAGTGCATCTGTTCCTCCAGCAATGTGCGATTGTGTTTATTCCTGCAGTCAGAAAGTCGCTGTCAATGCAATTAAATGCAATCTTGCAGTCTCGCATTTACCAGTTACTATACCTCCTCTGATAATCTCCTTTTGAAACTAACAGAGTGTACAAACGAGGAGGCTGTGTGGTCCAGTGGTTAAAGAAAAGGGCTTGTAACCAGGAGGTTCCCGGTTCAAATCCCACCTCAGCCACTAACTCATTGTGTGACCCTGAGCAAGTCACTTAACCTCCTTGTGCTCCGTCTTTCGGGTGAGACGTAATTGTAAGTGACTCTGCAGCTGATGCATAGCTCACACACCCTAGTCTCTGTAAGTCGCCTTGGATAAAGGCGTCTGCTAAATAAACAAATAATAATAATAACCTGCAAACACGTGTATCTTATATTGCATTCAAACTTCTTTCCATGTTATCCAACAAACGGCACTTTTAGAAATAAAGATGGGGGGGCCGTACCGCGACAGGGTCTCCCACGAGTTACCCCGAGCCGCCTGCTGTCCTCTTCACTGGGTATGAACTCTGCATATGCCCAAGTCTAAGCTATCATGCTGTGGTCATTACAGCATGTGTAAGTATTTATCATGCGTTGTAGTTATGTGTCTCTTGTGTTTCAAGCTACAAAAATAATCTTAAGACATGCATGTTTCTCCAACAGGTATGCAATGGAATAGCCTACTAAATGATTTCACTGGGTAATTAAGTAAAGGTTGTTTTTTTTTTTTTGTAATAACGAGAAAAAAATAATCTTTAGTTTTTTGTTTTTTTTGTATTTATTTCTTTTAGGTGGCAGCAGTACGCTTCCGTACAAAAAACGATTTACATTAAAAATAAATAATTGAAATAAACCTCCCTATTTGTTTTGTACTAGTCAGTATTCTTACAGCAGCAGCATTCTGCACCAGCTGCACTATTCAGATTATTTTATTATTGTTGTTTGTTAGAATTAAACAAATGAGAGAATAAAAAATGAATGCTGAATTTCAAAGAATCTAAGAAGACACAAACACGGGACCTAAACCATGGAGTTGAACACACCTCGGTTCTGAAATAAATGGCCTCTTAATTTTCCACAAGACTGAGCTGGTTAGAATATGGATACACTGGGTAGAGGATTTGATGTGTAACAGAGGGTCTTTTTTATATATACAGTCACCTCCAAAATTATTGGCACCCTTTATGAAGATGAGCAAAAAAGACTATAAAATAAATAATACCAGTACTGAGCTATATTGTAATTTTCCAACATGTGGAATATATTTGACTTTATTAATGATTCAATGGAATCAATCAAAATTACACATTTCTCAAATTATGAATTTATTTTTAAAAAAAAAAGTGTCACAATTATTGGCACCCTTGTTTTCAGTACTTTGTGCACCCTCCCCTTGCAAGGATAACGGCACTGAGTCTTTTTCTATAATGTTTAATGAGATTTGAGAACACATTGGGAGGGATCTTAGACCATTCCTCCATACAGAATCTTTCCAGATCCTTGATATCCTTCGGTCTGCGCTTATGGACTGCCCTCTTCAATTGAAACCACAGGTTTTCAATGGCGTTCAAGTCCAGAGACTGAGTTGGCCATTGCAAAATGTTGATTTTGTGGTCAATTAACCATTTCTTTGTGGATTTTGATGTGTGCTTGGGGTCATTGTCTTGCTGGAAGATCCACTTGCAGCCAAGTTTCAGCCTCCTGGCAGAGGCAACCAGGTTTTTGGCTAAAATGTCCTGGTACTGGGTAGAGTTCATGATGCCGTTGACCTTAACAAGGGCCCCAGGACCAGTGGAAGCAAAACAGCCCCATAACATCAAAGATCCACCACCATATTTTACAGTAGGTATGAGGTTCTTTTCTGCACACTCATCCTTTCGACGCCAAACCCGCCTTATAAGAATCTTTAGGGGTGCCAATAATTCTGACACCTATCTTTTTGAGAAAAAATTTTATTACTTGTTAATGAAAAACTTATTCTCTGAGCAATTCTCAGTGCCTATAGAAAGTCTACACCCTCTTGAACTTTTTTCACATTTTGTTGTCAGTGCCTCAGAGTTTCATACACCACATTGTTAAGGGGAAAAAGGTTCTTATTGAGAAAAAAATTATATATATTAAAAATACAAAACTGAAAGATCATAATAGGATAATTATGATTTGATTAGAGGAGAAACCTCAAAATGGAGCGAGGTAACCAGTGGTGTACCACAGGGATCAGTATTAGGTCCTCTGCTATTCCTAATCTACATCAATGATTTAGATTCTGGTATAGTAAGCAAACTTGTTAAATTTGAAAACAACACAAAAAATAGGAGGAGTGGCAAACACTGTTGTAGCAGCAAAGGTCATTCAAAATGATCTAGACAGCATTCAGAACTGAGCAGACACATGGCAAATGACATTTAATAGAGAAAAGTGTAAAGTACTGCACGCAGGCAATAAAAATGTGCATTATAAATATCATATGGGAGATACTGAAATTGAAGAAGGAATCTATGAAAAAGACCTAGGAGTTTATGTTGACTCGGAAATGTCTTCATCTAGACGATGTGGGGAAGCTATAAAAAAAGGCCAACAAGATGCTTGGATATATTGTGAGAACTGCTGAATTTAAATCAAGGGAAGTAATGTTCCCAGCAGTGTGGAGTAGTGGTTAGGGCTCTGGACTCTTGACCGGAGGGTTGTGGGTTCAATCCCTGGTGGGGGACACTGCTGCTGTACCCTTGAGCAAGGTACTTTACCTAGATTGCTCCAGTAAAAACCCAACTATATAAATGGGTAATTGTATGTAAAAATAATGTGTAAAAAAGAATGTAATTGTATGAAAAATAATGTGATATCTTGTAACAATTGTAAGTCGCCCTGGATAAGGGCGTCTGCTAAGAAATAAATAATAATGTTAAAACTTTACAATGCATTAGTAAGACTTCACCTAGAATATTGTGTTCAGTTCTGGTCACCTTGTTACAAAAAGAATATTGCTGCTCTAGAAAGAGTGCAAAGAAGAGCGACCAGAATTATCCCGGGTTTAAAAGGCATGTCGTATGCAGACAGGCTAAAAGAATTGAATCTATTCAGTCTTGAACAAAGAAGACTACACAGTGATCTGATTCAAGCATTCAAAATACTAAAAGGTATAGACAATGTTGACCCAGGGGACTTTTTTGACCTGAAAAAAGAAACAAGGACCAGGGGTCACAAATGAAGATTAGATAAAGGGGCATTCAGAACAGAAAATAGGAGGCACTTTTTTACACAGAGAATTGTGAGGGTCTGGAACCAACTCCCCAGTAATGTTGTTGAAGCTGACACCCTGGGATCCTTCAAGAAGCTGCTTGATGAGATTCTGGGATCAATAAGCTACTAACAAGCAAACGAACAAGATGGGCTGAATGATCTCCTCTTGTTTGTAAACTTTCTTACGTTCTTATATAAGTCTCCACCCCCCTGAGTTAATACTTGGTGGAAGCACCTTTGGCAGCAGTTACAGCTGTGAGTCTGTTGGGATAGGTCTCTACCAACTTTGCACACCTAGATTTGGCAATATTTGATCATTCTTCTTTACAAAACTTTTCAAGCTCTGTCAAGTTCCTTGGGGAGCGTTGATGGACAGCAATCTTCAAATCATGCCTCAAATTTTTGATTGGATTTAGGTCAGGGCTCTGACTCGGCCACTCAAGGGCATTTACCTTTTTGCTCCTTAGCCACTCCAGTGTAGCTTTGGCTGTGTGCTTTGGGTCGTTGTCATGCTGAAAGGTGAACTTCCGTCCCAGTTTCAGCTTTCTTGCAGAGGGCAGCAGGTTTTCCTCAAGGACTTCTCTGTACTTTGCTCCATTCATTTTCCCTTCTATCCTGACAAGTGCCCCAGTCCCTGCCGATGAGAAGCATCCCCATAACATGATGCTGCCACCACCATGCTTCACAGTAGGGATGCTGTTCTTTGGGTGATGCGCTGTGTTAGGTTTGCGCCAAACATAACACTTTGCATTTAGGCCAAAAAGTTCAATTTTAGTTTCGTCAGACCACAAAACTTTTTACCACATGGCTACAGAATCTCCTGAGTGTTTTTTTGCATACTTCAAACGGGATTCAAGGTGGGCTTTCTTGAGTAATGGCTTCCTTCTTGCCACCCTACCATACAGGCCAGATTTATGGAGTGCTTCGGATATTGTTGTCACATGCACACTTTGACCAGTCTTGGACATAAAATCCTGTAGCTCTTGCAAAGTTGCCATTGGCCTCTTGGTAGCCTGTCTGATCAGTCTCCTTCTTGCTCGGTCATCCAGTTTGGAGGGACGGCCTGATCTAGGCAGGGTCTTGGTGGTGCCATACGCCTTCCACTTCTTAATAATCGTCTTGACCGTGCTCCAAGGGATATTCCAGGCCTTTGATATTTTTTTATACCCATCCCATGATCTGTACCTTTCAACAACTTTGTCCCGGAGTTCTTTTGAAAGCTCCTTGGTGCTCATGGTTGAGTCTTTGCTTTGAAATGCACGACCAACCTACAGGAACTGCTGAATTTATCCTGAAATCATGTGAATCACTACAATTTAACACAGGTGGTGGCCACTTAACTTGGTGTGTGATTTTGAAGACGATTGGTTACACCTGAGCTAATTTAGGATTGCTATTACAAGGGGGTTGGACACTTACCCAACCAAGCTATTTCAGTTTTTATTTAATTAATTTTCTGCAAATTTATTGTGAGGTAGGATGCGTAGATAAAAAAAAAACTATTTTAATGCATTTTAATTCCAGTCTGTAAGGCAACAAAAAAGTGAACATTTTGAAAGGGGGTGTAGACTTTCTATAGGCACTGTGTGTGTATATATATATATATATATATATATATATATATATATATATATATATATATATATATATACAGTGCCGTGAAAAAGTATTTGCCCCGTCTGATTTTCTGCATTTTTGCATATTTTTGACACTGAATGTTATCAGCTCGTCAACCAAAACCTAATATTAGATCAATGGGACCCTGAGTGAACAAATAACGCAAAAATTTGATACATATTTAATTTATTATTTATTTATTTACTTCTTAGCAGACGCCCTTATCCAGGGCGACTTACAATTGTTACAAGATATCACATTATTTTTACATACAATACCCATTTATACAGTTGGGTTTTTACTGGAGCAATCTAGGTAAAGTACCTTGCTCAAGGGTACAGCAGCAGTGTCCTCCACCGGGGATTGAACCCACGACCCTCCGGTCAAGAGTCCAGAGCCCTAACCACTACGCCACACTACTGCCATGGGTGTTGCATAACTTTCTTTAATAAATTTATTTATTAAAGAAAGTTATGCAACACCCAATGCCCCCTTAGACTCAATAACTGGTTACGCCACCTTTAGCAGCAATAACTGCAACCAAACGCTTCCTGTAGTTATTGATTAGTCTCTCACAGCACCGTGGAGGAATTTTGGCCCACTCCTCCATGCAGAACTGCTTCAACTCAGTGACATTTGTGGGTTTTTGAGCATGAACTGCTCGTTTCAGGTCCTGCCACAACATCTTAATGGGGTTTAGGTCTGGACTTTGACTAGGCCATTCCAAAACTTTAAATGTCTTGTTCTTCAACCATTCTGATGTAGACTTGCTTGTGTGTTTCGGATCATTGTCTTGCTGCATAACCCAGCTGCGCTTCAGCTTCAGCTCATGGACGGATGGCCTGACATTCTCCTGTAGAATTCTCTGATACAGAGCAGAATTCATGGTTCCTTCAATGATGGCAAGGCGTCCAGGTCCTGATGCAGCAAAGCATCCCCAAACCATGACACTACCACCATTGGTATGAGGTTCTTACTGTGGAATGCAGTGTTTGGTTTTCGCCAGACATAACAGGGCCCATGTTGGCGAAAAAGTTCCACTTTTGACTCATCTGTCCATAGAACATTGTTCCAGAACTCTTGAGGATCATCCAGGTGCTTTTTGGCAAACTTGTGATGAGCATTCATGTTCTTCTTAGTGAATCCCATTTTTGCCCTGTGTATTTCTGATGGTGGAGTCATGAACACTGACCTTAGCCGAGGCGAGAGAGGCCTGCGGATCCCTGGATGTTGTTCTGGGGTTCTTTGTGACTTCCTGGACGATTTTACGCCTTGCTCTTGGAGAGATTTTGGCAGGACGGCCACTCCTGGGAAGATTCAATACTGTCCCAAACTTTCTCCATTTGTACAATATGGCTCTGACTGTGGTTCAGTGGAGCCCCAGAGCCTTAGAAATGGCTTTGTAACGCTTTCCAGACTGATAAGCATCAACAACTTTTTTCCGGAGGTCTTCAGGAATTTCTTTTGTTCGTGGCATGATGTGCCTCTAGAACCTGTGTTCTGACAACTTCACTCTGATGGTAAGGGCCAAAGTTAGTCAGATTTATATTGGGCAGGGCTGGCCCAAATCAGGCCTGGTTGTTAACCAAAGTACTCAAACAGCTGACCCTAATTATCCCTTTAATTAGGTTGAGTTAACTAGGGGGGCAATAACTTTTTCAGACCTGAAGATTGCATGTTTGATTACCTTGCACACCAAACAAATGAAAGAAGCACCAAACTTTGGTGTCATTTTTTCTCTCAGACTCCCTCTATATACTACTACAACCCACAAAAAAATCTGACCAAATACAATGTGAAAAATGTGCAAAAATGCAGAAAATCAGACAGGGGGCAAATACTTTTTCACTGCACTGTGTGTGTGTGTGTGTATATATATATATATATATATATATATATATATATATATATATATATATATATATATATATATATATATAATAGCTGTACTAAATACTTGTGAACAGGCTAATTTGGTTTGTAGGGTTATGTATGGAGGTAGATAAGGGTTATGTTTGGAGGTAGATAAGGGTTATGTATGGAGGTAGATAAGGGTTATGTACGGAGGTAGATAAGGGTTATGTATGGAGGTAGATAAGGGTTATATGTGGAGGTAGATAAGGGTTATGTGTGGAGGTAGATAAGGGTTATGTATGGAGGTTGATAAGGGTTATGTACGGAGGTAGATAAGGGTTATGTACGGAGGTTGATAAGGGTTATGTACGGAGGTAGATAAGGGTTATGTATGGAGGTAGATAAGGGTTATGTACGGAGGTAGATAAGGGTTATGTACGGAGGTAGATAAGGGTTATGTATGGAGGAGATAAGGGTTATGTATGGAGGTAGATAAGGGTTATGTATGGAGGTAGATAAGGGTTATGTTTTTAGGTAGATAAGGGTTATGTGTGGAGGTAGATAAGGGTTATGTATGGAGGAGATAAGGGTTATGTATGGAGGTAGATAAGGGTTATGTACGGAGGTAGATAAGGGTTATGTACGGAGGTAGATAAGGGTTATGTTTTTAGGTAGATAAGGGTTATGTGTGGAGGTAGATAAGGGTTATGTATGGAGGAGATAAGGGTTATGTATGGAGGTGGATAAGGGTTATGTATGGAGGTAGATAAGGGTTATGTACGGAGGTAGATAAGGGTTATGTTTGGAGGTAGATAAGGATTATGTATGGAGGTAGATAAGGGTTATGTACGGAGGTAGATAAGGGTTATGTATGGGGTAGATAAGGGTTATGTATGGAGGTAGATAAGGGTTATGTATGAAGTTAGATAAAGCTTTAGTTCCATGCCGCTCTAAAGAAACAATCAGTCCGCAGTGATAAAAGTTAATTCCATTCTAGTTGAACTCGACTGCGAATTTACAAATCAATTGGTATGAAAGTCCAATTAAATAACAATAAAAAAGCTATGCATTGATAATCAATATACAGTGTCCCACAAGTCAGGTATCATTGGCAATATCATGTATTATACTGATTAGGATGTCCTCTGTTAAATCAGGCAGACACACCCTGTTGACTATTGTTACCACACATCAAATTGAATTCTTCTTTGCATAAAGACATTTCATTCCTGACAGAGAGCGAGAGAGAGAACCAATATCATGCCTTTGATGCCAGACTTATGGGACAAACTGTATGTCTATAACAATGATCATTCATTTTAGGTTTTAGCACAGTGGCACAGTTAAGCACAATGTTATATTACTGGACAAGCATGCCAGTATTTATGCCTAAGACATGGGACCGTTTGTATGACAAATGGAGTGTTAAGAAATGTTGTGAATTGTGTTATAAATTAGAAGTCAAAAGACATCAATAGTGAAGCATTTGGAGGCATGCTTTAGTGATAACAATTTAAATGCTGGGTCTGTGGTCATACTTCCAGTCAGAAGAATAGCTTCTTATAGAGCCAGATATTCCACTTCAAACAGCCATGTATTTGCATGTTTTGAATTTTAAGTAATGTCACAGGAAATGTTTGTCACAGCTGATTCTCTCTCTGTCTTCTTCATAGGTTGACTGACGCACACCTCACAGACAGATGTGTTGAGTCTCTCTCCTCTGGTCTTGATGCTTTAATCAGCTCATTGAAATATCTAGACCTGAGCAATAACTCCTTCACAGACAGCTCTGTCCCCAGCTTCATCCACATCATGCTGAAGTGTGCCAACCTGACGGATTTCAAGTGAGTATTTGTACTACTGTTTATCATTCAGAGCTTTGCTTGTAGAACAAGGTGTGCCAGTAACACAGACAATGAAATATGAAACCCCTGTGATATCCTTTCAAAAGTTTAACCCGGTAATGTTGCAGTTTCCGCATTACCATAGTTATGCATATACCAGAGTTTGTTATAGTCTGACATGTTTTTCAGTATGATTTACCATACCTGGGATTTACATCACTTTCCTGTGCTTTACATTATTTTCACTATACCTTTATAACAACCAGCTTTAGCAGAAACGCCAACCTGCTGGAATGGTTACCTCACTGAACCAAGTGCATCAAAACATTTCATAAAGGAGGAAAGGCAGGTCAATAGCACGAAAGCACGCAGGTTACCTCCCTGAACCAAGTGCATCAAAACATTTCATAAAGGAGGAAAGGCAGGTCAATAGCACGAAAGCACGCGGGATCCGTTTCAGTTGTAATTACTGAAAAAATTATAAAGGGAGATACATCAATCATTTAAACCAGACAATACATTTACTGATTCTTCACATGCAAACAAACACACAAAAGGTATGTCCAAACAGACAAGGAGCGCTTCAGTCCCGATCAAAATAAACATAGAAATTCAGCCAGTAACGCCAAGTCCCGAACAGATTGAAAACACAGAAGAAACAAAACCTCTGCTTCAAAACAAAGTAACAAATAAAAAAAATTAAAATAAATTGCAATCTCAGCACTCCTGGGCACCCGCTTGCTTGTAGATCCTTGATCACAAGGCGAGTGAGAAACGATCTCAGCACTCCTGGCCACCTGCTTGTTTGTAGATCCTTGATCCCGAGGCAAGTGAGAAATGATCTCACCACTCCTGGGCACCCGCTTGCTTGTAGATCCTTGATCCCGAGGCCAGTGAGAAACGATCTCACCACTCCTGGGCACCCGCTTGCTTGTAGATCCTTGATCCTGAGGCGAGTGAGAAACGATCTGTGTATGGGGGTAGTTAAGGGTTATGTATGGAGATAGATAAGGGTTATGTATGGAGGTAGATAAGGGTTACAGTGACTATAGAAAGTCTACACCCCCTTGAACTTTTTTCACATTTTGTTGCAGATTTTTTTCCACTTATCTACACACCATACTCCACACTGTTAAGGGGAAAAAAGTTTTATTGAGAAAAAGATGATATATTAAAAATACAAAACAGAAAAATCATAATTGGATAAGTCTCCACCCCCCTGAGTTAATACTTTTTGGAAGCACCTTTGGCAGCAATTACAGCTGTGAGTCTGTTGGGATAGGTCTCTACCAACTTTGCACACCTAGATTTGGCAATATTTGGCCATTCTTTACAAAACTGTTCAAGCTCTGTCAAGTTCCTTGGGGAGCATTGGTGGACAGCTCCATTCATTTTCCCTTCTTTCCTGACAAGTGCCCCAGTCCCTGCCGATGAGAAACATCCTGTGGAAGGGTGAGGGTATTCACTGACACGGGAGACAGAAGATTTTATTTGGAAACACCGCACAGGTGCCCAGATTTATTTATTTTTCTTATTAATTGTTTTATTTACTTTATCCCGCAGAGGGCACTGTTGTCCGTGGTCTGGATACTGCCGACAGTAAACCAGGACCACGGGGTTACCAACACAGGTATCCAACTCCGTGCACCTTCAAGTGCTCAAAAGTAATAATGAAAACAGAAGGCGAAAGAAAAAGGGAAAATAAAACACAGTAATAAAACTACAAACAAAAGTGCTGCTTATGCAGTGCCCCTACTGCCGCTAAGCCGGTCAGCACGGGTCTCCGTCCTACACTCCGCTGTGCTTATACACTGGGGTTGGCCAGGGTTCCCCATATATCTATACACGTCCCCTCGGGTAGGTAATTATTTCTTTTATTTTGTAAATTATTTTTCCAGAAGGCTGTCCCCTCAGTCGGGCTCGCCTGCTCCTTATTTCACGCCGGCCTCTTCTGCCAGCGACACTGTACTTCCCCCAACACGGCCACCCGAGCGCATAAGCAAGCCAGTTCTTATGGGCCGAGCAGTCTCCCAAGGCCCGCCCCTCAGCCACTCAGAGAGAGGGAAAGCACACACACACTCTTCCCCACCTCTCCGTGTCATCGCCATGGCCGACAGGCGGATCCCACGAGACTGCTGCCCTCTACCTGCAGTAATACGGATGTGCCAGACAGTCAGTCCAGATCTCCCCTGTTACACATCCTCCCCCACAGAATGGCACCACCGGTCCATTCGAAAATCCTACAACCCAATGCCTTCCTGAGAGAAAAAGTCTGCGTTTTGATGCAGTTTCCCTGCTCGGTGGACTACCCTGAAGGCATAGGGCTGCAGGGCCAAGTACCACCGCGTGATTCTGGCATTGTTATCCTTCATCCGGTGAAGCCATGCTAAGGGGGCATGATCCGTAATCAGGGTGAAGTGTCGCCCCAGGAGGTAGTACCGGAGTGACTCGACTGCCCATTTTACTGCGAGACACTCCTTCTCGATGGTACTATAGTTCTTTTCACGGGGAAGGAGCTTCCTGCTGATGTACAGTACCGGGTGCTCGCTTCCCCGCACCTCCTGAGACAACACTGCCCCGAGACCTGTCTCTGACGCATCCGTCTGCAGGGTGAACCTCCTACTAAAATCAGGACTGCATAGCACTGGCTTGCTACACAGCCTTCGCTTCAAAGCGAGAAAGGCTCTCTGGCACGGCTCCGTCCACTGAACCGTATTTGGGGCAGCCTTCCTGGTGAGGTCTGTCAAAGGAGCAGCGAGCGTGGCGAAGCTCGGGATGAACTTCCTGTAATAGCCCGCTAGTCCCAAGAAAGAGCGCACCTGGGTTTTGGTTGTAGGGACCGGCCAGTCAGCCAAGGCTTTCACCTTAGCAATCAGCGGTCTGATCTGGCCGCTCCCTACTCGATACCCCAAATACTCCGACTCACTCTTCCCAATGGCACATTTCTTTGGGTTAGCAGTGAGCCCAGCCTCCCGCAAGGATTGCAATACCACCGCTACCTTACAGAGATGACTCGGCCAATCCTCACTGTGGATAACCACGTCATCTATGTAAGCAGCGGCGTACTGCTGATGGGGCCGCAAAATGCGATCCATCATCCGCTGGAAAGTGGCTGGTGCTCCGTGCAACCCAAAGGGCATGGTCCTAAATTGGTACAACCCGAAGGGAGTCGAAAACGCCGTCCTCTCTCTGGACTCTGGGGTCAGGGGTATCTGCCAGTACCCCTTCGTTAAATCCAGTGTCGTCATAAAATGAGCCGTGCCCAGACGCTCCAGCAACTCATCTACCCGGGGCATGGGATAAGCGTCAAACTTCGATTTTTCATTAACTCGCCTGAAGTCAATGCAAAATCGAGTTGACCCGTCCGGCTTATCCACTAAAACAATTGGACTATTCCTGTCACTTTGGGACTCCTCTATTACACCCAGTCTGAGCATCTCGTCAATCTCCGTCTTTACTACCTGCCTTTTGCGCTCAGGTATGCGGTACGGCCTCTGGCGAACTAGCGCCCCCGGCTCAGTCTCAATGTGATGGTGGGCTACTCGAGTCTGCCCTGGGACGGGAGAAAACACATCAGGAAATTCCGCCACCAGCGCCCACGCCTGACATTTCTGTGTTGGTGTCAGATTTTCTGCAATCTGTACCGACCCTGTTTTCGCCAACACAGAAAGATCAGGTCCCAGGTCGGTGACGTCATCTGCTTGCGCCGCTAACAAAGCCTCCTGCTGTAACCAAGGCTTCAGCAGGTTTACATGGTAAATGTGCTTTTCTCTCCGTCGCTCCGGCTGGCAGATCTCATAGTCCACCGTCCCAACCCGGCGTGTAACCTCAAACGGTCCTTGCCACTTCGCCAGAAGTTTGGACTCAGAGCTGGGTAACAACAGAAGCACCTTATCCCCCGGCTGAAACGTGCGCAACCGGGCCCCCCTGTTATATTGGGTCTCCTGTCTGTGCTGAGCCTGCTGCAAATTGTCATAGGCCCATTTTCCCACAGACTCAAGACGTTTGCGCAGATCCAACACATACCGGACAGTATTGGTCGAATTGTCCTGCTGCTCCTCCCACATCTCTCTGACCAGATCAAGCACACCCCGGGGTCTCCGACCATACAGCAACTCGAATGGCGAAAAACCCGTGGAAGCCTGGGGTACCTCTCTGATAGCAAAGAGAAGGGGCGGAATCAGCTGGTCCCAGTAGCGCACGTCACTGTTTACAAATCTGCGCAACATGTTTTTGAGGGTCTTATTAAAACGCTCCACAAGACCATCGGTCTGAGGGTGAAAAACCGAGGTCCTAATGGTCTTAATCCCCAAAAGTTTACATGTTCCGCGGACTAGCCGGGACATAAAGTTGGTGCCTTGGTCGGTCAGTATTTCCTTGGGGATCCCCACCCGGGAGAAAACCTTCACGAGCTTGTTGGCAACAGATTTAGCAGACGCAGATCGGAGGGGAATGGCCTCTGGATAACGCGTAGCATAATCCAAAATGACCAATAGGTGTGTGTATCCCGCCACACTCCTTTCTAACGGTCCCACTATATCTACTCCAATACGCTCAAACTGAGCTTCCACTAGGGGCAATGGCACCAGTGGAGCTCGCGGGACGGCTCTAGGGCTAGCTTTCTGACACTCCCCACAGCGTTCGCAAAAACGTCTGACGTCACCATCCAGCCCCAGCCAATAGAACCGTGTCACGAGCTTCGCTTTAGTCTTGTCCCGTCCCAAATGACCAGACGGGAATAGCGTGAGCAAGCTGCAACAAATCCTCCTTAAAGGGCTGAGGAATGAGCAACTGGTGATGCATTTCCCCCGTCTGGGGTAATTTTTCAACACGGTACAAAAGGTCTCGATCAATTTCAAAGTGAGGGTACGTGGCGGTGCGTCTGGGCTCGACCACACGACCATTAACCACCGCTGCTTGATCAAAGAGCCTGCTCAGCATGTCGTCACGCCCTTGGCTTCCAACTCGGGATCAGGTCGGTCCTGAGTGGAGGCAGCAGAGCCAGACCCCTGCGCTGACTCCGTGGCCTCCCTCCCAGTCTCTTCACCAATCGCCCCCACCTGATACTTCTCGGACTCCCTCCATTGCCAGCCCTCATTCTTAGCGGCCCGGCGTTCCCGTTTAGTTTTGCGGGGTCTAAATCTGTGGCAATAGCAATCCGGGTCACGAAAGGGAAAGATCTCGCCAATTACTTCCTCTTTCTTAGCCAATAAGGAGGACGGGGCCGTCACAGCAGCCAACCAATTTTTAAACTGCTCGCAGTCCCGTCCCAGAACTACCGGTACCGGCAATCGAGGACACAAACCCAATTGCACTCGCGTCACCTGCTGGCCAATTTTCAGATTGACATACATTTTGGGATAAGTGCGCACATCCCCATGAATACATTTTATATGCACCTGTCCCGTTATTTGCTTATGCCCCGGTGAGATTAAGCTCTCTTGTATCAGGGACTGACTACACGCTGAATCTAAGAGAGCCTGGGTTTGTATATCATCCACTGACACAGGAATCACAAAACCCGTCTGCTGGAGTGACTGATGGAAAGGAACAGTCTTACCTGGTCGAATGACGTCACATCCCATAGCGGGGCAATCCCGGTCGATGTGGCTCACCTCCCAGCTTGTTCCACACATCAGTGAACTGGTTTCTCGACAGGAAGCTTCAGCAGGAGGTCGAAACACAGGACCCATCAAAGGGGATCGACGGTAGGGTGGCCGCGCGAGACCCCGGTCCAACACCGCAGCAGCCCGTGGGTGACCCCACTCTGCCCCAGTTCTCGGGCCGGGATCTCCCACCGCCACACTCTGTCCAAAGACCTTGCTACCCCTCCCCCCCAGTCCCTTCGCCCTCCCTGGGGCCAGTAGAGGGGGTGATGCCGGTGTAGCGCGGTTTCCAGGCAGCTTAGCGGGCGTTGGTTCCGCTGCCTGGTACTGCTCTGCCAGTTGGATCGCCAACTCTAGGGTGGCGGGTGCCTGCCGTTGCACCCACACCCGCTGTTCCGGGGGCAAGCACTGCAGGAACCGCTCGACCACTACCTCCACCAGCCTGGCAGTGGTGGTGACTCCCGGGTTCAACCATCCCCGGGCGTAATCCTGCAACCGGTGCGCAATGACCCTGGGGTGTTCCCCCGCAGAAAAGCTCTCCTCCCGGAATCTGCGGCGGTAGCCCTCTGGAGTAGCACCCACGCGGTTGAGGATGGCAGTTTTTAACGTGGGGTACTCCATCCTTGCCACCGGATCCAGGGTGCTCGCCGCCGCCTGTGCCTCCCCTGTCAACTGGGGCAGGAGGTAGCTAGCCTAATGCTCTCGGGCCCATCCGGCAGAAATCGCCATCCCCTCGAACACCTCCAGGTAAGCGTCCGGCCGATCCTCTGCCGTCATTTTTGTTGGCCGCTGTAGCATTGGGTCGGGCGCAGCAGCTCGTACACTCCCCTGCCCTATGTCCGTCAGGGTTTGGCGCAGGAGGTCCATTATTGCGGCGAATTGCTGCGGGTCCATTCTGACTCCCTTGGCTATTGCACTGCTTGAATTGGGCATTGCCAGTGAATCCCACTTCTAAAACCACGTGTGGAAGGGTGAGGGTATTCACTGACACGGGAGACAGAAGATTTTATTTGGAAACACCGCACAGGTGCCCAGATTTATTTATTTTTCTTATTAATAGTTTTATTTACTTTAGTCCGCAGAGGGCGCTGTTGTCCGTGGTCTGGATACTGCCGACAGTAAACCAGGACCACGGGGTTACCAACACAGGTATCCAACTCCGTGCACCTTCAAGTGCTCAAAAGTAATAATGAAAACAGAAGGCGAAAGAAAAAGGGAAAATAAAACACAGTAATAAAACTACAAACAAAAGTGCTGCTTATGCAGTGCCCCCACTGCCGCTAAGCCGGTCAGCACGGGTCTCCGTCCTACACTCCGCTGTGCTTATACACTGGGGTTGGCCAGGGTTCCCCGTATATCTATACACGTCCCCTCGGGTAGGTAATTATTTCTTTTATTTTGTAAATTATTTTTACAGAAGGCTGTCCCCTCAGTCGGGCTCGCCTGCTCCTTATTTCACGCCGGCCTCTTCTGCCAGCGACACTGTACTTCCCCCAACACGGCCACCTGAGCGCATAACCAAGCCAGTTCTTATGGGCCGAGCAGTCTCCCAAGGCCCGCCCCTCAGCCACTCAGAGAGAGGGAAAGCACACACACACTCTTCCCCACCTCTCCGTGTCATCGCCATGGCCGACAGGCGGATCCCACGAGACTGCTGCCCTCTACCTGCAGTAATACGGATGTGTCAGACAGTCAGTCCAGATCTCCCCTGTTACACATCCCCATAACATGATGCTGCCACCATCATGCTTCACAGTAGGGATGGTGTTCTTTGGGTGATGTGCTGCATTGGGTTTGCGCCAAACATAACGCTTTGCATTTAGGCCAAAAAGTTCAATTTTAGTTTTGTCAGACCACATAACTTTTTGCCACATGGCTACCAAATCTCCTGAGTGTTTTTTTGCATACTTCAAATGGGATTCAAGGTGGGTTTTCTTGAGTAAAATACAGGCCAGATTTGTGGACTGCTTGGGATATTGTTGTCACATGCACACTTTGACCAGTCTTGGCCATAAAAGTTTGTAGCTCTTGCAAAGTTGTCATTGGCCTTTTGGTAGCCTCCCATATCAGTCTCCTTCTTGCTCGGTCATCCAGTTTGGAGGGACGGCCTGATCTAGGCAGGGTCTTGGTGGTGCCATACACCTTCCACTTCTTAATAATTGTCTTGACCGTGCTCCAAGGGATATTCAAGGCCTTTGATATTTTTTTCTACCCATCCCGTGGTCTGTGCCTTTCAAAACTTTGTCCCGGAGTTCTTTTGAAAGCTACTTAGTGCTCATGGTTGAGTCTTTGCCTTGAAATGCACTACCAAGCAGAACCTAAAGGAACTACTGAATTTATCCTGAAATCATGTGAATCACTGCAATTTAAAATCGGTGGAGGCCACTTAACTTGGTGTGTGATTTTGAAGGTGATTGGTTACACCTGAGCTAATTTAGGATTGCTATTACAAGGAGGGTGGACACTTATCCAACCAAGCTATTTCAGTTTTTGTTTTTAATTCATTTTCTACAAATTTCTAGAATATTTTTTCACTTGGAAGTTGTGGGGTAGGATGTGTAAATAAATGAAAAATATATATATTTTAATGCATTTTAGTTCCAGGCTATATGATCCTCCCAATAGTACTCAAAGAAATGAAAGAAGTTATTTACAAACCGCTAACCAAGATCATGCAACAGTCTCTTGACACAGGGGTTGTACCGACAGACTGGAAAATTGCAAACGTAATACTGATCCACAAAAAGGGAGACAAAACCGAACCAGGTAACTACAGACCAATAAGCCTGACTTCTATTATATGTAAACTTATGGAAACTATAATAAGATCCAAAATGGAAAATTACCTATATGGTAACAATATCATGGGAGACAGTCAGCATGGTTTTAGGAAAGGGAGATCGTGTCTAACTAACCTGCCTGATTTTTTTGAGGATGCAACATCGACAATGGATAATTGCAAAGCATACGACAGGGTTTATTTAGATTTCCAGAAAGCTTTTGACAAAGTCCTGCATAAAAGATTCATTCTCAAACTGAACGCAGTAGGGATTCGTGGAAATGCATGCACATGGATTAGGGAGTGGTTAACATGTAGAAAACAGAAAGTACAGATTAGAGGAGAAACCTCAAAATGGAGCGAGGTAATCAGTGGTGTACCACAGGCATCAGTATTAGGCCCTCTGCTATTCCTAATCTACATTAATGATTTAGATTCTGGTATAGTAAGCAAACTTGTTAAATTTGCAGACGACACAAAAATAGGAGGAGTGGCAAACACTGTTGCAGCAAAGGTCATTCAAAATGATCTAGACAGCATTCAGAACTGGGCAGACACATGGCAAATGACATTTAATAGAGAAGTGAAAGGTACTGCAAGCAGGCAATAAAAATGTGCATTATAAATACCATATGGGAGATACTGAAATTTAAGAAGGAATCTATGAAAAAGACCTAGGAGTTTATGTTGACTCAGAAATATCTTCATCTAGACAATGTGGGGAAGCTATAAAAAAGGCCAACAAGATGCTCGGATATATTGTGAGAAGTGTTGAATTTAAATCAAGGAAAGTAATGTTAAAACTTTGCAATGCATTAGTAAGACCTCACCTAGAATATTGTGTTCAGTTCTGGTCACCTCGTTACAAAAAGGATATTGCTGCTCTAGAAAGAGTGTAAAGAAGAGCGACCAGAATTATCCCGGGTTTAAAAGGCATGTCGTATGCAGACAGGCTAAAAGAATTGAATCTATTCAGTCTTGAACAAAGAAGACTACACAGTGATCTGATTCAAGCATTCAAAATACTAAAAGGTATAGACAATGTTGACCCAGGGGACTTTTTTGACCTGAAAAAAGAAACAAGGACCAGGGGTCACAAATGGAGATTAGATAAAGGGGCATTCAGAACAGAAAATAGGAGGCACTTTTTTACACAGAGAATTGTGAGGGTCTGGAACCAACTCCCCAGTAATGTTGTTGAAGCTGACACCCTGGGATCCTTCAAGAAGCTGCTTGATGAGATTCTGGGATCAATAAGCTACTAACAAGCAAATGAGCAAGATGGGCTGAATGGCGTCCTCTTGTTTGTAAACTTTCTTATGTTCTTATGTTCTTAAAAGGTGAAAAATTTGAAAGGGGGTGTAGACTTTCTATAGGCACTGTATGTATGGAGGTAGATAAGGGTTATGTATGGAGGTAGATAAGGGTTATGTATGGAGGTAGATAAGGGTTATGTTTGGAGGTAGATAAGGGTTATGTATGGAGGTAGATAAGGGTTATGTATGGAGTTAGATAAAGCATTAGTTCCACACCGCTCTAAAGAAACAATCAGTCCGCACTGATCAAAGTTAATTCCATTCTAGTTGAACTCGACTGCGCATGCGCAACTTATGGGTTAGCAAAAATAAACAGCACATGTGCAACTAAAAATGAAAAGAACTCGCTAAATACTTTATCGATTTGTTTGGTTCCAATTAAAGGCACAAGTAGTCAACGAGTTCTATCCACCTGCCAGATATGCTGTTTAAACACACAGCCATTTTTTTGTTATTTTATCGCAAAAAAACTTTGAATAATTTGTCAAAACTATGATTCTGTAACTTAAAAACTACCAAACGGATTTTCACGAAACTTTCACAAAGAAATTCTCTATCTCACAGAAACGAAACATATCAAATGCCGTCCCGATCCGTTTTGAAACGGCTGAGAAAACATACCCCTCAACATCAAGTTTAAACAAGGCTCTGCCAGCCGCTTTTCCTACAACGGCATCTTGTTTTGTATTTGAGTTTTCATTAAGGCAAGTCAAAATAAGAAAGCACGTGGCGGATTCATTTTAAATGTGATTCACTGTTGGTGCTGCAGCGTTCCAGCAGGCATCTACCATTTGATAGAAGCCTGCTAGAGCTGGAAGCTGATTGGCTGATGTTACTGAATCGGTTTCTAATGTGTAATTACATGGAAATGGCCTTGTGATCAATAGCTTGTTACCTGACTATAAGGTAACACCAGGGCACAGGCACTTTTCATGTTATTATATACTATTTCCAACCAGTAGTTATCTTATTAAACCAGAAAACCTTTGTAGTTACCCAGTGCTACGTAAAATGGTATTTACCATTAAGTTCTCATGCGAGTACCAGTAGAAACTAAGGTGCAATCACATAGGTAAGAAATAACCCACGACAGGGTGTGTGGTAAGACAATTCTTAAATCACGGCCTGGGTGTGTTGTGAGGCACGAGCCCGCAGGCTGAGTCCCTTCCACCACCCAGGAAGTGCGGTAAGAATTGTCTTACTGCACACCCTGTCGTGGGTTATTTCGCTTATAAAATGGCTACTTTTTTTTTTTATAATAATTACACAAACTAGCTTTTTTAAGGAAAAAAAATAACAAATATATTATTTACAGTGAACATTGGCATTTATAGTAAAACGTTCGCGATGAAACAGCGTTTGGGTATTGAAAACAGACTGATTTCCCACATCTGAGGCAGGATTCATGGAACAACACTGCACTCCACTGCACTGTACTGCACTGGCACTCGAGGGAGGGGCTTCCGAGTGTTTTATTATTATTATTATTATTTTTGTAGGAAATGATCCCATTCAGGCTTTGCGGTCTTCAAGAGAAGCTGACCAGTAATTTCTGAGGCTGTGTAGCAGGGCGGTAGAGAGCCCTGCTGTGTAAATGTGTGTGTTTATTTTAGAACAGGGTTTCCCCCTCCGCCCCTGTTATTTTGTATTTGTTTTGTATTATTATTATTATTATTATTATTATTATTATTATTATTATTATTATTATTATTATTGTCGGTATGTATTTGTGTATAAATATGACGGCGAAACGCTGCGGGTTTGGTTATCGTTTTGTTATTTATGTATTTAGGATGGCGTAGACGATTTGTTTGTTTGTTTTGTTTAGTAGTGTGGATGGGTAGCCCCATCCACAGCAGTTTAATTTAGAAAACTCGTGCAGATTGTGGCCGAGGGGTAACAGAATAATTGCCAGCTAGTTAAACCCCTCGGCCACGGTATAAAAAGCCTGCAGCTCTCTGCACTCAGGGTGGGTGTATGAGGAGCGAGAGTGGAGACAGAAACGAGACAGGATCAGTGAAGGCGACAGCGCAGCCTGACCTGTGTTGTTTTACTTATTTTGTGTTCGTGATTTGTTTTATTTAAATATTTATTTTTGCCCTGTGAGCAAGTTTCTTTTTGTTAAAATATTTTATTTCTTTTTGTTTAATAATAAAACGTCGCGAGCGCCTTTAACTGCAGTCCCTGGTGTCCGTTTTCCTTCCTGCTTCTGGCCTGACATCAGACTACCCGTCCAGCCTGCCACACGCTGTTTTCACAGTCCTTCCCGATGCGGGTAACCGGCATCGTTTCCCAGATTGTAAACCAGCATTAGATGACATGTGGATTAAACGAGTTCCGTGTCAGTCTGCGCAGTGCCGCAGTCCTTCCCGTCCGAGGCGAGCACAATACAATTCAATACCGAACCCGACCTTGTTTAAAAGCCCAACGGGTGTGTCAGCAGAGAGCAGGAGAGATTTTAATTTTGTTTTAAATATGTTTCTGAAATCGGAGGGTAGTGGTGAGATGTATCTGTTGTGTCGAGTTTAAACATTACATACTCGCTAGTCAGTTTTATAAGGCGCTATTTAGTTTAATAAGCAGATGTCGCTGCTGCATATACAGTATAGTACATGCTGAGTGAGATTGCGTGGTGATTTCTCAGATGGCTTTTGAATAGTGTTACTGCTACTGCTTGCCTCTGAGTTTTCTTTGTTGTTCTCTGACTAAATAAATACCACAGTATATTTGCCAATTTTTCTGTAATTCTTAGTGACTGAGACGAAGAAAAAAAAAAACAGATTGTTGAGTGATTTAAATGCTGTTTCAGTTGTATGTTGACATTTTTACCTACATAAACACTGTTTAGATAATTGTAACTATTAAGGTGTAGTAATATTAATAGATCAGGTAAGTAAGTTGCTCTATGATGTCATAGCCGTGCGGTAAGACAATTATTACCGCACGGTCATGTGATCTTGTTCAGCCAATCACAGCACTTAATGTATCCAAGCCGTTTTATAATTACAAATACACTCCTCCATTACAAACAGAACACATTTATTGAAACGGATACATTAAAACATACACCAGTGATTCTTTCTCTTATTTTTAAAAGAACCTCAGCTTATTCTTTGTACAGTGGTAGGTAAGAAAATGAAAATCTACAGTCGATTGTATAAAACAAAGTCTGTGTAGAAAAACCACAATCATTCATTGAAAACAGGAACTGATTTACTTTTGTTTTCTGTGTGTGACATTTAAGACATGCTTTCTTCCTATATAACACACCAAGTTCAGAATTGGCTTTTGTAAGTGTAGGCAATATGAATTTAAAATCAAGGCAGGTGTCAAAATACATTTTGAATCTCCACCCCATTTAATAAGTGAATGATTAAAGCTTTGCATTACCTGTGAGCATTGTGTTGTATTTTATTTATTTGTTTTGATTTAAGAAGCAGTTTAGGTAAAGAGGTCGTTTAGCAGCAGACAGACATTTGCAGTCATTGGGGGAGTAAATATTAAGTCACCCCATTCATAGATACTTACCAGCAATGGTAGTTTGTTGAAATAATGTTAGTATCATAACATCTAAACTTTCTCAATTGTTTTTAAGCTGTCCTTTTTAGTTCCACTTATGGTTTGTATATATTTTGAATACAAAACAGTGTGTTTATTGTTTTTTTAAATAGAGATAGTACCTGAAGGGCAGAGCCGTAGCGATCCTTGATGGCGCCCCGTGTGAGATATAAATCCAGCGCCCCACTACCCTACCCCCGGAACTTGCAGTCAGCAAATCAAAAAATAAATAAAAGAAAGGGTTCCAAATCTTTGTAAATGTCCAGTGGAATGCACCAATAGAAACGAAGCCTAGAGCCTACAAATATACTGTTCTTGTCTTTAGTGATGCAAAGTCATTGATGACATGGTCACAGTTCAGAGAGTTGGCCAATGCAAATTCAATGGATATAATGGCTAGATTGGACAAGCGTGCTTGGACCATGGAGGCTCAGAGATCATTTTCAATCAATTCCAGCTTTCTGAAACTACGTTGGATTGTTAGGGAACTTGCAAATAAATGACCTACCTGCTTGAAAAATCATACTGTTAGATGGATGGGAAAATGTTTATTTGCATGTAAAGAATTATATTATGTGAAGACTGGAACTAAGTTTTAGGTTAGGAATAATCAGTATAATAATTATAATTAACAGTAGAAGTTGCTGAACTGGAAAATGCTGCCATTCTCTCTGTTGGGTAGATTTTCTGTGGAAGGTTCCCAGCCCAGAATAAAGAAAAGGAGACTCTCACTCTCTAAACTAGGAGGGCTATCCTTGCCTGTTCTTGAGAAATATTATTTGGCTGCAAGGCTATATTCGGTGCAATACTGGATTTTCAAACATGTTAATGCCGGATGTACCCACATGAAACCATTTGGAAAACAATCTGACTATTCACTCCTAACAGCTCCCCAAAAAACTGTTTAAGCATTTCAAATAAAAAAAAAAACAACAAATCTGCTATTTTACATACACTAAATTTGTGATGTAATGTTTAGGATTAGACAGTGATTATTTAAAACTGGAGGATATTCCATCCACAAAATAGAAAAAGCTTGGTATGAACCCTGCAGCACATCTCTCAGAATGACACACTGTCCCTTGACAGCACAGTCAGTCACAGTACAATATAGCAAAGGAACTCTTTCACTTCTTTCAAGTAAGACAAGTCCTCAAAATGACCACAATATAGCCTACATACTAATAGCCTACACACTAATAGCCTACACTCTAATAGCCTACACACTAATAGCCTACACACTAATAGCCTACACACTAATAGCATACACTCTAATAGCATACATCCAATTGAATAAATGTGATTGCTGCATGCTAACCGTAAAAAAAAAAGAGCCTGAAACTGCAGGGCGCAAATAAAAACAAAAGCATAGAAAACGTGTGCCCTTTTTACACACAATATAGTATCCCAAAGCTCTACAATAAAACATATAGAGACCATACAGACATCACAGATCACAGCACTAAAAACAAGCAATACAATGCATACAATTAAAAAAGTAAGAAATCCATTAATCAGACAGAATAGCAGGTCACAAATAAAAAATGAACACCACAAAATGAATGCAATAAAATAAAGAACGGAAGACTTTATATTATACACTAGTGAAAACAGGTGTGTTGTGTATTTGTAAACACTATGATATTAAACAACTTTCACTGTTATAAGCTTTCACAATTATTTTCAGCAAATCGAGAGATCTTGCTGGGAGCGCAGGATCGATGAGGATGGCAGTCCCTGTTATGCTGTTTTTCATTGTTGTCGGATAGTGTTTAGTTTGTCAGTTTTGAAGGGAAAAAAGGTCAGCTGTTGTATCCGTTTTTACTTAGTTTATTTTATAAATCATTTAACTGAATGAACACATGTTACGTGATAACATTCTTTTAAAAAAAACTAAAATGCAGTCGCCCTTTAAAAACCAGTTGCCCTGTCAATTTCAGTAGGCTTCTGTTTAGCCAGAGAGCACACGTAGACACAGAACAAGGAAAGAATGCGTCTGGAACATTAAACATTAAAAGTACTGGCGAGAAATAAAATAGGCTACTGTTCAAGATAAATAACAATGAAGGTGGCGTGTGAAAAATGGCGTTTCACCTCTGAGTCTAACGTTTCATATGAACTGAAGATCTTTGTTTACTGTGCGGCTTCCGGAAAATCAGATGAGTGAAAACGTGGACGCGCACAGTGGTCCGTTCTTCACAGATTGATAGCAAAGTTTACCCCATTATCAGCAAAACAATGTTTATAGTCGTATGGGAAAAATCCGGTCAGTCGGGTAACTCGAACCACACTTTTTTTTTTTATTTGGCCTTATTATTCATCAGCCAATCAGCGCCCCCTAAAGGCAGCAGCCGACCTGAGGGGGGCTCCGACTGGCTGACCAATAATAAAGTGGTTTCATTTCTTTTGTCGTGTTATTTTTGTTTTGAATTGTTATTGCACACATTTGTTTTACTTCTTATTCATCAGCCAATCGATCGGCGCCCCCCTCAGGTCAGCGCCCTGTGCAGCCGCACTGCTCGCACCCCCCTTGGTACGGCCCTGATGAAGGGTACTTGACCTAATAAGTGAATTGATTCGGTCACAGTAGCATTTCATATTTAAGCCACCTGTTTGATGGGTTATAGAATTATGCTTATAATGGTTCATTTGGGCTGAAGCATGTTTGTGTGTAATCTACTCCACCTCTGCCTTTTATAAAATAAAACAATATATAATTAATTACAGAAAGTTAGGGTATTGGATACTACAGTTTGCTGAAATAAGCCATGTGTATTTCTAATCCTGTCTCTTACAGGCTTAAAGGGAATCAGTTCAGTCCAGATGGGAAGAAAAAACTGAATGTGAAGGAGGAGCTCCAAAGATGTGGCTGTCTCCTGACCGTGTGGGTATCAGTAAAAGAAGGAAAAGGGGCTTCTGTACAACTTATTCACCAATATTGTGCAGGCCTTGTTTCCCAGTCTTTAGGAGTGTTCCTCTTCATATTAAATTGCATGTTCTCTTTGTGCACGTTGGATTTGAATGCCTGTTTACCAGCATGGGCTGTCTTTTCACCTAATTCAATAAGGTTTCACTTTCTTATAATAGCTGTAATATTTAAGTGATAACTTTAGGGCTGGTTAAATGTATGAGGGAATAAACCAAGTGGATAAACGGCCGATACCTTGTCTACCACTGTTTGTAATAGGGAGGGGTTCGTTTTTCAAAGAACATTGAACCAGCCCTCAAGTTCTATACATGTGGCAATTACGCGACAGTTTGTTGGCCTAGGATGTGATTCGCATCAGTTTCACAGTCGTGTAAAAAAATAAAAAATAAAACAATCATTTAAACTGTTTGGGGAAGAAAGAATGTTGTGCAGATTTGTAAATAAAAGGGAAGCAAGTAAAAATGAAATCTAGAAATGATTCTATATTAACAAAGAGGAATGTGGCTCTCTGATATACTGTGAGCACTAGAGCAGCTACAGGTAGGCACAATCATTTTATTTTGGTTCATTATGATGTGGTAAAGATGTGTGTACTGGGTAGAGTGACATTTCTTTGCAAATCAATCTATGATCAGCAGATTCAGAAAAACTTTCCAAAAGCATTATTCATCCTGTTCTGATGAAGTTAAAACCCCTGCAGTCGAGAATGTAGACGAGTCCAGCTGTTTTGCACAGTGGTTAAGGTGCTCACTGTGCAGGGTTGCTGGGTGTGCCAAGCCTCCACTCTGTTACATTTGGCAAGTGTGATTGCTCAGTATTGAAGGACTGAGGTCACAGTCGAATGCAGCTCTTTCTCACCTCTGACTTTCTGACCACCCTGTATTTGTAATCCATTCTGTCTTGCAGGTATGACTGTAGTCATATTTTTTCAGACTGGAGCAGGAACCAGCAGGAATACAAACGTCAGCTGACTCTGTGGATATGAAGAAAAAAAATACATCTCATAACACCCCTAGACTCTGCATGTAATACACAGTTGAAGGCTTAGAACTTTAAAAATATTATTTAAGGATAAATGACTTCATTTGGAAATGTGCCCATGTGTTGCTTATAGACAGATGTCAGAAGTTCAACTTGCCTTCATCAGAATTCATGAGCTGGAATGTTTTCCTACCTGGCTTAACCACTTCAGTTCCAGGACCTACACATGTATGTCAAAAGACAGAGCACTTCCAGTACCATGCTGTAGAGTATGTCAAGGTTTGCCGTCTAGTCTGTGGGGTTTCGTTCAGCCTGGTCTGTCAGTGTGCATGCTGTATAGGCTGTGTGGATGCTGTGGAATGGGTGTTTTGCAGTCGGGGGGTGGGGGGTGGAATGCCTGACATTTTTATCCAATCGCATTTCAGCAAACATCCCTGGCATCTGTGAGTGCATTGAGAATGGAAGATACAGCAGCAAACCACCAGCGATCTCAACCTGTATATATAGTATTGACTTTCATTTTGCTACAGTTTATTTGCAGTATTACTTGTTTAGTTTTATTTGATATTGACTTGCTTTTATATTGACTTGATATTTACTTGCTTGCTATTATTGCAAATGAAATACGTCAGTATAAGATTGATTCAGTCACCAGAAGTAAAGAGAAATGTGATGCGTGATCGGGGGATTTTGAAAACATTTATTTTATTTTGTGTTAAAGATGAAGACATGGTGCTGAAGTATTTGAGTATACAGCAGTAGAGCAGTACACCCCACTGCTCATCTTCGCATGCTTTCAAGGTGTTCACATTCCTCTGTGAGCAAACAACACAAGTGTGTGGATAGTAATAATGGACATGGTGTTTACAGAGCTGATCTTATTCATCATAAATCTTGCATATCTATGTTTTCCTCTTTATAAAAACTGCATTTTTATTCTTGTTTTGCATGTATTAAACTGTTTACAAATAAAATATTTATTGTATTGTTCATTGCATGTGTTGCTATTTACAAACTTTTATTGTGTATGATGTTTGTATTTTCAAAAAGAAATATTTTTTATTGTTAACATAAAAAGTATACTGTACTGTGTGTGAGGGATTGCTTTGTGAGGATTCTTGTACTGTGTGTGTGGGATTGCTTTGTGAGGATTCTTGTACTGTGTGTGAGGGATTGCTTTGTGAGGATTCTTGTACTGTGTGTGTGAGGGATTGCTTTGTGAGGATTCTTGTACTGTGTGTGTGAGGGATTGCTTTGTGAGGATTCTTGTACTGTGTGTGAGGGATTGCTCTGTGAGGATTCTTGTACTGTGTGTGAGGGATTGCTTTGTGAGGATTCTTGTACTGTGTGTGTGAGGGATTGCTTTGTGAGGATTCTTGTACTGTGTGTGTGGGATTGCTTTGTGAGGATTCTTGTACTGTGTGTGAGGGATTGCTTTGTGAGGATTCTTGTACTGTGTGTGAGGGATTGCTTTGTGAGGATTCTTGTACTGTGTGTGAGGGATTGCTTTGTGAGGATTCTTGTACTGTGTGTGAGGGATTGCTTTGTGAGGATTCTTGTACTGTGTGTGAGGGATTGCTTTGTGAGGATTCTTGTACTGTGTGTGAGGGATTGCTTTGTGAGGATTCTTGTACTGTGTGTGTGGGATTGCTTTGTGAGGATTCTTGTACTGCGTGTGAGGGATTGCTTTGTGAGGATTCTTGTACTGTGTGTGAGGGATTGCTTTGTGAGGATTCTTGTACTGTGCGTGTGAGGGATTGCTTTGTGAGGATTCTTGTACTGTGTGTGAGGGATTGCTTTGTGAGGATTCTTGTACTGTGTGTGTGAGGGATTGCTTTGTGAGGATTCTTGTACTGTGTGTGTGAGGGATTGCTTTGTGAGGATTCTTGTACTGTGTGTGAGGGATTGCTCTGTGAGGATTCTTGTACTGTGTGTGAGGGATTGCTTTGTGAGGATTCTTGTACTGTGTGTGTGAGGGATTGCTTTGTGAGGATTCTTGTACTGTATGTGTGGGATTGCTTTGTGAGGATTCTTGTACTGTGTGTGAGGGATTGCTTTGTGAGGATTCTTGTACTGTGTGTGAGGGATTGCTTTGTGAGGATTCTTGTACTGTGTGTGAGGGATTGCTTTGTGAGGATTCTTGTACTGTGTGTGAGGGATTGCTTTGTGAGGATTCTTGTACTGTGTGTGAGGGATTGCTTTGTGAGGATTCTTGTACTGTGTGTGTGGGATTGCTTTGTGAGGATTCTTGTACTGCGTGTGAGGGATTGCTTTGTGAGGATTCTTGTACTGTGTGTGAGGGATTGCTTTGTGAGGATTCTTGTACTGTGCGTGTGAGGGATTGCTTTGTGAGGATTCTTGTACTGTGTGTGAGGGATTGCTTTGTGAGGATTCTTGTACTGTGTGTGAGGGATTAGTTTTGGCCACATTTCTTGTTTATTAGGTGTAAAGATAGAAGCAAGTAAAATGTGAAATATATCATCCATAACTAATAAACACTGACAGCTGGTTTCACAGACCCCAACCTGGGCCTACCCAGTGTAAGGTAGGTAAGGTGGTCCTAGATTCATGCTAATCAGGATATATGAAACCAGCCATCAATAGTGCTGAATTTAGAAATAATAAAATATTGGGCAGCAGTGTGGAGTAGTGGTTAGGGGCTCTGGACTTTTGACCGGAGTGTTGTGGGTTCAGTCCCCGGTGGGGGACACTGCTGCTGTACCCTTAACCTAGATTGCTCCAGTAAACACCCAACTGTATAAATGGGGTAATTGTATGTAAAAATAATGTGATATCTTGTAACAATTGTAAGTCGCCCTGGATAAGGGTGTCTGCTAATAAATAAATAATAAAACAAACAGTGAAAAATAAATTCAATGAAAAATATTTTGATTAGAAGTCTTTTTCATTTTTGAAAACACTGAGAAAGACTTCTAGTCGAATCATTTGCCTTTGAATTTATTAAGTTACTTTTTGTATTTCTGTGAAATGTAGAAGTTTCTGCTATTATTAGACTTCACCCACAATACACTGTTCCAGTTACACTACAAAAAAGCTGTTTCACTTGAGAAGGCCGTACCTCATGGTTAAAAGCTAAGACCACTCGCCAGATCATTGAACCCAGTGTTTGCTCCAGGACTTACACACTGAGGTTCAATGTGGCCCCCTCTCAAAGTTTTAGGGGGACATTTTGATGACTCAGAACCAACCACCATTTCTTATTGTTGTTTGTTTTAAATATGCCAACAGAGTTTTCTGACCTTTTGTTTCTGAAGAACAAAAAATAAAACTAGATACAACCAAGGTGTCTCTACAATACTCTCTGTCACTTTTGGGGAAAATATTAGGAAATGTGTGAGAGTAATGCTGGTGTATCACTGAGTAGAGGACATTCATTGTACCAAATCAGCCCACCACGTACCCCCATCTGAGATAATCATAATAAAATGAAAAGAGAAAAAACGGTCTATACAATAACATGATACAACAAAACACACAAGAGCCTTGGAGTGTGTGATGGATACAATTATAAAAGTTATAGTGTTATAACAGAAAAAATATATTTACTTTTGGGTAAAAATAGTCCTACAGCAGGTTTCTAGTTGTTGGAAAGATCAACATCATTTTATTGTAATTACTAATGAATTAAAATCAAGGAAGCCTGTGCTGGAAGTGAATCTGACGTGCCAGTAACAGTGATGAATGAATTTGAAGTGCCAGTAACAGCGATGAATGAATCTGAAGTGCCAGTAACAGTGATGATGCTGCAGAACAAACATGCTCTGTGGTCACGTGCAGCTCTGAACGTGTCACTCATTCAGCTCACATGATTGGAGGGGCAGACGGGTTATGTGGTATAACCAGATCAAGACAAAAATACCTATTAATCAAGAATAAAAAGCAACTATTGAGATTGGATTATTCATATTATTTTGTATTTATGGAAGCTTTACAATCACATTCAGTCCTAAAGTAACAGAAAACACACAAACTTCGCTACCAGAGTGTGTTATAAAAGAGAAGGAAGTACTGAGAGGTCAGTTGGAACTAAAGCCAGCAGACACAGGGGGTCCCCAGGACCAGGATTGAGCATCACTGGCATATAGGATGGGAGTGTACAAGGCTCATCTTCAATGGGACGCTAGTCCATCACAGGATACCCCCCAGCCAGTTTCAGTGATTTATACAGGTGGATTGAGTGGAGCACTTAGGGTACAGAACCTTGCTCAAGGATACAACTGTCTGTATTGGGGACTTGACCCTGTGATAATGGGTCCAGAGCCTGAACCACTACTCCTCACTTGCCTGTGGTTTGGTGTCAGTCTCTATACACAATAAGTGTCCAGATTGGGTTTAGTCTGAGCCTTCAGTTACTGAAGTAGCTTAATGAACCCTTTAATCATTAATATTACAGACCTTTAGATATTGATGATTTAGATATAGGTATAAACCTCCTGGACTGCAGTGATGTAGCATTGATAAAGAGTACTCTAGAGGCGAACGTCTCTGAAAGGTGTTAGTGAGGGCTGTGCATCATCATTATACAGTGTCATACAATTGTGTGCTGGTGCTCATACTGTAGGACTGAATCAGCTCCTGTTACAGTAACTGCTCTATTGATGAGATCTGGACAAACACACTACTGTTGGCATGTTCTTTAGGGAAGTTATACAGGAATTTCTGAATCATTGTTTTACATTTCATATTAATACCACTTCACAATTCATGGCATGTCGTTTCTTTCTTTTTTTAAGAACATGTTCATTTTAAAGACAAGGAAAAAAACAAGGTTATTGGGTGCAAAATTGGTAGTAATTATTACTCTTTCATTTAAATAAAGCAATACATACTAGAACACTAAAATTAATAATATGACCAGCAGGGGTGTAGCTGTAAACTCATTTGTACCCAGCTTGGAAGGGTTAAAAAAAATCACCTGATCTGACAGATCGCCTCCTGGTCGATCACGTGAAGGATTCACAGATTGGTCAGTGAATCCATTGTTCATTATGTTTAGTTAAAGAGGAAGAAATTACTAAAAGAAAAAAAAAACTCCTGACGTTTTCTAGACACATACTGCAAAGGACTTTGTGAAGGACACATGAAGGACTTTATGATTTTAATATTAATGTTATTATTATTTGTTTATTTAGCAGACGTCTTTATCCAAGGCGACTTACAGAGACTAGGGTGTGTGAACTATGCATCAGCTGCAGAGTCACTTACAATTACGTCTCACCCGAAAGACGAAGTACAAGGAGGTTAAATGACTTGCTCAGGGTCACACAATGAGTCAATGACTGAGGTGGGATTTGAACTGGGGACCTCCTGGTTACAAGCCCTTTTCTTTAACCACTGGACCACACAGCCTACTTGTATGTGCATGCAAATAAAAAACAATCAATTCCATGAAACAATCAAACACATTGCAGGATGGAAGCAGTATATCTCTAACCATGTTGATTGGATAGCAATGGGTTCCAACACATTGAGCCATCAGTGAACCCTCTGTTTAGACCTGATCTCAGCTGAGTGACTCTGTGCCATTCCCAGGTGCTGTCAGTTTGTGCACTGTGTTGATATGAGATTCCTGTCACTGTGGGACTCAGGGCGCAGTAGTACAGTGTCTGTCATTTTAGTGGAGGAGAGCTTCAGCTCCACAGGTTTATTCTCTTTATCAGCTTCAGCACAGAACCAAAGGTCTGAAGAGTCAGCTTTGGTTGTTATTCCAGAGTCATAAATCAGGAGGATGTATTCCAAACCTTTTCCTGGATTCTGTCGATGCCATTGTAAGCTGTTCACTACAGCAGTGTAATTGAATGAGAGGCGAACACTCTCTCCCTCTCTCACTTGTTCATCATCTTCACATGATGGAGTAATTGAGTTTGCAAAGCTTCGGCCTGTCAATGTAAAAGACAAGGTATTTTAATTTCAAAACAAGCATTCAAATTGATGGATTTTCTCCACTGAAATGTCTGGGTCTTCAATCAGCTCATGTGTGTTTGATATTTGATTCTGCAGTACAATATGGAATGTGATCAATCACAGTATAAACCACTGGAAAGCCAGGCTTTACATGCCAATATGGGATATGCAAAAATGATGTAAAAAAATCTATATTGTATTAGCTACGTTTTTCTCAATATATCTGGTGCTCTGGCAAACTAAATATAACAGGCTGGTTTAATTGTATCCTTCGAATAATCTTAAATAAGTAAATACAAAGTTTCCAGCTTTCTAAAGTGGTATATATGACTCTTCAGGACTTACCTGACAGAAGTGCAATGATAAGGAATGTGATGAGCAACAACATGACTCTGTGAAGGATAGCAACTCCAGCTTGAGTTAAACTAACGACTGCATGCAGATTGATTCCTTCTGTGACTTTCTCTGTTAGCTGCTGTTCTTCACATGATCAATGTGTTCTGCTAACAGTGTTGGCGCTCAAGTACTATACTTGTGCAAAGTTTGTGGTATCAGAGTTGTGTGTATGAGTGTATGACATTTTTTGCTTTTAAAGTAAGCAAATGTAAACAAGATTAATTCGGCTACAATACACAGTGTTGCTATGTGGTTTGCTATAAGCCATCTCCATGCAAAGCTTTTAAAAAAAAAATACAAAAAAAAAAGGTAAATGTACAGTAACCTGCAACTGATGGCTTCTTTCTTAACTCTAGAAGTCCCTGCCTCCCTGGTACTGCTTTCTTAATATCTCTGTCACGGTACTTTGCGCTCTTGAAATTGCCAACAGCTGATAAGCAGCTCGGTTTGAATATTGTTTCGGCTATTTTAAACAAACGGCCGGTAAGCATTGCGTTTATGAAGCTTGCTTTGTTTAATCAAATGCATTTAAAAGCTACAACAGCACTCTGCCAGTATCTGCAAGCATGTGCTCCATCATATAAACACATTGCACAAAAAATGCTTTCTCGACTGGTGTATTGAAACGTCACTGCTACACGCAGCTGACTGACACACGCACACAGCCCACCTCTCTTAAAGGGGAACGCACCAAAAGAATGATTGCTGTAACACTTTCTTTCTGTTTCCATCGCGGAAGCTGCATTTGCTGCCAATGCCATTACTCTTGTAGTCTACTTTTAATATTTATTTATTTAGCGAGGCGGTTAATTGATCAGGATGGTTATGTGACGGTCGGATATGCAACGTTCCACTGTATTGTTGTACACACTTTGGGTCATTGAAGGCAATACACTGCCCTTGTAACACACTGTGAGTGGATTTGATTCTGTCTCCCCCAATCCTGTCACTGTGTCTGAGGTTATGAAATGGTCCAGTAGGGGGCAGTGTTCATATTACTATAATGAATCCATTATGGCACCAATGTAATCCCAATAATGGTGTTTCTTAACACTAGAACTGCCAAGAGCATCAATTTGACGTGTTTTGGGTTTAAAATTTAAATGACTCAGCAGGGGCGGACTGGGATTAAAAATCGGCCCGGGAAGTTCGGCTCCACCTGCCCACATTTATGTCAAAATCAACATACCGAAATAATAAAAATGTAATAGTAACGCAGCGCACCGTCATGATGAAGTATCTATCAAAAAAAAAAAGAGTTTTAAATTGTTAGGGTAAAACTTCTCTCTAAATTGTAGGCTATAGCTACTACCAGGTTTTCAGACATATTAGGGGCGATTTAGGTATGGCAAAGTATAGGCTATGACAGTTGCCATACCATGACTTCATGATCTAGAAGTCACAAATAATAGGCTATCCTATTGAAAATATCAGATTTTTCCGTCTACGAAATATTTTTCTATTCATTATTCTTTGTCTCCGCACGTCTCTGTCTTTCTACTGCTTTGCGGTCAGTGAATGCAACATTGTATCAGCGCTAGATTATTTCGCCAGTTGTCCAGTTTACGCACCACGGATTGATGGCTCTGCTCTATGCAATTACAATTTTCTGTTTACAGTAATCTCTGGTCTAAGATCTAATTGCATATCAGATTATTTTAAACACAAGATTGCCGACAGTTGGTAGGCTGTTATTTAGTATTTGTATTTACTGTAAGCAAATAAACATGAGTAGCCCATTTTATCAAGTAGAAAGAAACCATTCTCCGCACACCAATACCAACCTCAGTAGGCCTAATAATAAACTGTAAAGTATAAACACATATCTTATTTATCAATTCTAGAAACCATCACTGACCTCACACAGATTGCGGTCTCTCAATAGGCCTAATCAAAAAAAAAACTGTAAATTCTAAACACATCAGCTCATATTTAGCAATTCTAGAAACCATTAGCAGCACTCAGCACCAATACCAACCCAAAATTACAATAGGGTTTCATAACCCCAAATTATATCTCAAAATACAGTCAAATACTTCACCCAAATCCACAGTAAACGAGACTGTCCTACCTTACATCGCCAGCAGAGGTCGCAGCAAGCAGTGCACTCTTCTGAGCAATCCTGTCCATAACTCCATCACTGTCTAGGGCCATCAGTATCTCTTTCTCTGTAGACATTAGCATGAACCCTTCCAAGTGGTCTTGGGACATAGTGCTTCTCAGTCTATTCTTGACAAACTTCAGAGTAGAGAAACACCTTTCACATGCAACTTGCGTTACTGACAAAGTCAGGAGGAATTTGTAGCCCAAACCAATTACATGATAGGCATCAGTCAATAAATTATATCGGGATAGAATCAGATAGCAACACATGGCACAGTTTTTGCATGAAGTGCACGTTTTGTTCTCTAGCTCCAGCTCTTCTTCACATGCTCCACTGTTTCCATCCTCCTCAGGCATCTCACTTGTTGTTCTGACCCTGTATCTATCCCAAGCTGACATCTTCAGTCTGTCCCACTGTGTTTGGGTGATAACAAAAAAATGTGTCCAGCTCTTTGGACTGAGGGTGTGTGAAGTAATCAAAGCTACCAGCTGACCCCCCCCCCCTGCATTCACTTCAAATGCCTGCATCTTGTCTCTCTCTCCTCTTTCCTCAGCTGTTGTTCTCTCTACACTGGACCCTGCAACAGCATCCATTCTGTCCCTCTCTCGCCCCTCTGCATTCACGTCATATATCTGCATCTTGTCTCTCTCTCCTTCTCTTTCCTCAGCTGTTGTTCTCTCTGCACTGGACCCTGCTACAGCATCCATTCTGTCCCTTTCTCGCTCCTCAAGCTCAGCTGCATCTGCTTTAAAATGCATAAAAGAACAGCAGCAATCAATTTAATTAATATCTTTAGCAAACTTTATTATAATTTGAAAGAATACTCACAAGAACATAGCTTGTTTAATTTATAAAACGGATAGTTCCGGTCCTCCTCTCTGATTGGTCAAAACAGCGATCCAGCCGTGCTATATTCAACCATAGGTCACTGTTAGGCCTTCTCACCATTACATAAACTATATCTTTGCGCAACAACCTAATCAACATCGATCTAAGTATCAAACCCAATCAAATTCATGTCAAACGATTGCTTTATATAAATCCCTTTATTGAACAACACAAAAGAAAAACAACAAAACATTAAAATAACATAAATACTAGTAAATTCCAGCACTGGTCATAATAGAACAAGAATAAAACACAGATAAATAACTGAAACATTCTAAAAACAGCAAAAAAAAACTAAAAACACACCAACAATTTTAAAAATTAAAAATTAGCATGCCATCTTCACCCACTGCACACTCCCCATCCTCAATACACCACCTCATCATAAAATTATCCATATCATTCATCATGCTGTAATAAGAAAAATCAGCTTTTACCCTGGTTACAACCAGAACTCTAAAAACACACAGGGCATCATCTATACCAGTGCTAGATAATCTGTTCTTACGGGATTTTAAAATCGCCAGCTTCGCTTGACCCAGGAGAAAATTAATCAGGGCACACCGATGACGATATTTAAAAGAATACTTAATACTTAAAATTAATAACTCTTTAGTAAAACGCACCCCGAGGTTCATCAGCAGGCCTTCTAGAAAAATAAAAAAAGGCCGGAGTCGTGGGCAGTCTGTAAAAAGGTGAAACACAGTTTCCACGGCAGGGCAGAAGGGGCACTGCTCCCCCACACCTGGGTCAACTCGGCTCAGCCAGCGGTTCGTGGCGACAATGCCATGCAACACTCGCCACTGCAGGTCCCCGGAGCGCTTGGGCAGAGGCAGCTTGTACAGCACCCTCCAGGACGGCCGCACAGACTCCTCCATCGCCAGGTGAGCCCTCCACTTGGTATCAGTCAGGTCTTTAAGTCTGTGATAATGCCGGGTCTTAACCACAGTGTCGTACAGCTGCCTCTTCTCTGCAGAGTGAAACTGTAAATTGGTCTCTTCATCCAGGGATAACAGCATCCCGGGTCGCTCCCCCCCCCCTCCTCCTCCTCCTCCGGCAGTGCAGGGGAGAGCAGCACTGATTGGAAATCAGGCTCATGCTCCGGGGCCTGCCTCTCTGAGAAGCACTGCGCCACGAACTCCAACACTGCTGGGCTCAGGGAGGCTCGGATCTCTCTCAGCACCCTCCCTATGAAGCGCACCGAGCGCAGACCCAACACTGCAGTCAACTCGGCCCCAGTCTTCCATCGCCACTCAGTCCAGTCTACCAGGTGACCCAGGGTGGTGACTCCGGCCTGTAAAAACACTAAAAAAAGCTGTTTTGAATTAAAAGCATCAATGTTAAAAATCCTATTAAAAAACAAAGGCTCCTCAAAAATAAAACATGTACAGAGGCTTTCATCTGTCCTTAAAATCTTAATTAACCCCCAGGCATTTAACATGTTACTGTAAAAGCTTTCCAGCTCAGTTCTAATAACTTTACTGGGGGTCATTAAAAACAGCTGTCTGTCTAAGCCAAGCCCCCCAACCCTCTTGAGGAGGGACAAAGCCATGCCTCTCCAGCTCAGCTCAGGGGTGTACAGCAGTCTCTGGGCTGCCTGCAATCTGAACGCAGCGACCCGGGAGGGGATGTCAATCAGTCCCTGCCCTCCTTCGTCTCGGGGCAGGTACAGTACTGCTGGTTTCAGCCAGTGGTTTCCATCCCAAAAAAAATTAACTAGTTTTTTCTGGACCTGCTCCAGCAGCCCTGGGGGAGGGTCCAGACACATTATTCTGTGCCACAGCATGGACGCTACCAAGTTGTTAATCACAAGGACCCTCCCCCTGAAGGAGAGGCGGTTTAGCAGCCACTGCCAGCTCTGTAGCCTTCCTGCTACCTTCTCCAGCACACCCTCCCAGTTTCGCTGCATGAATGCCTCAGTTCCTAAGTACACCCCCAGCACTTTTAATCCAGTTCTGTTCCACTCCAGCTTCTGTGGCAGGGACGGAGGAGGCTCTCAGCCAGCTCCCTGCGAGGAACGCTCCACTTTTGGCCCAATTCACCCGTGCTGAGGAGGCTCTTTCAAAGCTCGTCATGCATGATTCCAGCACCGCCACGTCTTTATCGCTGGTTACAAACACATTCAGGTCATCAGCGTACGCTGAGAGACGGACGGACGGGCTGGGCGGAGGGGAGGGTAGGTATGGCCAAGCCAGCGAGACGCTCCCTCAGCTGGTGTAGCAGCGGTTCAATGGAGATGGCGTAGAGCATCCCCGACAGAGAGCAGCCCTGTCTAATCCCTCTCTGCACTGGGAAGGGCTGGCTTAGACAATTATTAATCTTGACTAGGCTAAAAATATTAGAATATAAAATTTTAATATAAGAAATAAAAACAGGACCAAAACCAAATGCCTCTAGGGTGCGAAATAAAAAGCCATGGTCTACCCTGTCAAAAGCCTTCTCCTGGTCAAGCGACACCAGCCCAAAATCTAAGTTAAAAAGCTTAGATACATTAAAAAGATCTCTGATTAAAAACAAATTATCAAAAATTGAACGTTTTGGTACACAGTATGTCTGGTCACTGTGCACCACAGTACCCATACACTCCCTAAGACGCCGGCCAGAGCTTTGCAAAAGACCTTATAATCGCAGCACAGCAACGACACAGGACGCCAGTTCTTCAGCTCACAGAGGTCTCCTTTTTTGGGCAGTAAAGTCAGTACTGCCCTGCGACAGCTCAGAGGCAGCTCTCCCTCCGCCACACATTCATTCAGCACCTGGTATAGATCAATTCCAATGCAACTCCAGAAATGTTTATAGAATTCAGCAGGCAGCCCATCCAGCCCAGGTGCTGTTCCATTGGAGAGTTGTGTGACGGCGGTTGTGAGCTCCTCCAGTGTGATGACGGTGTCCAGGCCGTGGCTTTCCTCCTCACCCAGGTGATGGAGACCTTCCAACAGCCGCTCCGTCTCCTGCTGGTCGCAGCCCTCAGCCTGGTACAGTTCTGAATAAAATGTCACCGCGGCCTGACGAAGCTCCGCAGGGCTGGAGACCTCTCTCCCCCCGGGCAGCTTCAGAGTAAGCATTTGTTTTCTTTCAGCTTCTTTCTTCTCCAAGCTGAAGAAGAAGGTCGTGGGGGAGTCCATGTCTCTTAATTCCACAAATCTTGCTCTTACCAGGGACCCCTTGACCTTCTCCTCCAGCAGGCTGCCCAGGCGCTGTTTCCTCTCTTTCAAACTGCGATAAGCTCTGTGCTCTGACCGCCCAGCTCTCTCTCAATCTCTAAAATCTCATTCTCTAGCTGGCTGGCCACTGCATTCAACTCACTAGTGACGTTCTGGGTGAATTGCTGACAGAATATTTTAATTTGGATTTTCCCCACATCCCACCACTGTCTCAAATTAGAAAAACATCTCTTTTCTTTTCTCCAGTTATTCCAAAATAGTTTGAATGTTTCCTTAAACTGTGTGTCTTGTAATAATTTAATATTAAAGTGCCAATAGGATTTGGAGTGCTGTGCAGTGGGTAAACACAAAACAGCTGTGATGAGGTGATGATCAGATAGAGACGTGGGATGAATACTGCTGCCAATAAATCTACTAAGGTGGTGCTTTTGGGTGTAAAATCTATCTAACCGTGCTCCAGACAGTTGACCATTATTTAATTTAATCCAAGTATATTGTTTAGATTGATTATGTAAATTTCTCCAGATGTCAACTAAATCAAATTTTGTCAGCACGCCAGCCAGCTCTCTCGCAGATTGGGGATTGGGTTCATCATGATTTCTGTCATAATTAAAATCCAGCGTACAGTTAAAATCCCCTCCCATCAAAATAAAATGCTCTGGATCACACTTCTCTAAAACCTGGTTGAGTTTTTTAAAAAATAAAATCCTGTCATTATACAAATTAGGAGCATAGATATTAAAAAGATCAATAAAAACACCATTTAATTTTAATTCAATTTTTAAAAGCCTCCCTTGTACAACTTCCTCTACAGACACCACGTCTACTCCCAGCCCCGGAGAGAATAAAACTGCCAGCCCCGCACTAACATTAGAGCCGTGACTTAAAATCGCCTTCCCCTTCCACCCTGACAGCCAGTGCGCTTCATTGCTGCTGTCAGAGTGGGTCTCTTGCAATAGAATAAAATTGGCTTTTTTAAACTCAATAAAATTAAAAAATTGGGCTCTCTTAAAATCATCACGGCAACCATTTATATTTAAAGAACTCACTAAAAACTTATCCCTAAAGGAAGAAAAATAAAATAGCAATAAATAAATACAAAAAACAAGGGTAAAAGCTTTAAAATTGAATAGATCCATTAAAAACCTTTTGATTGCTCAACCATTTTTCTTGCAGTGCTTACAAACTTTTTCAAACGAAACCTCTTTTTCCTGTCAAATTCCTCTAAACTCGCTTTTCTTAACAGTACATTAGCAGAGGCTAAAAACAATTTCAAGTCAGGAAAGAAAAGTGGAATTTCAACTCCCCCTTTACCCTTTGTGCAATCCATAAAATTAATAAACTGATCAAGCGAATACAGTTTCTTTTTTTGGGGCTGACTGACCTGGATGTCGGAGAGCATCGAGGTGTCAGAGAGCTCTCCCTCCTCATCCTCGTCTTCTCCCGCGAACGCCTCCCATTCCTCGGCCGAATCCTCCTCTCTGGCTCCAGACTCATCTTCCTCCGGCCGTGAGGACTCTGCTGAGGGCAGGGCTATGGCGTCACTGGATGCTAGTCCAGCGCTACCACTAGCCTCCTTCCCTGTGCGGGGGAGCTCCGCAGCCACGGCCTGATCACCGCCGTCGCCGCCGCTCTCCCCCGGCCCCGACTCTCCGACAGTTGTGTCCGAAGTTGCAAAGATAACACATTCCTTCCCCTCTATAATAAACCTCCAGGCTACATTAAGATCCTGCCCTGGGTTATGCGGCAATACAAACACTTGTCTACGAAAAGACATTACATGTTTCACCTCGGGGTTCTTACAGCCTAGCGGAATCATTCTAATCGGGGACATGATTTTACCGTATCTTGCCAATTCTCTTTCAATCACTGCATTTGGAATAAAAGGGGGGACATTTGATAAAACCACTTTCCTTAGAGGAGTTGAAAGAGGTAAAGCAGAAATAAAAGCACCACTGACAGAAAATCCTTCCTCTACAATCTTATTTACCAGTGTTTCTTGACTTAAAAACACAACAATGGCCTTATTCATACGTGAAGCAGATTTTATATTGTTAAAACCAATTGACTTACCGACCGATAACAGTACGTCCTCCACGGAAACTTCATTGTCGGGCACACACCTGAACCCATGTCTCCGTGTCAGTCCCTGTATACCGCCGGAGTGTGAGCCCATCTCGGGCTACACAAACTAACTTAGCCTCCCAAACGGCAAGGCCAACAGATAGATAAATAGAAAAATAAATAAACAAACAAATAAATAAATAAATAAATAAATAAATAATGTAGATGATATAAATATATATATTTAAAAGAAACTTATAAAATTCCTTTTAAATTAAGCGTGTAAAAATAGTAAAACCAAGACTAAGAACAGACCTGCACTATTCAAACACACCGCTCTCAGCTCACCAGCCCCTCCCACAATCCTGAGAGAGAGAGAGAGAGAGAGAGAGAGATCATTCACACAGGCACCAGTGATCTGAGGGCCCAGCAGGAGAACGTGGCCAAGTCCATCAGGAGAGTGGCGGAGAGGGCAACCCAGGAATTTCCGCATTCAAAAATCATCATCTCCTCCCTGCTGCCCAGAAAGGATTTCCACCAATACACCATCCAGAAGATCAACGCGGAAGTCTCCCGAGGGTGCGCTCTACTACCCAATGTGCACCTGGCACACCACCCCACCCTAGGGCTACAACACCTGTACGACCACGTGCACCTGCACCAGCGGGGAGTCAGCATCTTTGCCAAGACCCTGAAAGACGTCACCCTGGGCCGAGACCCAGCCATTCCCCAACACGGCAACAGGAGAGGCCTCAACTTCCACAGACCACAGCACAGCCCACAGACAGCCAGGTGGGCCCCCAGGAGCCTCCGTCCACAGCCTGGACAACACAACCGACACCTGCTTAGCCCAGCCCAGCCCAGAAAGCCCAGGCCCGGCCCAGCCCAGCGCCCAGCCCAGCCCAGCGGACCCAGGTCCGGTCCTGCCAGCCCATTCCAGCACCCAGCCCAGCCATCCCAGCAGCAGGCTCACAGCTATGCTGCGGCCCTCAGCAGACCAGCAGGGACTGGGAGCACAGAGCTGGAGGAGATTCACCACCTCCTGAACCTCATCTGCACAAGACTTATGAGCTGAGTCACTACTATTAAAAAAAAAAAAATTAAATAGATTGTAAAAAATAAAGGAGAGAAAAGGGGGAGGAAAGGAAAAGAGAAAGGGGGAAAAAAGTATATATATTGTACGTAGAGATTTCAGCAGCAAAACGTAAATATAATTAATATTTAGTGAATTATTACAAAACAAATATGTATATATATGTATATTTTTTTTTTTTTTTTTTTTTTTTCTTTCTTCTTCAGAATGTTTTGTTTAATTCTAAGACAAAAAATAGAAAAATAATTGCAAATATAAATCTGATTAAATCTTTGTCCATCACAATGTGGAATATCCAGGGCCTGAGCTCCTCAGTGTTCGGGCTGAAGAGCACAGCCCCAGAGTTTATAGAGAGAGTGAAAGGCCTGGATATCATCATCCTGCAGGAAACATGGTGCAGGGCAGACGTGTCCACTCACTGTCCCTCAGGCTACAGGGAGATCATAGTGCCCTCACTGAAAAAGACCACAGTCAGACGAGGCAGAGACTCTGGGGGAATAATCATTTGGTACAAAGCAGAGCTCACCAACTCAATAGAGCCAATTAAACGGGGAGAGTCACATTTGTGGCTTAAAATCAGCAGAAATATTGTCTCTGCACAAAATGAAATCTTCCTGTGTGCAATATATATCCCCCCCTCAGAATCCCCATACTATAGTGAGGAAACCTTTACCAGTCTCCACACAGAGATCTGCCACTTCCAGGCCCAGGGAAATGTTCTGATCTGTGGAGATCTGAACGCCAGGACAGGCAAGCAGCCTGACTTCACCAGCACACAGGGAGACCAACATATATTCAGGCAAAAACCCCTATATTCCAGCCCTATTGTCTCCCAGAGAAACAGCTATGATAGAGAAATAAATCAAAGTGGGAGACAATTACTGCAACTCTGTCAAGGCCTGGGCCTGTACATTATTAACGGTAGGATCCGAGGGGACTCTTTAGGAAGACACACCTACAGCTCAGCTCTTGGCAACAGTGTAGTAGATTACACCATTACTGACCTAGACCCTTCCTCTATTAGTGCATTCACTGTCAGGCCAATATCTCCTCTGTCAGACCACAGTCAAATAACTGTGTTCCTTAAAAGAACAGAGCAGACCAGCAACACACAGACACAGCCCTGCAAGCTGTATAACCTCCATCATTCCTACAGATGGGCTCCAAACAGTGCAGAAGAATACCAGAAAGCAATCAGCCATCCAAAAATCCAATCACTATTAAACAACTTTCTAGTTACACCACATACTCACAGTAAACAGGGAGTAAATCTAGCTGTAGAAAACCTGAATGAAATATTTAGACAGGCAGCTTTAAAATCCAAACTAAAAATAATTCGGAACACTCAAAAGAAAAAACTGAAAGAAGAAAATTGGTTTGATGAAGATTGTAAAAATATAAGGAAAAGACTTAGGCAATTATCAAATCAAAAACATAGACTAAATTACTATAAACGCACACTAAAACAGAAAAAAAATAACCACATCAACAAGCAACTGACAGAAATCGAGGAGTCCATTAACTCAAACCGATTCTGGGAACATTGGAAAAAACTAAATAAATCAAAACCAGAAGAATTGGCCATACAAAATGGAAATATATGGAAAAACCATTTTGAAAAACTCTATCAAAACATAACACACAATGAACAACCATTAGATCAAAACAATATTTATGAAAAACTGAAAAAACTAGAATTGTCAATTAAAGACAACCAGAATCCACTGGACTCTCCAATCACTGCGCAGGAACTTAAAGAGAAACTGCAGACCCTCCAGAATAGGAAAGCCAGCGGGGTAGACAGCGTCTCCAATGAGATGCTGAAGCACAGCAGCCCTAAGCTGCAGAAGGCCCTGCGCAAACTGTTTAACCTGATACTAAGTGTGGGCTACTTCTCTGACATCTGGAACCAAGGGATTATATCCCCTGTCTTTAAGAGTGGAGACAAATTCGACCCCAATAACTACCGGGGCATCTGTGTGAGCAGTAATCTGGGGAATGTATTCTGCAGTATCATTAACACTTGGATACTGGCCTTCCTTACCGAACACAGTGTCTTGAGTAAGAGTCAGATTGGCTTCCTTCCAAAACACCGCACTACTGATCATATTTACACCCTACACATCCTAATAGACAAACATGTAAACCAAAATAAAAATAAATTATTTGCTTGCTTTATAGATTTCAAAAAGGCTTTTGATTCAATCTGGCACGAAGGATTATTTTATAAACTCCTCCAAAGTGGTGTAGGAGGTAAAACCTATGACACAATTAAATCAATGTATACGGAAAATAAATGTGGTGTAAAGATTGGCAATAAAAGAACACAATTCTTCTCACAGGGGCGTGGAGTGAGACAGGGGTGCAGTTTGAGTCCAACACTGTTCAACATCTACATCAATGAATTGGCCACAGTGTTGGAGCAATCTGCAGCCCCTGGCCTCACTCTGCTTGATACTGAAATTAAATTCCTGCTCTACGCAGATGACCTGGTCCTGCTGTCGCCCACAGAGCAGGGGCTGCAGCAGAGCCTGTCACTGCTAGAGCAGTACTGTCAGACCTGGGCCCTGGCAGTAAACATGAACAAAACTAAAATCATGATATTTCAGAAAACACCCAGATATCAGGAAAGTAGATACATCTTCACACTACACCACACCACAATAGAACACTGCATGCACTACACCTACCTGGGCCTAAACATCAGCGCATCAGGTAGCTTTAACCCGGCAGTGAATGCACTGAGAGAGAAGGCCCGCAGGGCTTTCTATTCCATAAAGAAAAAGCTTTATATAAAACTCCCCATTAGAATTTGGCTCAAAATTTTTGAAAGTGTTATCAAACCCATTGCCCTCTATGGCAGTGAAGTGTGGGGTCCGCTCACAGAGCAGGATTACACTAAATGGGATAAACACCCAATAGAAGCCCTGCACACAGAGTTCTGCAAAAACATCCTGCAAATACAGAGAAAAACACCAAACAACGCGTGCAGAGCAGAACTAGGTCAATATCCATTATTGATCTCAATACAAAAAAGAGCAATTAAATTTTGGCTTCATCTAAAACAAAGCAACCCAAACTCCTACCATAGTAAAGCCCTGCAGTACCAAGAACTGAGCCAAAAGAAGAGTCCCCTCAGCCAGCTGGTCCTGAAGCTCACTGCACTAACACACACTAACACCAACCAGCCTCAGGACAGCACTGCTCCAACACAGACAATTCGAGTTAACCAAATTATAACACAACACAAACAAAACTACCTCACCTATTGGGACACACACACAAAAACACAAAGCAAATTAGAGTGCTATCGGGCCCTAAAAAGACACTACACCCTGGCTGAATACCTGAGCAGGGTGAAAGACAACAAGCAGAGGCAGATCCTAACCAAATACAGGCTCAGTGAGCACAGCCTGGCCATAGAAACAGGCCGACACAGGCAGACCTGGCTGCCCAAAGAGGACCGGCTGTGTCATCACTGTCAACTCCAACAAGTAGAGACAGAGATGCACTTTCTACTGCAGTGTACAAAATACACAGAAATAAGGGAAACTTTCTTCCCACAAATAAAAAATCTCTGCAAAACATTCCCAGACCTGCCAGACTCTCAAAAACTCCCAATCCTCCTCGGAGAGGAGTCCAGCTGTGTCCAACTGGCAGCCCAGTACACAGCCGCCTGTCACAGCCTGAGGGACAAACAGTGAGCACTCTACATTAGTTCAAATCTTGTTATATTTCATTGTTGTTATTGTTAACTTATTAATAACGTGGTTATTATTTATATTTGTTTACCATTATTATTATCATTATTATTCTCATCAGTGTTATTGTCTATTTAATGTTCAGATGATGAATTTGAATTTGAATTTGAATTTGAGAGAGAGAGAGAGAGAGGCGACCTGGTAAATGTTTGAGCTAATGTTTTTTTTTTAGTAACCCATCTAGCTAGCATAGGACGGTTAGTCGATTTGCTAGCGGAGCTTAGCATAACTATACGTAGCTGACTAAATCTCAAAAAATGACTAACGTTACAAATATTGGTGTAACCGCTTTATAAAAGCAATAAGGTTACGAGAGGCTGTGATATATCGTGTATATAGTCACAGCTAGGGCATTATTAGGTACGAGCCGCAGCCGAGTCTTTAATCTATTTTAATGCAACTGTAGCGTGCACGGGGGAAGGCAGCAGTAGGGCTGGTAGGTGACGTAATCACACACAGAGACATAAGCCCGATATACGCTTCTTGCAAAGGAGTCGGCTTTTTTGTACAGCGGTATCGGCGCTATGCTTCAGTGTGAGAGGACCCAGGTTCGCGCCCGCCCTCCGCCTGTGTGTGGATTTCCTCGCCCTGTGTGATGCGCCTATGAGGGGCCGTTTCGGACAAAAGTCTGTCAAAAACGGCGAGTGATGGGTCACGTTTCTGCGCGCAGGGAATCAGGTTTCTGCGCGCAGGGAATCACGTTTCTGCGCGCAGGGAATCACGTTTCTGCGCGCAGGGAATCAGCAGGCTATGCTGCTAGAGGGGAGGGGTTACTTTTGTCGTCACACAAACGTATTTTGCCAGAGGAGGCGATAAAAAAAACTAAGGAGCTAGACATGTCTTCACATTCGAATAGTAATGTAGCCCGGGGAATCGCCGAAGAAATAATTAACAACCCGGAAATCCTTCAACGCCTGGAAAGTGCCCTGAATGGTAAAAACAATCGTATGCCTACTACAAGACAGGAGACATCAACTATTGATGAAGAAGTTCGTCAATTGTTTCAAGGGCGGAATGTGGTCGCTGATCGTCCCGCTCAAAATAATTCCCCTGCATTCAATATGCAAAGAAACTTTATCACAGCCGGAGCAGTTCCAGGGATTTTAAATAGAAGGGCCAGGTAATTATTATTATTTCTAAAAACATATATGCAATTCATTTCTTAGGTTATGCTGCTAAGGACTATTTTAATTTGATTCAGAAATACGTACCTCCAACTCATGATTAATACTTCTACTCTAGTGAAAGTCTACTCATTAGTATATGCAAAAAGATAAATAAAATAAAATAAATAAATAAATAAACGATGTAAAAGAACCGATTTAACATCCCGTATTACACAGAATAATGTACAAATGCAATGTTTTGGACACAGTAGTAATAAAGTAATTAATACCCATTATCTTTGCTTTGTAGTCGCCCTGGGTAAGGGCATCTTCTAGTACTACTAATAATAACAAATGTAGGCCTATTATTCTTTCTTTTATTTGTATTTATTATTTACGAGCTGTATTTGTATTTTAGTAGCTGTATTTACATATTACAAACGGAAGGTAGGATTACAATGGCACCAACAATTGTAAAGCTTTTAGTAAGTTAATTTCTAATAATGAGGCCTACTGTTCAATTTAATTCAACTGCTAACTGCAACCCCCCCCCCCCCCCCCCCCCCCCAAAAAAAAGGCCTCCATGAAAGCAAATATTTTGTCCAGGGCGACTTATAATTATTGTATTATTTTTACATACAATTACCCAGTACTACTGCAGTGAATTATACAATATTTATCTTTTGGTTGTATAATACAGTAAATATGACTATTATAATGTATATGTATACATATTGAAATGTGGAACTAAATGTATGGTTTATGGGCCTATTTGGGGGGGGGGGGGGGGGTGGGGTTAATATAGGCTATATTAATATTAAGTGAATATGAGGCAAATGTAACCAGATCTTCATTTCCTGCAATGCAAAAAAATTAAAAATCTGCTCATGGAAGTAATTTATGGGCATTGTCATATCATTGTAGTTTGTACAACTGCATGTCCGTTTGCTTTAGGAACAGATGAGAAATAAACGAGTTGCCATTAAGTGATATATGTTAAATCTACTGGGTTGATGTTTTGCTTTTACTGTATATATTTTAATTAATTTCTTAGCTGACGTCCTTATCCAGGGCGACTTACAATTGTTACAAGATATCACATCATTTTTATATACAATTACCCATTTATACAGTTGGGTTTTTACTAGAGCAATCTAGGTAAAGTACCTTGCTCAAGGGTACAGCAGCAGTGTCCCCACCGGGGATTGAACCCACGACCCTCCGGTCAAGAGTCCAGAGCCCAGAGCCCTAACCACTACTCCACACTGCTGCTCTTTCCTTATAGGTATATCATGAATTATACTAAACAATATACTATTTTGAGTAGATAATCCTATTTTAAGGCTAGTTAGTCCTGAGTAATATAATGAATGCAGTGGTCATAACATTTTTAAATATATATATTTTGCACAGAAAGAGACCCAGAAATGTTTGTGGCCCTTTCCACAAAGATGTTTGTCTACTAACGGGTCCCAATGACACAGACATCCCGAAAGGCAAAATACGCTTATACCTGGCAGAGCAAGGGCATCTGGTTTTAGGTGTGAGATTTATGAAGGAGTGGGAGCCACATGAGGTGCAAAACCACTTGCACACAGTCTTTGAAAGAATCCTGACAGAAAACATTCAGTGAGTAAAGGAAGGCAGTCTTTGTAAACATAAGCACTTTATCATTTGTGTTAATATAATGATAATTGGTAGTTAAGATTTAAATATATATTATAATGTTGCATTTTGAAGAAGTGTGCTTTAGCTTATGATGTATTCGGTTTCCTAAGACCATGATATATTTTAGCTTGCATTCTCTATTCTTGTAGATTTGAAATAATGGTGACACTCCACAACAAATTAATAAAGCCAAGTCTGGAGCGAGACCAAAAGATGAATGGACTGTTACTAAATAACATTTTCAAGGACAAAACTGTGTACCTTCGTCCATCTTTACAACTGCTGGTCGTTCCTGCAAATGCAAAGGTAACAGTCAATGACTGTTTCTATTTGTTCGAATGTACAGTATATAGAAATAGCAATTGTTAAAGATTGTAGTCATTCATTCACAGTCTTACTGTATTTATTTTTAAAAGCAACTAATTCAGGCACTTTAGTTTTCTAAACTTAATTCACTACAGGAGATTTTTTTTTTTTGCAGAAGAACAGAGGTACTCTGTCAAATAATGATGATGATGATATTGAAATAGATTTGACTGATTCCAGTCCACCAATGAACAGCCTGAATGTAACAGTTCTTCAGGTCATTGAGGATGCTCCTTCAGAACTCATAGATGCTCCATATTCGACAGCAGGTTCAGATGGGCCTCTTATCATAACAGAAGAAGAAAATGCCACAGTTTCCAGGGTTCTTGATTGTCCAAGGTAAGAAATCACAACTATAGTAATGTGCTTACACTTTATTTGATCCAGATTGTGTATTATGTCCCAGTTGTACGATAAAAAAAAAGTGCTAGTTTTTTATTTTTACAAATATTAAGACTTTAGCTATTAGTATATCACAACAGGTCATAGTTTTTCTTGAATAGCAACAGATTTGCAGGTCATGCTGTGAAATCGGTGCCACAATACCTGGACTCCTATCAAATCTATTTTCTAGTGAATGGCAGTATGCTGCTTTATTTGTTGATGAAGAGCTCAGCGAAAGCTTTGAAGATCCAATACCCCGTTCCACTGGTATTGAAACATCCCACCATGAACGGTAAAGTTGCATTTGTGTTTCATACTTCCTTCCTTATAATCAGGGCCCTGTGTTTTTCGCTACTTGTTTTTTTAAACCGTGTTTCAGTTGATTAAAGTAACGCAATGGGGTGAGTGTTAATAATTGCTTAAGTGGTAGTTTCATGAGGACACTGTATCGGCATCTTGCGGTGCAGGTTGGAATAAAACGCAGGGCTCTACTTGTAATACATTCAAATTTTAACTGTTAAAAGGGGGACCATTGTAGCTTTTATCTGTAAACCATTTAAAATTAAAGACAACTTTTTATTATCTTTCCTTTTATAGGCATTTAGTTTGATGTATAGGTATATATTCTTATGAGTTAATGTAGTTTTATTTGTCAGGTATTTCTTTGATTTTTACATTTATAGTATCACAGTCAAGTGTTTCTGACAAGATATTTGATACAATAATATCTGCTAAAAATAAATAATTATTTTCTTTTAATATTTCTTATTATTTCACCAGAGACATTGGGGATATTCTCTGTGAGCTGGCCTCCCAGATTGATACAGAAAATGTCTCCCTGTTTAATATCAGCCGGAATCACCTATGGGACGGAGTGAAACGAGGCTTTAAAAAAAAAACTTTCTTACCTTGCAAAAGGCTTTCGTGAAATTTATGGACGATATAGGAGTGAGCGAAGGAGCCGTCGACCTCGGAGGACCAAGGAGAGAATTTTTAACCATGCTAATGGAGTCCTTGCACCAAGGAAGCCTCTTTGTGGGACCAGACCATGCCAAGTTCCTAAACTACATTAGTGGATGTAATGAATCCATGCTTTTTTAATTCTTTATCATTAAGTTTTCAGTCTGTCTAAGTCTAACATTCTTTATTTCAGTGATGGTCTCGGATGACTATTTTTATGCGGGTATGACTATTGCAACATCACTGGTTCATGGTGGACCTGGCCCACAGTTCTTATCACCAGTACTTTTTGAGGCGCTTTCAAGTACACCCGAGTCCACATTTGTGGCAGTGCAAGATATCCCTGATATGGACATAAGGAACTATCTGGAGAAGGTAAATATTTGCCAATTGTGTTTGCAAAAGTAATCTACCATCATATTTACAGCTTTTTCTAATCTTATTCATCAATGTATCTATTGATTAGAACAATTATTCACGTTATATTGCACAGGTATGGAGTGAGATTACTGTAAAATAGTATGTACTTGTATTTACCATTATGAATAAAAAATACGACTATGAATCGTAAATACGACCACAAAAAAAAAAAAACAGGAGTGCGAGTAAAAAAAAACAAAAAACTACATTTTGGATGAAGATTATACGCTCAGAAGTCCTAATCAATTGTTCCCACCATTAACAATCTGTGGCTTCTGTGATGTATTTTTGACAGTGATATCACACTCCATCCAACTCGTAGCTTTTTTGATTCATAGTCATATTTTTTTTTATTCTTGTAAATAGTACAAAATATTTGACAGTAATCTCACTCCATAACCGATTGCCTGGAAATGAATATAAGTAGTCTTTTCTTTGCAAAATGTAATATGAAAGATTTATAAAGACAAATTGCATTTTTATTTTTTACAGCTTCTAACTTACCAGGAAGAACATTCAAACACAGCAGACTTATTTGAACCAATCCAAACTCTGATGCAGCTGGCTGGAACACACAAAGTTATCCGTAATGCTGATGATTATCGCAAGATTGCTGAAGAAACTGCACATTGGTACATTTTTGGAAGAACACGGGCAGCATTTGAGAGGTACACTCATTCTGCTCGGCCCTGCCCTGTCCTGCTCGGCCATCCCCGGCCATGTGCACTTGGCCCCCTACGTGGCTCTGTTCTGCCGTTCTGCCCTGCTCTGCCCCGCTCTGCTCGGCCATGCCCTGCGTTTGGCCCTGCTTTTAATTCTTATTAAACAATGCAAAGCTGCAATGTAGATTTTATGTTTGTTGGTTAACTTTGCTTTGCATTATAAATGAAAGGTAATTGGTTTTTAATTAATGTTTAATTCATTTTGATGTTTATTTTTCATTTTTAAGAGGGCTGTAGTGGGGTCATTAAAAACAATGTGCTTGTTCAGGCTCGGTTTATGGTTGGGCTCTTTGTTCTCTGGCACTGTACGATATCCATATTTCACACAGACTTCACTCCAGTGGTCTGCTCTTTTTATCTTGTGATTTTGTACGAAATGATTGTTTTAGTAATTGTTATTTTTAACACACAGTAAGGCAACTGTGGAAGGAAGCACCCTTCTGAATATTAAATACCTCCCTCGTAGTGTCATTTGCATACATTTCAATGGCATTTGTCCCCGGTATATAGTCCATGTGTTAAAAAGCAGATAGAGCATGGAAAGCAGATAGCACATGGTAAGCTGAATCAGGCCCTATGTTTTTAATTCTTAAAATGTCCATTCTTTTTCAGATTAAAGGAAGGGCTGAAAACTCTAGGTGTACTGGATGCTATGACCAAGTATCCCAATGCATTCAAGCATGTCATGTGCTACACAGAAGACACCCTCACAGCCAAGACATTTGATATCTTCCGCCCTGTTCTACACCCATTGGGCTCCAATAAAAGGGGAACAGAAAATCTTGTATTGTCTCACTGGAAAGACTTTATACAAGAACTACAAGGTGACTGTACTACTGTTGTTCACTAGAAAAAAATACATACTTCTTTGTAGTTAGGTTACTTTTCTAACTTGTTTAGGGGATTCATCTTTCACTCAGCTGGGCACACTGTCTTTGGAAGTATTTTGATTATGTTGATGTTGGCCACACAAACACAGTAAGTAACAAGCTTTATTTATTTATTTATTTATTTATTTATTTATTTATTTTATTAATTTCAGATGAGCCATCAGATGTCACATTGAAGTCACTACTATTCTTTATTACTGGCTGCAAGACCGTACCACCACTGGGATTCAGACCAGAACCCACTGTAGATTTTTTACATGATGCTGAGGACAATGGAGAGAAATCAAGATTTCCAAAGGCAAATACATGCAACTGTACGCTGTTTTTGCCAACTGTACATGTAGTTTATGAAGAATTCACTGAAGCCATGAGATATGCTGTTCTAAATTGTCAGGGCTTTGGCTTTGCATAGTCAACTATTGATCTTCTGGTGTGCTGGATGGTAGGGATGCTCCAGATAAAACCAAAGAAAGGAAAAAAAAAAAAAAATGAGAAAAAAAATACAGTATACTTGGGATTTCTTGTTTTTCCTGGTCCTGGGGAGATCTGTGTGTTCTGTTTTTTTCCCCCCAACTCAATGATTTAATTGCACCCTTCATTTAACTAATACTTTACCTAATCTGAGCTTTTTCTTTTCTTTGGAGCTCTTAAAGTTAATTTGAAGTTACAGGTATAGAAAAGAATTGTGAAACACTGCTTTAACCAATTCATCAGTTTCAAACAACAAACACTAAATGGGCAACTGATTTGATCATTTATTATTTCCATGGCAAATGCAAATTTATTTATATTAAATATTATTTGTATTAAATATATTTGGCTCAGCACTACTTTTTATTATTAGTCATAACACAAAATTGAATGTTTAATAATGGTTTTGAAAAAAAAACCTGACAAGCAGGGGTGTGCTCTAAATTACTTAAGTGGGCCAATTATGTATTTATTTATTTATTGATATTTATATAGCGCTTTTATCAAAGTGCTTTACAAAGTGTAACAGTACAGTATAGGATAAATGAAAATTGTATTAAACAAAGGAAACTGACAAATATGTAAATAAATGAATGCTGGGAAGGGCAGGAGAGGACAATAGACAAACAAAAAGACAACAACAAATCTAATTGGAAAGATGGTATGGAAGGATTCGGAGGTGAATTAGGGTAGGCCACAGAAAATAGGTGGGTTTGAGGGAGGAACGGAATGTCATTGGGTTGGGAGACTGATTAATATTAAGGGGGAGCCTGTTCCAGTGAAGGAGGGGGGGAAGGGGCAAGAAGAGAAAAGAGAAACCACAGTAGTGCGTTAACAGAGGTAAGATTGAATCCAAGACAAAGGTGTACCAGAAATACCAGGATTAGACAGAGTGGTAGAGAGAACAGAATGATCCACGGTGTTGAAGGCTGGCGAAAAATCAAGAATAAGACTAGAGGAAAGGTTTGCATGCACAGCATTAGCAGATGGTTGTAAGTGATCAGAGGTAGAGGAGAGAGATGTGGCAGAGATGGAGTTGAAGATAACAGAAAGGAATTGTTATTGGAAAAAGGAAGAAGAAAGAAAGAGGACAAACAAAGGAGGTTTGCTAGGAACTATGGGGATTGAAGCTTTTGACCTGGACAGGCTACTAACCCAACTTAAAAGGGACAGGGGGATGAGTATCCACCCACATATGTAGCATCGGGAGTGATACAACAACATAGTTTTTGCAATTAATTGAGTTGGAACGTAAGTATTTGTATACAACACTATCTAACGTTGTTTATCACATAATCCAAAACAAATAAATAATGATTAATACCACTATTGTCATCATCTGATAATGGATCACAAAGCGACAGAAGCTCCCTGTGGTTTTCAGCGCTCATTTGTACTGTATTATGTGGAACATGAATGTATGTGTCTGCCTCATTTGCTGTAATTGGGCCTGCATGGTCAATTCCATAATTATCTATGCCACTCAGAAGATCTTGTGAATTTACTGTAGTAAGATTTGAAAGTATTCCAGAATGCCATAATGCTAAGGGAGACATTGACTGAACAGTGCTAAGTCGATGGTAATTCCACTGGCGAGTGAATTCTTGCACAGAATTTCCTATTCTTGGAATGTAAACAAAGTGTAATGCACATAAATCAACTTCATTTGTAGAATCTAAGATTCCAATGTTTTCCATGTACATAAACAATTGCCTATAAAACTCAGAAACCACTCTGTTCACTTCACCCCAAAGACGCTCTATTCTCTGGTTGTGAACACTTCTGCCTGCAATAAAACTTCCTCTGTTTCTGCCACGGCTCATAATCATGTATCTAGCAACATCAATGTTTTCACCACCTCGATCCCCTCTAACTCTCAGTGGTAACCCATACCTTGATACACCCTCTTCAAAGAAATGCAAAACAGTAGCTGCACAATTGTTTGTACAGCATGTCAGGTATATAATCATTCTACTGTAACCATCAATGCATCCATGGTACACAAATCTCCATGAAATAAGCTTGTGATTTGAATCAATGTGCCTGAAGAAAAGAAAAAATAGAAGTTTTAAGTATTAGGTTTCCATGGTTTCCAATAAAACAATTTACACATAATGTACACAATGGACCTTGTGAATCCACAACCAAATAGTGTTATTTATATATATATATATATATATATATATATATATATATATATATATATATATATATATAATTTAAAATCCTTAATCCCTAGCAGTACAGGACTGCTGGATTTATAATTTACCTTAAACTTTATTTTTACCTTAAACTTTCCTTAATCATTATATAAATGTTTAAGTTCCTACCATAAATGATTAGGTCCTCTGACATTATATATTCTCCTTCTAATTGTATGCCGTCTTCTAAGGGCTCTGCCAACTGGGTCCAGGGCATTTAATCGATCTCTAATTCTCCTTCTCTGAACTCTTAATCCTCTGGCTAGGACACCACCTTAGAATAGAGCAATAGTTCATAATGTTGTTTAGTTCGAATTAAATAAACCTAATCATAACTACATGCAAGTACACTTTCACCTGTATTGCCTAAAATAACATGCAATATATATAACAAATAACTATTGAAATGTGTATTTTTTGTGAAACCTCTAAGTTGCACTGGGTAAGAGGATATGCACTGATTGAGACCTATGTTTTATTACACACCTTTGATGAACAAATACCAAAAATTCTACAGCGAAAAATGTATTTTACCTTGAACATAGTTGCCTCCTGCATTCGGCGTTTCTCTCAGGATTTCCCTTATAATATTATCCAGTTCACTATTTGAGATGTTGGCATAATTTTCTCCTGTCATTCCATATTGCTGCCTTCTGCGAAACAGTGTCCGCTCACTTATGCAGAGGCAAGCTGCAATTGAACACCATGGCATTCCTGCTGCACGTAGTTGCTGTAGTTGATCTTTGGTTATGCAGTATCTGCAACATTAAATGTAATTTGTTTAATAATAAAATAACACATATTATTATTACTCTGATTAAATATGGTAGTGCGTTTTCTCAGCATAAAATGTAGCAATAGCAATACAATAAGCATTTAAATCAATATACTTTAATGCTTTTAACCATACCTTGGGCGACCTCTTGTGCTTTCAAGGGGGCTGTTGAAAAGAAATTCAAATTGGGATCGAGGAGCCAATCTTTGGTCAACTTCACCATACACTGTCCTCACAGCGTCAAATAATCTATTTATCAGCAAACATACTTGATCCACTCCCTGTTGAAAAATCAAGATTAAAATTAGTTATTTGTTTGAAATAAATGCAAGGAAAGAAAGCCAGAAAGAAAAACATGTTTCCTTGTGTCCAATGTTTGTATTTATTTTTAAGTCTGAAATGAAGTCCTTACTGCGCCTTAAAAATGATGTCTAAACAAACACAACCAGGTGTGTAGATGTCCAAATGCATTTTGAAGAATGGCGATGAAAAACCACTGATCAAAACCATGTGAAAAAATATTATTTTATTGATTAAAGAGCAGGCAAATAAAGTGATGACGTGCAGAAAGTGCTCAGTCCAAACTGATTATTAATTAAGGACAAATATCGGTCAGGTGTTCAGATAAAATACCATGTAAAACAGTCCAATTCAGTTAAATACCATGTAAAACAGTTTTGTTTTTTCTGTAACTTGTCCTATAATGAAATCCTGCAATAGTATTTACTAGTGTATTCCTTTTAATGTCTGTCAATGTATGAATTGGTCTGTGTACATGTTATTTTTTGGTATTATTACTTAATGTATTTTTTTTTTTAAGAAATGCATTACATTTCACTATTCATCAAATAAAGAGTAGATTTTTGAGACAACCAGTCTAAGGTATTGTTCTTACTTCACAACTGTCCAGGACGGATGCTAAAGTTGACAAAATCCTTACATGTTCTTCGAGTAAACGATGTAGATGGTCAAATGTATTAAAATCATTAGTATCTAATGCCTGTTGAACTTGTTCTAAACAGTCATCCAGCTCCAAAAAATATAAATTCAGATCCTCGATATTGTCAGTAACGGAACAGATAGCGCACAATACTATAATGAAAAAATGTATACAAGTAGCCATTTTTCTTCTGTTTATGACGATTTACTGATTTCCTTGTCTCAATTCATAAAGCCGACTCCTCCCTCAAAGAAACCTGATTCCCTGCGCGCAGAAAACATGATTCCCTGCGCGCGGAAACATGATTCCCTGCGCGCGGAAAACATGATTCCCTGCGCGCGGAAACATGATTCCCTGCGCGCAGAAAACATGATTCCCTGCGCGCGGAAACGTGATTCCCTGCGCGCGGAAAACATGATTCCCTGCGCGCGGAAACGTGACCCTTCACTCGCCGTTTTTGACAGACTTTTGTCCGAAACGGCCCCTCATAGTGATGTGTGCGCGCGCGAGAGCGAGACTGCCAAGTTAATAACAGCGTCATTCCCAGCATGTAATGGGAAGAATATATATATATATATATATATATATATATATATATATATATATATATATATATATATATATATATATATATATATATATAATCAAACGTAGACCAGCGGCCCACGCAGGTCCAAACAGACCGACCCACCGGGGATTCTCCCGCACTTCCCGATGGCCAGTCCGCGCCTGTGACTCAGCGTTTGTAAATGCAATGTGGTTGTCCTTTTTTTCTTTTTTTTCGTTTTAAAAAAACGGACGACACACAAACACATCACATTCACAAACGCAGAGTTGTTTAAATTTTGAATCCCACTTACGTCCATCAGCGGTTCTAGTGTTAATGGACCAGTACTGTGCCAGTTCCTAGCCAAACTGGGCCATGTACTGGGCCCATGTGCAAACTATACCTACCCAATTCTGGCACGTAATTGGACCAATACTGTCAAATTGGCCTGCCAGCATTGCACCAATACTGGCAAAACAGTTTGCCAACATTGGTCCAGTATTGGGTCAATTCAGACATGTTTCCTGGGACCCTGTTTGGATCATGGCTAGTCTTTTACATCTCATGAATGCAGAAAAGCTTTGATCAGCTGAATATAGCATTAGAATGTACAGGCTCTTGAGACCAGAACGGAAACGAGACGTAAAGAAGACACTCAAGTTAGTTCAGTCTCAGGAACTTAAAAAGAACACAACTCACATGCAGTATATTGGTGTCTGGAAAATGTCATTTTAAAAAGAGAATGCAGCGTGTTAATGAAGGTACCCATGGTAATAGATACGAGTTGATTAATAGTGATATACAGGTACCAGCTTTGAAGACCTTATCTTATCCTCTGTGCTGAAAGGGTCAGTGAAGAGCTGGTGGGTTGCTGAGCGTCATGGAATCCTGTCATGGGAATATGGTGATGGGTGTGATGGTGACGGGTGTGATGTATTGTTGGTGTGTATAGTGTGTAAATGTGAGTGTATGTAATGTGTGTCTTGTTTTGTTATTGTCAAGGGTGAACAGAACAACCCGTTCCCTGGTGTTTGTTTGCAATGCTGTGTTCACGTGAGAATGAATGCATGTTAGTTGATCTTTGTAAGAATGCGCGTGTGAATGAAATCCCACGTGTGTGTGCTGCGTTGAGTAAGCACACACCTGCGTTGAGCAAGCACACACTGCCCAGTCCCTGACCACCTTCCAGCGCCTCCTCAAGACACACCTCTTCAGACAACACCTGTAAAACTCAACTCTTCCCTTCTGGACAATATAGCACTCTGCCTTTAATGCACTTTAACTTGCACTTATCTGCTCCCTATTTTACTGTATTTAATCCTGCACTTAACCCAATCTGTAGTATTTTGTATTTCACTTACACTCGTATCTAACCCTGATGTAACTATCAGCACTGTTATCTGCTCTTGAACTGCCCCGATATCAAATCGTACTGTGTTTTGTATTTGCTCTTATTAGGACTGAAGTCATTGTATTTTATTATTATTATTATTTATTTCTTAGCAGACGCCCTTATCCAGGGCGATTTACAATCGTAAACAAAAATATATTTCAATAATCACAGTACAAGTATTAATACAATTAAGAGCAAGATAAAATACAATGACTTCGGTTCTAGCAAGTACAAGTATATGACAAAATACGATTCAATAACGGAGCAGATAACAGTGTTAGTGATAGTTACATCAGGATATAATTAAATACAAAATACTACAGATTAAATGACACTTGACAGATTACAGTACTCTAAAGTATTTTGTATCTTGCTCTTAATTGTACTGTGATTCTTGATATGTATTTTTTGTATACAACTGTAAGTCGCCCTGGGTAAGGGTGTCTACTAAGAAATAATAATAATAATAATAATAATAATAATAATAATAATAATAATAATAATAATAATAATTGTTCACGTGCGGTTTGGGAGTTTCAGGGTAATTGTATAATTATAGTCACGGTGTATTTAAGGGGACGAGGGCACTGTTTGTTTTAGTTGTGTGTGAGTCAGAGCTAGGAGTTGGAGGGTCGTGAGTGAGAGAAAGAGAGTGAGTTGAATTAAAATAAGCAGTTGCTATGTGTGCCTGTCACCCCAGCACACTACTTGTTTGTATTAGATTAGTGTTTGTTGTTTTTGCCAAAGTGCCGTTTGTTTTGTGTTTTGTTTAACAGTGTGTTTTGTTTTATTTATTTAATAAACTGAGCGTCACTGAGGCTCATTGGGCACCCTGCACTAATGTTCCTGAGTGTTTACTTCCTGGTCTGACCATGCCCACTACAGCTGTCCTGTGACATATACTGTCAGAGTGGGATAACAGCGCCTCCACGTGTCAGCCCCTGGGAAGACCCCCTCTTCATGGAAGCCTTCAATCGGGATGAGGTGGAGACCACGGAGGAGTGGAAGCCCCGGGCCAGCTGCCTGCCCAACAACCAGGCAAGATCTTCCAGGGAATGAGGAAGGTGGAAGCAACCCAGAGAAGGAAGAAGAGAAGAAGCAGCCGAAGGAAGCAGCGAAAGCAGCAGCAACACCAGTTGCAACAGGAGGAGGAGTGTTGAGTGCGCTGAGTGCTATCGATACGGGCATGAGGAAGAGGGGAGGGGGATGAACCTGAAGTCCTGTTGTGTCTAGCGCATTTCCGCTGTCAGCTTGGCAACGGCCAATGTTCCCAGAGGCAGGTCGGCTGGCAGAAGTGCCCTGTCTGGAGGAGCAAGCCTGGGAGCTGTCAGCATTTCCGGTCACAGCAGGGCCACTGCCAGCCTTTTCGCTGGTAGCCATGGGACCCTTGAAGCCTCTGTTTCTGACCCGAGACTATGCCCAGGACGTTTGAGACTTTAAGGGGGAGGTGTCCATTAAGGTCATGTGTGCTACGCACAAGGGGGGGCGAGTGTGACGGGGAGCTCCACCCCTTTGTATTATTTGCTATTATTATTATTGTATTATTTTGCATATATTATTCTAAGTATTGTGGTATTGGGTATGTAAATAGGGGGATTATTAGTGTAAATATGTGTATTATTGTTATGGTGATGGGTGTGATGTATTGTTGGTGTGTATAGTGTGTAAATGTGAGTGTATGTAATGTGCGTCTTGTTTTGTTATTGTCAAGGGTGAACAGAACAACCCGTTCACACAACAGAACTAGGACCACATGTCAGGTAATGATTGAGTTCTAATGTTTGCTCTGGTTTCACACATTAAGGAAGTCCCTGTTCAAGCATGTATTCATTATATTTCTACAGTTCATTGTGGTTCACCATAACCTGCTCTCTTATTCCAATTCTATGAACAGGGAACACATTTCCAAAGATTGCAGAGAAGAAAGTGAATCAGAATGCAAACAGTTTGCCTGCACTGAAACCACTTCCTTTATAATGGACTCATGCCAATGATAGTGTGTGGAAGCAGTTCAACACGACTTTCTTTCATCTTTTACCAGGTAATGGGCCTGTGCCAGTTAGTGCTGAGAGAGTTTTTGTACAGCGTCCCAATGAGTTTTCACACTGTGCTATCCTCAGAGCACAGTGATAGATTGCTGTGTCGCTCAGAGCAAGTTTGGAAATGGTGATTGTAGTAGAAGAGCTGTCTGCTGTAGAAGTGAACCGGCTTTTAGCAAAGTCTGCAGTGTGATAACTGCTACTCCATGAGCAGGCTCCTTTAAGCAGTATGTATTCCAGGGCTCGGTTTAAATTTTGTCGATACCACAAGACATTAATATATTGACTACCTGCAGTATAAGAGCAGCTGAGCATTACTGACTCTCCTTCTGTTCTGGACTCTGCTGTCTGTTGAGGACTGATGGAATCCCCGCTTGTCATGACTGAACATTGAGGAAGAAAAAGAACATTTAATACAGTCAGAAACAATAATAATAATAATAATAATAATAATAATAATAATAATAATAATTCTTGTTATGTTGAAATTACCTGGCAGGATAATAAACATACACATGATTAATGGATCCATTTTAGCTCAGTGCTGATTTCTTTAAGAACAGAATAGAAAGGTTCTGTCTCTGTGTTGATTCTGGTGCTTTTCTATTCACAATGCTGCTCTGAAATATTCTGCTTAGAGGTTTTGAACGGCAAATTATTATTATTATTTATTTCTTAGCAGACGCCCTTATCCAGGGTGACTTACAATTGTTACAAGATATCACATTATTTCACATTATACAGATATCACATTATTTTTACATACAATTACCCATTTATACAGTTGGGTTTTTACTGGAGCAATCTAGGTAAAGTACCTTGCTGAAGGGTACAACAGCAGTGTCCCCCACTGGGGATTGAACCCACAAACCTCCGGTCAAGAGTCCAGAGCCCTAACCAGTAACCAATCAGCAAAGAGAAACAGAAATATGTGATGTAAATGTGATGTAATCATTTAACTCTGTGGTTCATAGTTGTGGTTACCATCTTGTTTTATCAACACCTTCATTAGCAGTTAACTGGATGCAAGTCAAAGAGGTTTCAATTCTTCAGTGACTAACTGCAGTCGCCCTACCCACTTTCCAATGAACCTTCCCATAGCTCAGGAAATCCAGCACTCACCACATTATAATGTGCACTGTGGTTACCCTTCTACACAGAAGAGTATTTAGCAGCTGCACTTACAGCCCAGAGGTGAGGTGATTTCAGAGTACAGAGAGCAGTAGGTGCTGTATGAGATTTGTGGAGCACGAAACTCAAACCTAACAAAAAAAAAAATGTCACAGGAGAGGCAGCAAAGTCCTCTTGGTGCACGGAAAAGAAAGTAAAAGTTTTGTGAGGAGCAGCTGAGAGTCCTTATGGCTGAGGTCACTCAGCATGAAACTGAGTTATTTGGAAAATCCTCAGGCAACATCCGTTATGCTACAAAAAAGGTCATATAGTCCTCTATAGTGGAGAAAATCAATGCTTTCGGTGTTACCAGGAGGACAGTCAACCAGGTGATGAAAAGGTGAAATTCAGCTATTAGGTCTAGGATGAGTGAGACGATAACGCCACCGCATCTTCCGGCATCCCAAACAAAGTGACCCTGGTTTGAATATGCGGGTCTGCTCCGTCTTGCTCTTCTTTGAATATTTTCCTGCCTGTCCTCAACAAGAGCCAAGCGTCGCCGCATCAGGAAGTGCAAACAGCAGCCATCCTGAAGCCAATGACAGGTCTCTGCAGGTGTGTGCTTTTATACAGCTCTTAATTACTCGCTTCTACATGGTTTACATCTTGTAAGAGGAGGTGCAAAGTTTTTGGAGGGTCAACAATGGCCCAAGTGCAAGGCAGAATCCTTACATCTCATTATAATGTTTGCACCCGCTTAGTATCCCAGATCCCCTTAGTATCCCTTGTTTCTTCACTTGAATACATTTCAATTTAAATTGATTAATGATGGCAAAGTGCTAATTTGATAGTGGGTGCAGAACACCAGGTGAAAATCGTTCTTTACATACGCGCATTTTTAGTGGCCTCTAAACATGGTTTGCGTGTGGAAAATGCAGATTTTGGACACGATATGGGTGTATTGCAGCTGCAAATCACTTTGCCCGTATCCTTACATCAGCCCCTTTATGTGCTATGTTTGGATATACCCACATTTTTTGGTACAGTCATAAAGAAATGTTATTGACAGTCAATGCACCATAGTTATAATTAGCACTTCATGAAAAGGTGTTTTTATTTTTTTATATACTTGACATTCTGCATTATGCTCAAGCTTCTTTCATTCCCTTCTTCAAATATTAAGGTTAAATACAATTTTGGTTTCTGTGTAATAAACATGGTTATATAACGTTATGATGCAATGTATATTTATTGAATTTATTATAAGAGTTTACATTCATTTAAAATATTTTCCATTAAAGAGTAAAAGCTATCTAATGAACACATGTTGATTTGAAATTGCAGTGGATCAATATGACCCGAAACATACCAGCTGTACCTACATTCTGAACATACTGGGAGGGTTCAATAGATTCACATTGAGTGCTTTCAGCAGGGAGCTGCACTGGTCACTGTTCATGGGACTGAACTGGACTGACATGGAACTGCATTGGGCTAAAGGGCTTGAGGGATGTATCTCTGAATGTATTTCACATTCTGTGCTATTAATGTATTGTCATCTCCTTATTGCCTGGTATGTGCCTTGTTGTTTAATGAGGGAAGCATTGTCTGATTGTGAATACTGAACTTCCAACACTGACAATTCATTGTCGTACGCTTCCACCTAGTGGGGGTTCATTTGAATTGCAATGTAACTAAGAGAATATATAATAGTTAACGAGGCCTGGAAATTAGCAGTCGTATGAAATAAGACACAAAAAACAACCCATCAATCTTGACACAGTATCCGAAAACACTGAGGTAGCAAGGCAGACATGTTCCTAAAAATAATGTCAAAATTAGTGGTGAGTTGCACGTGTTGTGTGCACGTGGATATAGGGGCTAGTTCGTGTAAAAATTTATTTATTTAACGCTTTATATACATGTTTATTAAAAGTTGTTTGTTTTTTTAACGCATTAAATACATGTAAACATATAGCACATTGATGTTTCTTTGTAAATTAATTTTATGAAAGTTCATGTTTTATTAATTGCAAACATCATACACATATTACATGTTGTAATATGTATCCACATTTCACTATCAGACCGTAAGAGGGTGCAGGGGGGTAATTAAGAAGCATGTCTCTGAGTAGCTTCTACACAGAACACAGACTGCACCGCCATCTTCACCAGCGAGACTCACTCGGCAGGCAGCAGGAGGTTTTTGTATGAAGTGATATAGAGACTCTCACAGTGTGGGACTCAGAGCACAGAAGTACGTGGCAGAGTCAGACAGCACAGCGGCAATGATATTCAGATGAAAGGTCTTCTCTGTCTTGTCATGAGATGCAGAGAAACGATTTCGAAACCTTGGTGGAATGTCCTCCTGAGAATGTTCACTGAGTATGAGCTGTGGGGCTTGATTGGGATCCGGCTGCTATATCATATTTACAGTGTATAGCGGTGTTTCCTGTTTCTTTAACGAGGGTTGAATTTGAAGGTTGAGTCACTGTATCTCCCTGGATCATTTCTATAAGAGGAGACAGTAAGATAATCACTGTGAAATTAGAATGAAATAGACTGCAGATACAAGTTGCCTTACAGTAAATAGACAGATAAATAATCATTACAACCACAAAGGAAATACATAGTTATGCTGCCTATATGTTGACAAACTGTAAAATGCTGGAACAGACTACAGATAAAGTAACACGAAAGACATTGCCAAAATCTAGGCAAAAGTTGTGTCTAATTGTGTAGCAGTTTATTTACCTATGATTAAACAGAGAAGTATCAAAGTAAAAACAGCGCATTCCTGTTTCATTGTCAAAACTTTCAAACGACAAACCTCCCTCCAGCGTCTGCTTCAATCTGCAGCTGAAACTGTGAAGAATGCGTTTCTATAGCAGTGATGTCATGAAACCAGTGCCCCGCCCCCACACAGTGCACGTCTTTATTGCGTCATCACTCTGTTTCGTTCACGGTTAGTCTGTTCCATCTCAGAATGCAACAAAGATTCCTTCTGATCATCTGAAAATGTCTATAAAATACACGAGCTCTCGAGACCACAGTGGAAACTGAAGATAAAGAAAGATCCTCGTTCAGGTCAGTTCAGTCTCAGACAGTTCAAAAGAACACAACTCACATACAAAGGAATGTGTAAAACAACATTGTATCACAGAGGTGTTGTCATAGCATTCTATTGTAATGAGGCCCATTGCTTTCAATTGGATTGGAAATATTGTACTCACATTTACATTGAAGCATGTCTCAGGTTTTTATGTAAGAGTAATCTATAGATTATGAAAGTAAATGCATAGATTAGCAAAAAATAAAATTGCAAAATGGAAAATTGCAAACGTAATACCGATCCACAAAAAGGGAGACAAAACCTAACCAGGTAATTACAGACCAATAAACCTGGCTTCTATTATATGTAAACTTATGGAAACTATAATAAGATCCAAAATGGAAAATTACCTATATGGTAACAATATCCTGGGAGACAGTCAGCACGGTTTTAGGAAAGGGAGATCGTGTCTAACTAACCTGCTTGATATTTTTGGAGGATGCAACATCGACAATGGATAATTGCAAAGCATACGACATGGTTTATTTAGATTTCCAGAAAGCTTTTGACAGAGAACCGCATAAAAGATTAATTCTCAAACTGAACGCAGTAGGGATTCAAGGAAATGCGTGCACATGGATTAGGGAGTGGTTAACATGTAGAAAACAGAAAGTACTGATTAGAGGAGAAATCTCAAAATGGAGCAAGGTAACCAGTAGTGTACCATAGAGATCAGTATTAGGTCCTCTGCTATTCCTAATCTACATTAATGATTTAGATTCTGGTATAGTAAGCAAAATTGTTAAATTTGCAGATGACACAAAAGTAGGAGGAGCATCAAACACTGTTGCAGCAGCAAAGGTCATTCAAAATGATCTAGACAGCATTCAGAACTGGGCAGACACATGGCAAATGACATTTAATAGAGAAAAGTGTAAGGTACTACACGCAGGCAATAAAAATGTGCGTTATAAATATCATATGGGAGATATTGAAATTGAAGAAGGAATTTATGAAAAAGATCTAGGAGTTTATGTTGACTCAGAAATGTCTTCATCTAGACAATGTGGGGAAGCTATAAAAAAGGCCAACAAGATGCTCACTCGGCAGGCAGCAGGAGGTTTTTGTATGAAGTGATATAGAGTCTCTCACAGAGAAACGATTTTGAAACCTTGGTAGAATGTCCTCCTCCTTAGAATATTCATTCAGTATGAGCTGTGGGGCTTGACTGGGATCCTGAATGTACCAGAAGAGACCGTTAGCAGTGCCTGCTATTTCATACTTGCACTGAATAATGGAGCTTTCTCTCTGTTGAACAATTGAATTTGAATGTTGAGTCACTCAGTCTGATCGGGTCATTTCTAAAAGAAAAGACAGAAAATAATGAATAAGATTATATGAAAGCATACTTACAAACATATAAAACATGACATGATAGCATACCTATAGATAATGTGAACTCCCTTCTATATGTGTGTCAATGATTTGAACTCACTTTGCATTTTCCAATAATCAATTGCAACCAATTGCACTGTTTACTGTATAATATAAACCACTATTTCTATTTGCAATTTATTCCTAACCTCTAAGACTTTAAATTCCATTTAATTTTAAGTTTTTTAAAAAAGAGAGAAAGTCCTGTATTTTACTTGTACTATATAGTATAATAGACTGACACACGTGTTTGACAAATTGCATAACCAGTATGTATACATGGACCTACTTATGTTTAAACAGAACAGTAGCACAGTAACCCAAGTACGTTCTTGTTCCATTCTCAACACGACAAACCTCCCTCTGCTGTCTGGTGCAATCTGAAGCTGGACCTGTGAACCATGTGTTTCTATAGAGGCGATGTCATGGAAACCAGTGCCCCTCCCCTACACCGTGTAGTGGTTGTCCTCCATTGCCACCTGGTGGTTGTTCAGTTCATCTGCATTCAGATGATGTTGAGCTGTGCTTTGCAGTTCAGATTTTGTGCAGGCTGATGTTTAAGGGCCCTATTCTCACTTGGTTTATGCGTTATTTACGCACTGGAAGAAGGGCTTAAACCAGATGAGAAAAGGGCCATGAATGAATTACTGAGAGCATCAGTGCTCAGTAGTACCTCGCATATTCTGTAGAGGGTGTGTTGAAGTTACAATGGGCTGTATTCATCAATGTGTAGGTTTCTTTTGAACAGTGCAAGCGATTAATAATTTTTCCTTTTTCAAAAACCGAGATACACAAAGTCATTTTCTCATCAATCAGTTATCTCTGGGAAAGGTTTAGGAAAACTCCTGTGAAAATATGTCATGGAAAAGTTTCCATTAAAATGTACTAAACAATGATGAATCACAGCTACCTACTAATTAGCAGAGTTAATGATGTGTAAACTAGGAAAAATGCGTTTTTTTTAGTAATTCTTTGGAGTTTTGAAAACCTTCTGTATTTCGTCTCAAAAGACTCGATACTGCAGTCAAAAAAAAGATAAAGAAGGCTTTGATGTATCATAAACCTTCGGGGAAAATCTGTAAGCCCTCCCTTAATACGGAATGTTGAGACAGACACATTGATGAATAGAGCTCACTGTGCTGACCTGTGTGAGAGGTGCAGTGAGCAGGGTCCTGTGAATAGAGCTCACTGTGCTGACCTGTGTTAGAGGTGCAGTGAGCAGGGTCCTATGAATAGAGCTCACTGTGCTGACCTGTGTGAGAGGTGGAGTGAGCAGGGTCCTATGAATAGAGCTCACTGTGCTGACCTGTGTGAGAGGTGCAGTGAGCAGGGTCCTGTGAATAGAGCTCACTGCGCTGACCTGTGTGAGAGGTGCAGTGAGCAGGGTCCTATGAATAGAGCTCACTGTGCTGACCTGTATGAGAGGTGCAGTGAGCAGGGTCCTATGAATAGAGCTCACTGTGCTGACCTGTGTGAGAGGTGCAGTGAGCAGGGTCCTATGAATAGAGCTCACTGTGCTGACCTGTGTGAGAGGTGCAGTGAGCAGGGTCCTATGAATAGAGCTCACTGTGCTGACCTGTGTGAGAGATGCAGTGAGCAGGGTCCTGTGAATAGAGCTCACTGTGCTGACCTGTGTGAGAGGTGCAGTGAGCAGGGTCCTATGAATAGAGCTCACTGTGCAGACCTGTGTGAGAGGTGCAGTGAGCAGGGTCCTATGAATAGAGCTCACTGTGCTGACCTGTGTGAGAGGTGCAGTGAGCAGGGTCCTATGAATAGAGCTCACTGTGCTGACCTGTGTGAGAGATGCAGTGAGCAGGGTCCTGTGAATAGAGCTCACTGTGCTGACCTGTGTGAGAGGTGCAGTGAGCAGGGTCCTATGAATAGAGCTCACTGTGCAGACCTGTGTGAGAGGTGCAGTGAGCAGGGTCCTATGAATAGAGCTCACTGTGCTGACCTGTGTGAGAGATGCAGTGAGCAGGGTCCTGTGAATAGAGCTCACTGTGCTGACCTGTGTGAGAGGTGCAGTGAGCAGGGTCCTATGAATAGAGCTCACTGTGCAGACCTGTGTGAGAGGTGCAGTGAGCAGGGTCCTATGAATAGAGCTCACTGTGCTGACCTGTGTGAGAGGTGCAGTGAGCAGGTCCTGCTAAATCAAGGTACCTGGCACATGCAATACTTTTCCATTCAGCCATTTGTTCCATGTAATCTCTACGATATGAGTAAATAAAGGTTTGCATTATCGATACTTGAGCAAATTCAATGTGGATAAAGTTGACGCTGTCCGCGGTTCTGAATGTGTCAGATACGAAACGCAAATAAAGGGGTCTCTGAATTGAATGTATTCTTTGCTTATTTGTTGTCATGGTATATTGACTACGTTTATCTAGCAGTTTACAGAACAATGTGTGCTGTTTAATGTGAGTAGTTTCTAAACCCAACACAGGACAGTGTAAAGGGATTTATTAAGCATAGTGTTCTTTTAAGACCAAGTTATTACATCTGCTTGGGACATTTCTAATGAAAAACAAACAGCAGATTCAGAGGAACACAATCTCCTGGCTGCTATAGGAGATCCTTGTAGTAATTATACCCACAACACAATATTCACTCCACTTTTCTTTCTTATGTTCGTCGATTTTAACCACAAACCTCACTCCACCCGTTGGTTTTAAAAAGAGCAAAAAGAAGGACAATGTCAAACAAACTGCACTTTTGATAGAAGCACGGTGGTAAATGCTTTATGAAAATATTCCTTAAACTTTATGTAATACTCGTAAACACACATTTAAAACGTTTTAATGACCCTGATATAACGTTTAAATAAAACACATGGAAACGCAGCCAGCATGTTTAAAATGAACACAATGCAAAACTCTTTGAATCTGGGATATCCGTACCTCTGATTAAACGTGAATCGATTCCCTTTATATTGATATCGAGCACGTCCTTGTCTGACTTCATATTGAAGTGCAGGTGTGTGCGCATTGTTTGGTTGTTTACTAGATGTTGTACATGTTGAGTTTCCTGTACAATGTAATATTTATTATTGTAGGTTAGATGTGTGTTTGTGAAAAACCATTTACTGTTGACAGCACAGAAAACAAATAACATAATATTTGACTCGCCTTTCTGCTTGCCCCACACATGCCTATTTTGCCATTAAGGGTTAAAAGGAATCGACACCGTGAGTGTGTGCGTGCGTGTGTGTGTGTGTGCGTGCGTGCGTGCGTGTGTGTACGTGCGTGTGTGCGTGCATGTGTGCGTGCGTGTGCGATGTGACAGGACCAACAGCACATTGTAATATGGCTTGTAACTTCTAAACTACAACAACAGTAGCAACAAGCTAAAAAAACAAACTAATCAATACAAATAAAATAAAAACTAATACAAACATAAATTTAACTTCAGAAATAAGACATTAGTTTTATTTAATTGAATTTTTTAAAATCAAATATTCCCTGTAATTTGACTGCTATTTTAAACTCCTCACTCTCTCTTAAGTACTGTGGCAATGTGCCCCGCCCCTGTGTGCATATTATGTGTTGTATGTTGCGTGTGTTAATGTTGGTGTATAGTCATTGGTACACGGGATATAAACGGGTCTGTGTTTCACGTGTGATTTAAAGATGTAGATTTATATTTAGGCACGAGGAGGGCACAAATCACTTCACGTGCTGGTTAAATTTAATATGTGAGCACGGGGTTGCACGTAATGAATTCACGTGCTGGGATTCAAGTGAATAATTAATTAGTAATTGAATCCCTGCACAACAGTATATATAGAGACACGTAGCATTCACTCGGGGTTGGGTGTTCAGTGAGTGGAGAACGGGTGTGGAGCGGAGGTAAATGTTAAACGAAAAAGAATAAGAAGAAGTAGTTGTTTTGTACTCACCGTGTTTGTTTGTCTCCGTGCACCGTTTGTGTGTTAGTACGTTTTGTTTGTCTTTTTATTTTGGCGTATAGTGCCGTGTCCTGTTTTGTGTTAAAACCTTTTATTTTCTGTTCTGTTTAATTAAATGCTGAGCGAAAGCATTCGCTCAGCTTCACCAAACCACAAGTCTCTGTCTGCTTATTTCCTGCATCTGGTCTGACGCCACCCACTCCGGCCGTCTTTGTGACACGTGGTGTCCTGCGTGGGATCTACAGCGCCTCCAGGACTCAGGCCAGAGCAGGAACCGCATTTTTGGATTAAAAAAAAAAAAAAAAAAGAGGAAAAAAAAAAATGGCAGAAGACGCCATCAAAGTGCGGGACTGGATGCTGGAAAATGCTGGGCTGGAGGCCCAGTCTATACCAGTAGTCGTCCGGTTCCTGCAGTTTATGGATAGGGAACGATGGGAGGCTTACGAGAGGGAACAGACCGTAAGCACCTGGGAGGAAGGTGTGGGGTTGGTCCTCAGCTACCTGGAGGCAATTATAAGTGGAACAGCAGCCCAGGTAGCAGGTCCACCAGCAGAGGAAGAATGCCTGCTGTCCCCGTCTCCACCAGCAGAGGAAGAATGCCTGCTGTCCCCGTCTCCACCAGCAGAGGAAGAATGCCTGCTGGTTTTGCGTCCACAGCCCGAGCGGGAGGAGCCAGAGTGTCCACAGCCCGAGCGGGAGGAGCCTGAGCGTCCACAGCCCAAGCGGGAGGAGCCTGAGCGTCCACAGCCCAAGCGGGAGGAGCCTGAGCGTCCACAGCCCAAGCGGGAGGAGCCTGAGCGTCCACAGCCCAAGCGGGAGGAGCCCGAACTTCCTACGCCTGAGTGGGAGGAGCCCGAACTTCCTACGCCTGAGTGGGAGGAGCACGAACGTCCTACGCCTGAGTGGGGGGAGCCCGAACGTCCACAGCCCAAGAGGGGGGAGTCGGTGCGTCCACAGCCCAAGAGGGGGGAGTCGGTGCGTCCACAGCCCAAAAGGGAGGAGTCGGTGCGTCCACAGCCCAAAAGGGAGGAGTCGGTGCGTCCACAGCCCAAAAGGGAGGAGTCGGTGCGTCCACAGCCCGAAGAGAGGGAAGTCGGGGCTTCCACAGCCCTAGGACCCAAGCTGCCAGCAGAGGGAGAATGCCTGCTGGTTCCACCTCCACCAGCAGAGGGAGAATGCCTGCTGGTTTCCCCGTCAAAGGCGGAGCCGCACCAGTTCCCTGCAAGAGAGGCAGAGCAGCACCAGTCCCCTGGAAAAGGGGGAGACTACACGCTGCTCCCACCTCCATCGGCAGGAGACTACACGCTGCTCCCACCTTCACCGGCAGGAGCAGAGCAGCCGGAGCTGCCTCTGCCTCCGCCACCTACACCGGCAGGAGCAGAGCAGCCGGAGCTGCCTCTGCCTCCGCCACCTCCACCGGCAAGAACAGAGCAGCAGGAGCTGCCTCTGCCTCCGCCACCTCCACCGGAAGGAGCAGAGCAGCAGGAGCTGCCTCTGCCTCCGCCACCTTCACCGCTTCCTCCACTAGGAGCAGAGGAGCAGGAGCTGCCTCTGCCTCCACCACCGCCAGGAGCAGAGGAGCAGGAGCTGCCTCTGCCTTCGCCACCACCACCGCCAGGAGCAGAGGAGCAGGAGCTGCCTCTGCCACTTCCAGGAGCAGAGGAGCAGGAGCTGCCTCTGCCTCCACCACCGCCAGGAGCAGAGGAGCAGGAGCTGCCTCTGCCTCCGCCACTGCCAGAAGCAGAACAGCAGGAGCTGTCTCTGTTTTCCGTACCTCCACCACAGGGAGTACGGTGGCCGGAGCCCCAGAAAGGGGAGCTGTCGGCCACGAAGAAGGGGGAGGAGGTCTGGAGACCACCAACCCCAGCAGCAGTTTCGCTGCCGGAGATCGTGGGGGAGGTCCGGAGACCTGCTCCCACTGCAGCAGTTTCGCTGCCGGAGATCGTGGGGGAGGTCAGGAGACCTGCTCCCACTGCAGCAGTTTCGCTGCCGGAGATCGTGGGGGAGGTCCAGAGACCTGCTCCCACTGCAGCACTTGTGCTGCAGAAGATACTGTGGCCGGAGCCCCGGAAGAGGGAGCTGCCGGCTACGAAGAAGAGGGGAGGTCAGGAGACCATCCCCCAAGCAGCCTTTCCGCTGCCAGGACTGCCCCGGCTGAAGGAGTCAGTAACAGCCTGGCTACTGGCAACATTGCCACCTGTGGGCCCCTGGAAGCCTCCCTTCCCAGCCCGAGACTTTGGCCTGGACTGCTGGATTTTTAAGGGGGGAGGTGGCCGTTGAGGCCATGTGTGCTTTGCACAGGGGGGGGGGTATATGTGGCAATGTGCCCCGCCCCTGTGTGCATATTATGTGTTGTATGTTGCGTGTGTTAATGTTGGTGTATAGTCATTGGTACACGGGATATAAACGGGTCTGTGTTTCACGTGTGATTTAAAGATGTAGATTTATATTTAGGCACGAGGAGGGCACAAATCACTTCACGTGCTGGTTAAATGTAATATGTGAGCACGGGGTTGCACGTAATGAATTCACGTGCTGGGATTCAAGTGAATAATTAATTAGTAATTGAATCCCAGCACAACAGTATATATAGAGACACGTAGCATTCACTCGGGGTTGGGTGTTCAGTGAGTGGAGAACGGGTGTGGAGCGGAGGTAAATGTTAAACGAAAAAGAATAAGAAGAAGTAGTTGTTTTGTACTCACCGTGTTTGTTTGTCTCCGTGCACCGTTTGTGTGTTAGTACGTTTTGTTTGTCTTTTTATTTTGGCGTATAGTGCCGTGTCCTGTTTTGTGTTAAAACCTTTTATTTTCTGTTCTGTTTATTAAATGCTGAGCGAAAGCATTCGCTCAGCTCCACCAAACCACACCTCTCTGTTTTATTTCCTGCCTCTGGTCTGACGCCACCCACTCCGGCCGTCTTTGTGACAGTACCTAATAATAACATACTGTACATACACATTGTAACTGAGATGTTTAAACCGCAACAGCACAAATAAAACAGACATGTGATGTTGTTTGTGTGTTTTTCCTGTGAAGGGGTTAATTAGTGCGCACTAAATGCGCTGTGTTATTGTAGAAGGCAGTAATGTAAAGACAGCACCGTGGTACTCAGCGCACACAGGTACACTGCAGAATCACACAGCTGCGTGTTCACGATTGTTAAACTAGTCATCTTCTGCGATGTGTCCAACTGACTGGAAAACCTGGCCTCAGTTTCATCTGATCGGAGTTCATCAGTGGAACCTTTCATGCGATGAAGCAGATATCGAGGGGAGCTGCCTGGAGTCTGCTTGTACCAGAACAGATTATCATAGGCAGCGCTACTGCTCAGGGTGTAACTGCAGAATATCCTCGTGTCGCTGCTAACTTTCCAGGTAATCGTGTCATTGAGTTGATTAATTTCATCTCCACGACTGCAATCTGTAAAAAAAAAAAAATAGAGTTATGCACGATGTGGTAACTGCAGCTGAATCCACGAAATTGTTATTACAATAAAAATACATCTTTACCAAAGGTTAAATAGAAGACTGCAGTGAGAAGACCTGCATACAACATGGTTATCGCTGTTCATTCAGTTTGAATGAGTTCTCTGTCTCTGTTAAGTTGGTTTCTGCTCAGTACTGAATGCCAGTCTGCAGCCACACCACCGATTATTATTTGTTTATTTAGCAGACGCCTTTATCCAAGGCGACTTACAGAGACTAGGGTGTGTGAACTATGCATCAGCTGCAGAGTCACTTACAATTACGTCTCACCCGAAAGACGGAGCACAAGGAGGTTAAGTGACTTGCTCAGGGTCACACAATGAGCCAGTGGCTGAGGTGGGATTTGAACCAGGGACCTCCTGGTTACAAGCCCTTTTCTTTAACCACTGGACCACACAGCCTCCTATAGTTCCTAGGTTCCTAGCCTCCTAAGTTCCTGCTTCAAGTAATTTTAAATTAACTACATTCAGTAACATTGTAAGGTGGTGTTTGAATTAGGTGAGGTAGTGTGTGATTAGTACCAGGTGAGTGATTAAATTGAATAGAAGTTGATTTGCTATTTGATTGGTTTCCACACAGTTTAGCTGTTCTTCCCCCACCCAGCTGTTATATTAATCAGGCAGGCTATTTCCGCGCCAGCACGAAGCGCCAGCAAACAGAAGAGCCTCAACAAAAGAGCTGGGAGTCTAGCTGTGGGAGTACAGCGAGGGGAGGTCTGCGCCAAGACGCTGTTTGAATAGATCTGAACCTATCAGCGCTCTGGAAGATGCCATCTACTAGTCAGGTCTGTACCCTCCACCCCACCGCTCTCACTGTAGCTATTTGTCTCGCCTGTCCTGCTATGACTGTCTCTCACATCCCTGTTCTGTCCTCTCACTCTCGTCCTCTGCCCTCTCTCCACCGCTGCTCCTCCAACCCCTCTAACCTCATCCCTCTGCCACTCCCCCACTCCTGCACACTCTCTGGTGCACTCTGGAACTATCACTCTTCTGCTAACAAAGCTGATTTCATCTCTGCCTTTGCCTCCCACCTCTCTCTCGATTTCTTTGCTCTCACTGAAACCTGGCTGTCCCCTGATAACACTGTAACTCCTGCCGCCCTGTCCTCTCTCTACGTCCGCGTCTCACTGGACGGGGAGGTGGGACTGGTCTTCTCCTCTCTCTCTCCTTACTCTTTTCTGTCCCCTCCGACCTCTCCTCACTCTCTGTTAATACCTTTGAATTTCATGCAGTCCAACTAACCTCTCCCTGTCAACTCCTGCTAATTGTACTGTACCGTACCCCTGGGCCTCTCGCTCACTTTCTAGATGAACTCGACTATCTACTCTCCTCCCTCCCCTCTCTGTCTACCCCAACTGTACTGTTAGGTGACTTCAATATCCATCTCTCCATCCCCAGCCACTCTGCCGGATTCCTCCCTCTCCTTCACTCCTTCGACTTTTGTCTCTCTCCATCCCCTCCTACCCACAAAGCTGGCCGTCACCTGGACCTCACCTTCTCTAGGGCCTGCTGCCCCTCCACCCTCTCTGTCACCCCCCTGGACCTCTCTGATCACTATTTCATCTCTTTTTCTCTGTCTCTCCCCTCTCTCCCTGCTCCTCCTACCCCCACTGTCACCTCTTGCCGTAACCTCCGCTCTCTCTCCCCCTCTGTCCTTGCCTCCACTGCTCTCTCTCACCTCCCTCCTATCGACTCCTTCTCAGAACTCTGTAGACTCTGCTACCTCCACCATCTTCTCCTCCCTCACCTCCTCCCGCGACTTCCTCTGTCCCCGACCTGCTCGCCCCTCCCCTCCCCAACCCTGGCTCTCCTCTGCGTTCCGCTCAGCAAGAATCACACTGCGATCTGCTGAAAAGAAATGGAAGAGAACCAAACTCCCTGCTGCCCTAGACCTCTACCGCACTTTCCTCTCCTCCTTCTCCTCTACTCTCTCCTCTGCTAAATGTACTTATTTCCAATCTGTAATCCAAGCCTCCACTAACAACCCACGTAAACTATTCTCTACATTCTCCTCCCTCCTAAACCCCCCTCCTCCTCCCTCCTCTATCTCCTCTGATGACTTTTCCTCCTTCTTCTCTTCTAAAATCTCAGATATCCGCAAACTCTTTAACACCTCTCCCTCCCCTGCACCCCCTCCCGCTCCAACTCCTACACCCACTGCATCCCCTACTAACTCACCCTCCTTCTCCACCTTCTCTCCCCTCTCAGACTGACCTCTCCTCCCTGCTTCAGGGTCATAAACCCACCACGTGTGCCCTTGACCCCCTCCCCACTCACCTCTTTCAAGCTGCTGCTCCTGCTCTACTTCCTTTCATCTCCTCCCTTCTCAACACCTCTCTCCTTTCTGGTCTCTTTCCCTCTGCCTTCAAACAAGCTTCTATCACTCCCCTCCTCAAAAAACCTACCCTCGACCCCACCTCCCTCCAGAGCTACCGTCCTGTCTCCCTCCTACCCTTCCTCTCCAAAACCCTCGAGCGGGCTGTACACCACCAGCTCTCTGCTTTCCTGTCCAACCACTCTTTGCTTGACCCTCTCCAATCTGGTTTCTGCTCTGCTCACTCCACTGAAACCGCCCTCCTGTCTGTCACCAACTCACTAAACTCTGCCCGAGCTGCCTCTGTCTCCTCTGTCGTAATTCTCCTTGACCTCTCTGCTGCCTTTGACACTGTAGATCATTCTATTCTACTATCCTCTCTCGCTGACCTGGAAATCTCTGGGGCTGTTCTGGCCTGGTTCTCCTCCTACCTCTCCAACCACACTTACCAGGTAATCTGGCATGGAGCAACCTCCACACCTCGCCCTCTCTCAACAGGAGTCCCCCAAGGGTCAGTCTTGCGTCCTCTCCTGTTCTCTCTCTACACCAGCTCCCTGGGCCCCCTCATCGCATCCTATGGTTTCTCATACCATTACTATGCTGATGATGCTCAGATTTTCCTCTCCTTCCCCACCTCTGACTCCACCATCCCCTTCTGTATCTCTACCTGTCTGTCTGCTATCTCCTCCTGGATGCACTCGCATCACCTCAAACTCAACCTCTCGAAATCTGACCTCCTCTTCTTTCTCTCCTCCTTCTCCCCCTCCTCTGATCTCTCTATCTCTGTTCCTCTGGAATCTACCACACTCTCTCCCTCCTCCTCAGCTAAGAACCTCGGAGTCACCCTGGACCCCTGCCTCTCTTATTCCCAGCACATCTCCACTCTGGCATGCACTTGCCGATTCTTCCTGAGCAACATCCGAAGAATCCGACCCTTCCTCATCAACTACGCCACCCAGCTCCTGGTCCAGGCCTTGGTACTCTCCCTCCTAGACTACTGCAACTCCCTCCTGGCTGGCCTCCCTGCGTCCGCCACCCGTCCGCTCCAGCTCATCCAGAACTCCGCTGCTCGCCTGGTGTTCTCTCTGCCTCGCTTCTCCCACGCAACTCCACTACTCCTCTCACTCCACTGGCTCCCGATCACCGCTCCCATCCAGTTCAAGACTCTTGTACTAGCCTACAAATGCCTTGACCAGACTGCACCCAGCTACCTCCAGACCCTCATCTCTCCCTACACCCCCACTCGACCTCTCCGCTCCGCCTGCACTAGAAGACTCTACCTCATTTACGCTCCCCTGCCTCCAGAGCCCGCTCCTTCTCCACCCTCGCCCCGCAGTGGTGGAATGACCTTCCTACAGATGTCAGGACTGCCCAGTCCCAAGACTCACCTCTTCAGACAGCACCTGTAGAACTCCTCTGTTTTTCCCCCAGGACACTTATCACCCTTCCTTAAATGTGCTTTATCTGCCCCCTATTTTACTGCATTTAATCCTGTACTTTAGAGTACTATAATCTGTCAAGTGTTATTTAATCTGTAGTATTTTGTATTTAATTATATCCTGATGTAACTATCACTGACACTGTTATCTGCTGTATTATTGAATCGTATTTTGTCACACTTGTACTTGCTTGAACCAAAGTCATTGTATTTATCTTGCTCTTAATTGTATAATTACTTGTACTGTGATTCTTGAAATGTATTTTTGTTTACGACTGTAAGTCACCCTGGATAAGGGCGTCTGCTAAGAAATAAACAAATAATAATAACTAAAGGTTTTTTTTGTTGTTTGTTTTTTTTCTAATTAGGAATGAGTGTATCAAAAATTTAAACTGAAAGTGATGCAAATAAGAAGATGTAGAGATCTCAGCTAGTGCAGGTCAATTACAAAAACAAGACTAATGCAAACAATCCCCATAGATTGTATGAAGGCTCCCATGAGTATGTGTAGCAGTAGATTCTTCTCCATTGTGCGCGGGGCTCCCAGTCTGTGCTCTGCGCTCTGCACAGGAAGTGATGTGCTGCTTGTTGATGTGTTTCATACCCTGCAGGTGTCTGTGCACGTGGTGAGAGGTGTTTTTATTATTATTATTTGTTTATTTAGCAGACACCTTTATCCAAGGCAACTTACAAAGACTAGGGTGTGTGAACTATGCATCAGCTACAGAGTCACTCACAACAACGTCTCACCCGAAAGACGGAGCACAAGAAGGTTAAATGACTTGCTTAGTCACACGGTGAGTCAGTGAGTGAGCCGGGATTTGAACCGAGGATCTCCTTGTTACAAGCTCCTTTCTTAACCACTGGACCACACAGCCTAAGCTTGCTCTGCTTTCAGTTGTTTGCAAGTTTTACAATTAAACACGCACGACTTCTTGTCCAAATTTGTGTTTATTTTTCATTTCATTTTGTGTTAGGACACCGCCTGGTGGTTATGTACCTTAATTACACGTATAGCTTTGGGTCACAGCTGCTGAGGTACAGGGCACATGTTCTAATGACTTTCTAAAGCTAAGAGCGTATGCGTTTATTTTTAAGACCCGATTATCGTTCATATCAGTTTTAAAGGGTCAATCTAGTATGTGCCACCGTACTGCTAACCAAAAAAACTGGGTGTGTAGATTTGTGAAGGCACATTGGGTGATCGGACTACTGTACATTCTTAAGAAGGGGGCGATATATATCATTGTGACGAGGTTCTATTATGAACCATTCTTACTGTCTGTGTAACAGCAGGCTCGATATAACAGCTTCAGTTTGGAATAGCTGAATGGAACCGTTATGGGTCACAGTTGGTATCACTGATAAAGATTTTTATAAAGCTTGGAATGTGATTACCTTAATGATGGTTCTATTGGATCAGTGGTTCTGTTTAGAAACCACATCATTTAATCAACTGTTAATATTACAGTGGCCTGAAGGAACCACGTGCTTCTTAAAATATGTCATTTTTTAAAATGTATTACTATTATATATAATATAAGGGAATGCTGACTGAACAGCAGTACACTGGTGGTGATAAACGGTAAAGGAAAGTTGCTCTGATGACGCCTGGTTTTTGATAAGCTTGTTGAATGAACTGCATCGCTGTGGGCTTCAGAGCACAGTAATACACTGCCGAGTCATCAAGTCGGAGGTTCGTGATCTTCAAAGAGGTAAATTTGACAGCAGTGTTAAGAGATGTTGAAAGACGATCTTCATTTTCGTTTGCTTTATTCTGCTTCATTTCGCTCCCAGTTTTGTACGTCTGGATTATATATTTCGGGGCGCTGTTCGTGTCCTGCCGATACCATTGCAAGTATTGAGTACCGACACTGATGGTGAGCTCGTAAGTACAATTAACAATCCTGTCTTCTCCCTCCCTCGCAGAGATCGATGCTGGCGACTGGGTTACCTTGTCTTGTAAAGTCGGTCCTAGAAATACATTGAGAGGAAATAAATACATACATAAATACATTTACAGCATATTCGCCATTGACAGAGGCTGTTACATAATGTATTTATACATACATAAATACAATATTTACCATACAATTCCATGAGACACATTAGAAATGTTAAGTCCACTTTCATTATTGCGATCCCGAAGCTGGAATGTATGTTGCTGCTCTTGTGTGGATGACGTGTAGAGGTGCAGTCACAGGGCTCTGGAATCCAGGGCAGCTCCACTCTGACGCTGCTGACACGCTGGGGGAGGGTTTATGGGAGAGGAGACACGGAACTACAGAGTTATGACCTAGATTACTTTGACATAGTCAACAATGACAAACGTGTGCCCTGCACTTGTACGGTGGTGTGTCTGGTGTTTGATATTATTATTATTATTATTATTATTAGTAGTAGTAGTAGTAGTAGTAGTAGTGGTAGTAGTAGCAGCCTATGAATCAAAGCTTTAAAATGTATGTTTTGTCAAATTACGAATTGTGATAAATTGCGGGGTGGTGTCAACTGATGACTAATCTGAGACCACTCATTTAGATTGGATTTTATTTTTTTAATGATTAAAGTCAATCTTAACTCACTTCATGGTTGCTCTTCAATGATGTCCTGGATTTGGGAGCTGGTTTGGTATTCCCTACCTGGATGCCATCAATCTACACATTGTACAAGAGATTGTTGCCGTGTTAATGAAGGTACAGTAATGGTGATAATAGATAGGAAGAGTAGATTAACTGTGACATACAAACACCAGCTCTGAAGACATTAACAGTCTCTTCTTCAGAGGAAATCTAAAGAAACAGCTGAGACTTTAACATTGTCATATAAGATGCGTGTGTGTTTACGACGCTGGCAGGCACCCAGACTAACACATTATATAAGATGCGTGTGTTTACGACGCTGGCAGACACCCAGACTAACACATTATATAAGATGCGTGTGTGTTTACGACGCTGGCAGGCACCCAGACTAACACATTATATAAGATGCGTGTGTTTACGACGCTGGCAGACACCCAGACTAACACATTATATAAGATGCGTGTGTGTTTATGACGCTGGCAGGCACCCAGACTAACACATTATATAAGATGCGTGTGTGTTTACGACGCTGGCAGGCACCCAGACTAACACATTATATAAGATGCGTGTGTTTACGACGCTGGCAGACACCCAGACTAACACATTATATAAGATGCGTGTGTGTTTACGACGCTGGCAGGCACCCAGACTAATACATTATATAAGATGCGTGTGTTTACGACGCTGGCAGACACCCAGACTAACACATTATATAAGATGCGTGTGTTTACGACGCTGGCAGGCACCCAGACTAACACATTATATAAGATGCGTGTGTGTTTACGACGCTGGCAGGCACCCAGACTAACACATTCATTGTGAAGTGTCTGCGGTCTCTGTCGTCCACTGAGCAAGGAGCTGCGCTGGTCACTATCCACGGTGCTGAATCATCCTGCTAAGAAGCAAATAAAACGAGTAAAGGAAGACTTTCAAATCAATTGTCTTTTCTGTTATTAGCGCATCGTTACTAGTAACATCAGCACTGCTCATATAACAGGTTTGTGACTGCTGTGTATCTTGTGTTCATGTCTTTGTTAATCTTTACATCAATTATGGATATGCAGATTTGTTTCGAGAAAAACAACTTATTCCTTTTTTATCTATGTATGAAAAATGGCAAATCACGATCGTTTCTTTGTAATAGTGTTGATGAGGCTGTAGTCACACAGAACGACCAGCAGACTACAGGCGTCTCTTTTTCATCAACACCACAGACACGTTTTTGTCAGCAGCTCAAGCCTGCCTCCTTTACTGTGGGCCTCAGAGCGCAATAGAAAACTGCAGAGTCTCGCATCTGTATCCCGCTGATGTTTAAATACGTGTATTTATTCGGAGCGTCAAGTAAAGCCGAGAAGCGATCTTCAACACCTGGTGCTTTATCCCCATCTTCAGCCCCTCCAGCTAGTGTGTACCGCTGGATAATGTATTTGACTCGCTCTCCCTGGTCCTGACGGTACCACTGCAGGTATATGCTGCTGGAAGCTGAATGTGTGAAATTGCAGTGTATTGTAACCGACTGGTCTTCTTGTGCATGCAGTGCAGCAGGCCATTGTGTAACAGAGTCTTGATCTTCAAAACTGGAACCTGTGGAACGGGAAAAAAGAGGTGACTTTAGGCTACAACACAACAACGTGCGGTCAGAATTATTATTTTGTAAATTGTTATTATAAAGAGGCCTACAATGTAGCACTACAGCGAGATATTGTACCTATAATTCCAAGAACTGTGCACAGAAGAAGAAGCAGGTCCATGTCTACAGGCACTCTGCAGTATTGAATTAGTGCAGTGATGGATATCGATGAGGGGTCTGTGTATTCGTCTGTTTAAACCTGTTATTCTAACTGAGATACTCAGTGCACTGCATGTGTATGCTGTCTCATCTCCTTTTGCTGGGCTGACCTGATTTTACTGAAATGAGTGTACTGTACCGCCACCTACTGGCTGAAAATAAGACTACATGTGCTAATAAGAACAATTCCAGAGCATTATGATTTCAATATCTCAGGTTCTACTCTAGTCGAGCCCGTTCTATATATAGGGGCTGGTCATATGAACAAGGCTACAGATGGATCTGCTCAGCACAGCGATGTATTTTTAATAACATGTACTGTATAGAATAGGATAATCCATGTTAGTACATCAGAGGATGTTTTGAAAATGCAATATACATGGGAATTTTAAAGAGTAATATAATAATAGTAATACTTAATAATAATAATAATAATAATAATAATAATAATAATAATAATAATAATAATAATAATAATAATAATAACTCAGTTATTGCGCTCTACAGAACTATAAACTCTGAACAGTTAATAATGAGCAGGTTTATTCATTTGCCTGTTTCATCAAGTGTGGATGTGGTGTTGTTGTATTCAGTGTTGGACTAACATTAAGTGTTGCACTGAATGTGTTTAATGTTTAATGTTTAATGTGTTTAATGTTGTTGAAGCTGACACCCTGGAATCCTTCAAGAAGCTGCTTGATAAGATTCTGGGATCAATAAGCTACTAACAACCAAACGAGCAAGATGGGCCGAATGGCCTCCTCTCGTTTGTAAACTTTCTTATGTTCTTATTTCTTATGCTCTTACCCATTGTTATACAGTATTTGAATAACGAGCTGCCAACATACTCTTGTCCACAAGATGGCAGCATAGACCCTTATAGTAACCATAATTACATTCTGTGACTCATATCAACAACAAATGAAATATTACAGATATAGAGCCAGTAAGAACAATGGTGTGTATGCTGCAACACATAAGAAGCACTACACATGACCTGAAACTTGGGATATTCATATCTTGTTCTTCACCTTGTTGCTTAAAATAGTTTTCTTGTTCATGTTGGTATCTACAGACTTAGCAACACTGCAATAGGGTACAGACAATTCTCGTTTTACCATGGGTTCTGGGAAAGGTTCATTTAAAACATTAGTTTAGGTGTAGAGTTCCTGTGACTGTGGGCCTCAGAGCACAGTAATACACTGCAGAGTCAATGAGCTCACACTGCTGTATTCTCAAAGGCACTGTTGCATTACTTCCACTGTTGTGCCTATAGGGGTCAGGATTGTCTTCAAAGTGGAGTGTCAGAAACGTTATTGCATGCTGATTTGGTTGAATGAAGAGTGAAGAAAAAATAACTGTTGACAAAATAACTTCCACAAAAAAAACCCCTTCACTATAACAGAAAAAAACAACTGAAGAAAATAATTGTTGGCAATAAGATTGAAGTGTTTGTTCTTTTTATTTACTGGTACAGCACATTCTATTTGTGTGTATCCATTGTGATGTGGTAAGCCATGATATATGTAGTCTTCTTTGAACAAAGAAGACTACGTGGTGATCTGATTCAAACATTCAAAATTCTAAAAGGTATAGATAATGTCGAGCCAGGGGACTTCTTTGACCTGAAAAAAGAAACAAGGACCAGGGATCACAAATGGAGATTAGATAAAGGGGCATTCAGAACAGAAAATAGGAGGCACTTTTTTACACAGAGAATTGTGAGGGTCTGGAACCAACTCCCCAGTAATGCTGTTGAAGCTGACACCATGGGATCCTTCAAGAAGCTGCTTGATGAGATTCTGGGATCAATAAGCTACTAACAACCAAACGAGCAAGATGGGCTGAATGGCCTCCTCTCGATTGTAAACTTTCTTATATGGTTTCTTGCGCTTGTTATTCTTAGAACTAAGATCACAAGTCAGGGAGTGAGTGAGGTGGAGCGTTTGCAGAGTGTTCAGCTCAGGGGTGTGTTCAGTGGAGTCTTCACATCCGGTGCCTTCACAGCACTTTGATACGTTAATGAAGTCCTGTATCAAACACGTATTTATTATATTATATTGTTCATTGTGGTTCACCATAACCTGCTCTCTTATTCCAATTCTATGAACAGGGAACACATTTCAAACGAGTGCAGAGAAGAAAGTGGATCAAAATGCAAACAGTTTGCCTGCACTGAAACCACTTCCTTTATAATGGACTCATGCCAATGATAGTGTGTGGAAGCAGTTCAACACGACTTTCTTTCATTTTTTACCAGGTCATGGGCCTGTGTCAGTTAGTGCTGAGAGAGTTTTTGTGCTTTTCTGTTTAGTTGCTTGGGGAGTTGCAATATTGTGCTTTGAGGTTTCACATGTCACATCTTCATAAACCAATGAGCAAACTCTTGAATTTCATACAGTCATTTTAAGTGATCATTTTCCTTAAGAAATGTCTAAAAATATTATTTAAAAAAGATGAATTTACATAGATATACAATAACCGTCAAACTTGACAAAACACTTACAAAATAAATAGGTGAGCAGGACTCCACATATGAAAGACTTGTATGCCATGTTATCATCCACACATTACTTCTATGCTATGTTTCTCATATTCTCAAAAGACTCACATAGAGATGTGTTGTAACTGACAGACTTCAATTCATGTTTCACTGGCTGACTGCAATCCTCCTGCCCACTTTTCAATCAGCCTTCCCAGAACTAGAGTATAAAAAGGAAATCCAGCCCTCACCACATTATAATGTGCACTGCGGTTACCCTTCTACACAGAAGAGCTGTCACTGGAAATGCCATCAGCATTGTAATCACTAGCCTCTGTACACTCCAGGGTTTTTGTATGGGTAGGGTGCTGCTTTGTATCACTGTGCTGGTTGTATTGCACAGTAGTAGATGGCAGAATCAGACACTGAAGGCTGTATTGCCAGGGAGCCAATTTTAGATGAGGTATCTACTGCTGGTTTATATTTCCCAGAATCGTCTCCATATGTTGAACCATCGCTCCTAGCTTGATTTATATATTTTAAACCCTGGTTGAGATCTTGTTTATACCAGTGCATTGCATTAAAGCTGCTTGATGTATATCGACAGTTTATCCAAAATAATTCTCCTTCTGAAACTCGCAGTGAACCAGGGCTTTGAGTCACCTGGTTTTCACTGTGCACACCTGAAACGAAAGAGAAGCTTGTGAATTAAATACATTAATTTATTAATGCATTATATTGCTGTATCCAGTTTTACATACCTGACATAATTAGGCAAACAGCTAAATATTTAAACATTGTAAAACATGGAAACAATATATCATTAGATAGTTTGTGAAGTCTTGTGCTTTCTAAATGTTTGACATGAATGCTCTTGTTTGTATTCCACAGTATACTTCCTGTGGTAACTCTCACACCAATCATCACAGTTCTTTCACCCTCACATTACCACAAGTCATGTGATCAGAGACAGACACACAGCAGCACAGAAGCTCATTTTTTAAACTCAGAAAGAGAGAGAGACAGAGAGGGAAGCTTGAGATTAAATATTTTATTGTATTAATTAATAAGTAGATTCAAATGTATTTCTATGGACCCTTTCCTTTCCATTGTATGACATGTGTAATCATTCTGAGTGGTATTAAAGATCCCTTTTTCATTCTCCAGTTATAGCTCCCATTGGAAGGTAAGTGAGGAGGAGCTGATAGTGCAGACTGTGGCAATCCAGTCACTGTCCAAACCTTTGAGTTCTTCACGTCTGCTAATGGAAGCTTCTTGGTTTCATGGGAAAGGTAATACAAGGTCAATGTGTGTTTTTGTGCAGTAGAATATTCAATTATTTTCTAAACTATAATGTATTAATTTACTTAATAGTATTTTCACTCATTTGCTAATATATACGTTTTGGAGACACATATGAACCATTGTAAACTAGTCTATGATTGTTTATTTTGAAAAGTGATTGTTTGAATTGAAAAGTTACGATTATATGTCTAGCAATAGCTAATACTGCAGAGCTGTCTGAGTCTTGTAATAAATTAATAATACAATCATATGTGTGTTTGTAATGATGTTTTATTTGTTGTAATTGAATTGCAGAGAATGTATTATTGGGCAGTGCAGCAGCATCACAGAATGAGCTGACTGACTGGCAATCCTGGCCTGTTGAAAACAAGATGATATAATTATTATTTTGTTCATGAATGATAATGACATTGAAAACCTGTTTGTTCTCAAGTGTGTTTGTGAATATCACTCACCAAGACAAAAGCAAAGCAGAAGAAAAGTTCCACACGTGTTCCTCATTCTTGAATTGTTCCATCCACAAGTAGAAATGCTTCTGACAGACAGACAGTCTGAGCTGTGGGTGGAGCCCTGCACAATGTCACGTCAGAATAAGACACTGAAGAAAGAAAGAAAGAAAGAAAGCACAAGCAAGCTTTTTTCATGTTCTGTACATTGGGGCTGATGTAAGGATAGGTGTAGTGCAAACAATTACGGCTAAAAAATCCAAATTGACAAGCGGCCAAGCAATTATTTAGCACTGCAGCCTGTGTAAGCTAAGAGCAATGCACATTATTCAACACACACACATAATGATCTGCAATCATGATAATGAGGGTTGCAGTGGGTTCTGCCTGTGGATCGGGGTATTTAGCAGCCGCACTTACAGCCCAGAGGTGAGGTGAGTTCAGAGTACAGAGAGCAGTAGGCGATATATGAGATTTGTGGGGCACGAAAATCAAACCAGACAAAAAAATATATACTGTATATGTCAGACAAAAGGCAGCAAAGTCCTCTTGGTGCAAGGAAAAGAAAAGAAAAACTTTCTGAGGAGCAGCTGAGAGTCCTTATGGCTGAGGTCACTCAGCATGATGAAAAGGTGAAATTCAGCTATTAGGTCTAGGATGAGTGAGACGATCACACCACCGCATCCTCCGGCATCCCAAACACAGTGACCCTGGTTTGAATATGCGGGTCTGCTCCATCTTACTCTTTTCTGTCCTTAACAAGAGCCAAGTGTTGCCGCATCAGGAAGTGCAAACAGCAGCCATCCTGAAGCCAATGACAGGTCTCTGCAGGTGTGTGCTTTTATACAGCTCTTAATTACTCTCTTCTACATGGTTTACACCTTGTAAGAGGAGGTGCAAAGTTTTTGGAGGGTCAGCAATTGCCCAAGTGCAAGGCAGAATCCTTACATCTCATTATAATGTTTGCGCCCTCTTAGTATTCCAGATCCCTGCCCAATTCCATGCTCGACTCTTCTTTTGAATACATTGCAATATCATTTAAACTGAATAATGATGACAAAGTGCTAATTTGATAGCGGATGCAGAACGGCAAATGAAAATCGTTCTTTACATACGCCGTATTTTTAGTGGCCGCTAAACATGGTTTGCGAGTGGAAAATATGGATGTTTTGCAGCTGCAAATCACTTTGCCTGTTTCTTTACTTCAGCCCCTTTATGTGCTATGTTTGTATATACCCACAGTTTTTGGGACATTCATAAAGAAATGTTATTGACAATTAATGTGCCTTAGATATAATTAGTACTTCATGAAAAGCTGTTTTTTTTACATACTTGAAATTCTGCATTATGCTCAAGCTTCTTTCATTCCCTTCTCCAAATATTAAGGTTCAACACAATTTTGGTTTCTGTGTAATAAACATGGGTATATAACGTTATGATGCAATGTATATTTATTTGAATTAATTATAAGAGTTTACATTCATTTAAAATATTTTACATTAAAGAGTAAAAGCTATCTAATGAACACATGTTGATTTGAAATTGCAGTGGATCAATATGACCCGAAACATACCAGCTGTACCTACATTCTGAACATACTAGGAGGGTTCAATAGATTCACATTGAGTGCTTTCAGCAGGGAGCTGCGCTGGTCACTGTTCATGGGACTGAACTGGACTGACATGGAACTGCATTGGGCTAAATGGCTTGAGGGATGTATCTCTGAATGTATTTCACATTCTGTGCTATTAATGTATTGTCATCACCTTATTGTCTGGTATGTGCCTTGTTGTTTAACTGTGACATACAAACACCAGCTCTGAAGACATTAACAGTCTCTTCTTCAGAGGAAATCTAAAGAAACAGCTGAGACATTAACATTGTGATATAAGATGCGTGTGTGTTTATGACGCTGGCAGGCACCCAGACTAACACATTATATAAGATGCGTGTGTTTACGACGCTGGCAGACACCCAGACTAACACATTATATAAGATGTGTGTGTGTTTATGACGCTGGCAGACACCCAGACTAACACATTACACTATGTAACACAATTTTTTTTCCTGGGTAGTAAGTGTTATTTCCTAATTGCTTATGCCTCAAAAGTATAGAAAATGGCTAATATTCCCCACAAACTTTGCTTTTGTGACCAGTACAGTGATATTTTGAAATTTACCTATTTCCAATGAGAAAACGGGTGAATTTGTGTCTTTTCGTTCACATAAAGTCATAAAAAAACAACATATGAATCCAAATTAACATGTATTTATACTAAAGTAATACAAAAATGACTACAAAAGATTTAGAAGGGAGTAGTTTTTCGAGATTTACGATTATACTGTAAATCACTTTCACGAATCAGCCCCCAAATGTAGTCTCCCATTATGTTCTCGTTATAATGTCCTTGGTAGCGGCGTTCAAAGTCCAGTATATCCTGGTGGAAGCGCTCGCCTTGCTCCTCCGAGTACGCTCCCATGTTCTCCTTGAATTTATCAAGATGAGCATCAAGGATATGGACTTTGAGGGACATCCTACAGCCCATTGTGCCGTAGTTCTTCACCGGAGTCTCAACCAGCTCCACATAGTTTTCGGCCTTGTGATTGCCCAGGAAGCCTCGAACCACTGTGACAAAGCTGTTCCAAGCCGCTTTCTCCTTACTAGTGAGCTTCTTGGGGAATTCATTGCACTCCAGGATCTTCTTTATCTGTGGTCCGACGAAGACACCGGCTTTGACCTTTGCCTCAGACAGCTTAGGGAAGAAGTGTTGAAGGTACTTGAAGGCTGCCGACTCCTTATCTAGAGCTCTGACAAATTGTTTCATAAGGCCCAATTTGATGTGCAGTGGTGGCATCAGCACCTTCCGGGGGTCCACCAGTGGCTCCCACTTGACGTTGTTCCTCCCCACAGAGAACTCGGTCCGCTGTGGCCAGTCCCGCCTGTGGTAGTGCACCTTGGTGTCCCTGCTGTCCCAAAGGCAAAGATAGCAGGGAAACTTGGTAAAACCGCCTTGGAGACCCATCAGGAATGCCACCATTTTGAAGTCTCCTATGACATCCCAGCCGTACTCATCATACTTCAAGGCATCCAGCAAGGTCTTGATGCTGTTGTAATCCTCTTTGAGGTGCACCGAGTGAGCCAGGGGAAGAGACGGGTACTTGTTACCATTATGGAGCAGCACGGCTTTGAGGCTCCTGGATGAGCTGTCAATGAAGAGGCGCCACTCATTCTGGTTACAGGCGATTCCAATTGCCTCGAACAGACTGGTCACATTGTGGCAGAAGCAGAGCCCATCTTGACGGGTGAAGAAGCTGGAAAAAGGTTGGTGAAGCTTCCTCTGATCTGCGACTTGCACACTTTCATCCAACAAGTTCCACTGCTTGAGCCTAGACGTCAAAAGCTCGGCATTGGAGTTGGTGAGACCAAAATCTCTAATCAAGTCGTTGAGGTCTTTTTGGTTGGGGTAGTATGGGTTTCTCTCCTCAGCTCCACCTTTGAAATTGTCATCTGGATCTACAACGTCTTCCTCGCTCTCTGACTTGCTGCTCTCTTCTAAAGACGGCTGCTCTCTCTCCGGAGGAGTGGGTACGGGGAGCTCATGGCAGTGTGGCACCGGGGCGATGGATGAAGGAAGGTCCGGATACGTGATAGCAGGTGCATTCTTGCCAGTCCGACGTTTGGAAGGGTCCACCATGCAGAAGTAGCAGTTGCTTGAGTGGTCAGTGGGTTCCCGCCAAATTCTTGGGATAGCGAACTTCATGGCTCTCTTTTCCCCTTTGTACCATCCTACAAAAATACATTTATTTCACCCATGACTAATGTGTAAGAGATTCATGCAACATTTTTCATATATGATATATTTTTTCAATAACATTGAAAATTGTAAAACATTTTAAAATTAAAAACTTTTACAATTTTAAAAATTAACAAATTTTATAACATAAAATTCCGAGCAACAATTGTCCATCTTACCTTCCAGAGTTTTTTTGCAGTGCTTGCAGGTGAAATGAGGTGCCAGGGTTTGTCTTGATCCCCGACAGGCATGCCGAAATATGCCTTGTAGGCCTCACACATCTTAGCAGATGCTTCCACGGAGTACTTTTTCGCTCTTGTCTTGATAAATTGGCCGCAGACATAGCAAAATGCATCTGCCGGATGCTTGCAGCCTCTTGATGCCATCTCAAAAAAATGCAGATATGTATCCACTTAGGCAGCTGGAACTAAACTGAACTGGTGGGCTTAAGGCCCCTGTATTTATACTACTATTTATATTACTGGAAAGTTCTAGAAAGTTCTAGAAGTTACTCTGAGTTTACTCAGCACTGAATCTATCTGGAATGTTCTGGAAAATAGGTAAATTTCAAAATATCACTGTCCTGGTCACAAAAGCAAAGTTTGTGGGGAATAATAGCCATTTTCTATACTTTTGAGGCATAAGCAATTAGGAAATAACACTTACTACCCAGGAACACACAAAAAAAAAAAAATGTTACACGGTGTTATATAAGATGCGTGTGTGTTTATGACGCTGGCAGACACCCAGACTAACACATTATATAAGATGCGTGTGTGTTTATGACGCTGGCAGGCACTTACACTAACACATTATATAAGATGCGTGTGTGTTTAAGACGCTGGCAGGCACCCAGACTAACACATTATATAAGATGCATGTGTGTTTATGACGCTGGCAGACACCCAGACTAACACATTATATAAGATGCGTGTGTGTTTAAGACGCTGGCAGGCACCCAGACTAACACATTATATAAGATGCGTGTGTGTTTATGACGCTGGCAGGCACCCAGACTAACACATTAATGGTGAAGTGTCTGTGGTCTCTGTCGTCCGCCAAGCAAGGAGCTGCTCTGGTCGCTATCCACGGTGCTGAATCATCCTGCTAAGAAACAAATAAAACAAGAAAAGGAAGACTTTCAAATGAATTGTCTTTTCTGTTATTGGCACATCGTTACTGGCAACATCAGCACTGCTCATATAACAGTTTTGTGAATGATGTGTATCTTGTGCTCTTGTATTTGTTAAGTTGTACTTCACGAAGTAGACAGAATAACGAAGACAGAATAACTAAAACAGAGGTCAGAGAGCCATTGGCAAACTCAACCCAAAAAGTAATGACTAAAGCTAAGGTTTTCAATTTTAGAAAAACAAACTATGAAGGTATGAAACAGAGACTAATAGAAATAGATTGGAGTAAAATAGAGAAAACATCCACAGAGAAAGGATGGCTGTTTTTTAAAAATGTAGTACTAGAGGCGCAAAACAATTACATCCCAAAAGTAGACAAATCTAAATCTACAACAAAATGGCCAAAATGGTTTAATAGATCAATTAAAAAAAATATTCAGTGAAAAAAGGCACTTTACAGGGCGTTTAAAAGGGACCAAAAACAAAGTACACAGAAAGAGTACTTGGAACTGCAAACACAAGTCAAAAAGGAAGTTAGAAAGGCCAAGAGAGAGATAGAAATCAATATTGCTAAGAGGGCTAAAACCAATTCCAAAATATTTTTCCAATATTATAGCAGCAAGAGAACATTCAAAGAGGAGGTTAAATGTCTAGAGACAAAAATGGCAAAATCATAGACAAAGAAAAAAAAATAGCAAATATATTAAATGATTACTTTTCACAAGTTTTTACAAAGGAGGATACGGTCAACATGCCCCACATGTCTACATGTTCCTATCCTGTTTTAAATAACTTTAGCATAACAGAGGCAAAATTGTTAAAGGGACTAGGAGCTCTTAAAATAAACAAATCCCCTGGGCCGGACGAGATCCTCCCAACAGTACTCAAAGAAATGAAAGAAGTTATTTACAAACCACTAACCAAGATCATGCAACAGTCTCTTGACACAGGGGTTGTACTGACAGACTGGAAAATTGCAAATGTAATACCGATCCACAAAAAGGGAGACAAAACCCAACAAGGTAACGACAGACCAATAAGCCTGACTTCTATTATATGTAAACTTATGGAAACTATAATAAGATCCAAAATGGAAAATTACCTATATGGTAACAGTATCCTGGGAGACAGTCAGCATGGTTTTAGGAAAGGGAGATCGTGTCTAACTAACCTGCTTGATTTTTTTGAGGATGCAACATCGACAATGGATAATTGCAAAGCATAGGACATGGTTTATTTAGATTTCCAGAAAGCTTTTGACAAAGTCCCGCATAAAAGATTAATTCTCAAACTGAACGCTGTAGGGATTCAAGGAAATGCATGCACATGTGTAACAGGGCGAGGTGCCCTGCAAAATGTATTTATTTTTAGAACGGGGTTTCCCCCTCTGCCCCTGTGTAGTGTGTTATTTTGTATTATGATTTAGTTTAGTGTATTTATATGACGGCGAGGAGCCGCGTATTTTGTTATTGTTTTGTTTATGTATTTAGGACGGTGTAGCCGATTTTGGTTAGTAGCGTGGATGGGAAACCCCATCCACAGTAATTTTAAAAAAACTCGTGCAGATTGTGGCCGAGGGGTAATAGAATAATTGCTAGCTAGGTTACCCCTCGGCAACGGTGTAAAAAGCCTGCAACTCTCCAGCTCGTGGTGGGTGTACGAGAAGAGCGTAGAGAGAGAGAAAACGAAACTAAATTATAACGTACAACATACAGGAACAGTGACAGCGACTGCCCAGCCTGATCTGTATGATTTATTATTTAGTGTTCGTGATTATTTTTGTTTTATTTTTGCTCTGTGAGCACAGTGTGTTTTTGTTTAAACCTTTCATTTATTTTTGTTATTTATAAATAAAATGGCTGCCAGCCGCGTCTTTCTTTGCAACTGCAGTATTTGGTGTCAGTTTCCTTCCTGCTTGTGTCTGACGTCACCGCCCAGCCACCCTGTCACAACATGGATTAGGGAGTGGTTAACATGTAGAAAACATAAAGTACTTATTCCGCTCTACAGAACTATAAACTCTGAACAGTTAATAATGAGCAGGTTTATTCATTCACCTGTTTCATTAAGTTTGGGTCTGGTGTTTTATTATTCAGCTGCACCGTAAGCCTGACATTACATGTTGCAATGGCTGTGTTTGCGCTACACAGTAATATGCAGTACAACATTTAGAATTATGAGGCTGCCAACATAGTCTTGTCCACGTGTGTCTCCACGTATCTACTCTCAATATCACATACTGGACAGGCACCTCTGCTTTCCCTTCAATGTCACTGTGATTGTCCTTCGCTAAACATCTCTAAGGAAAAAAAAAATGTTTCAGCAGTTGTGACTGCCAGGTACCAGACAGACTATATATATATATATATATATTTTTTTTAAATTTAGTCGTCGCCAATTATTTTTACCCCGGTTTTCACCCCAATTTAGCATGCCCAATTATTATCTGTATCCCCGGCTCACCGCTCGCAACCCCCCCGCCGACTCAGGAAACGGAGGCTGAAACACGCGTCCTCCGAAACGTGCTGCTTCCAAGCCGTCATTTTTCGCACTGCAGATCCACAGCAATGCTACCAGACCTATAGTGCCGGAGGACAACACAGATCTGGCGGCTCCGCTGCAGAGCCACAGGCGCCCTATCGGCCACAGGGGTCGCTGATGCGCGGTGAGCCGTGGATTCCCCTGCCGACCTAAGCCCTCCCTACCCGGGCAGCGCTCAGCCAATTGTGCGCCGCCCCCTAAGAACTCTCGGTCACGGTCAGCTGTGACATAGCCTGGATTCGAACCAGCGATCTCCAGGCTATAGGGCACATCCTGCGAGGAGCGCCTTTACTGGATGCGCCACTCGGGAGCCCCCAGACAGACTATATTAATAGGGAGCCCTCAAATTAAATGAGATGCACGTGTGAGATGTCTTGCTGATTACAAGGGCATGGTTATGGTGTCAATATCTCAGCTGGAGACTGTGCCAATGAATCTCCAAGACTTCTCTCTGAAATACAGTTCAATAAATCCATGTTAAAGATATAGAATATGTGTGTGCTTCTATGTGAATAATGTGAGTATTTGAATTGAACCCAAGCCCTGCATACACACCTATCAGAATCAGCAGAAGAGCTGTAATGAGAACACTGCGCTGCTGATTTCCTCGCCCCATGCTCGGTGCCTGTGTGAGTGCAGAATGAGGAGAGAAGAACTGCAGTGTTTGAAGATGAGACAGAAGCTGCACACGTGACCGATGATGCAGGTGAGAACTATTCCACACTGGTGTGTTCACTGGAGACATGATGATATGAAACGACACGTACTTGAAGCAGCTGCAGTGTGAAGCAGGAATACTTTACCAAATAATACCGCTATTTGTAATTAGTAGATTGATAATATAATGCCATTGTGTTGATAGTGTGAGTCCAGCTCCATGCGGTACTAATTTTGATCGCAAGCTGATCCACTCTGAGTGACGTCACGTTTTATTTATATTTGGCATCCCAACCAGGGTTTTACACAACCTTTTTTGTTTTTTTCCTTTACGCTTGAGCACACTATCAAGCGGGCTTCTATACACACCAGCAGCACTGAACAGACTGGCTGCTTCCTTCAAATACCCTGCACCTGGCTCTAATTTATAATGATCACCAGATGCAGGGGATAATTAATAATAAAACAATTAACTAATATAATTAAACTATATAACAAAACAATTAAATTAAACCCATGTGCATTTGCACATGTTTTTCTTCAGCAGGGAGGAATTTAACCCTCTCCCTGCTCACAATATATATTAGCCATATTTACTAAACCCTTGTCAATTTAACATACTAAACAACACACAAATTATCAGAATTGAAAAGTTAACAATAATTCTCTTTTTTCTTTTCTCTCATCACCTGATGATTTAACAGCAATTCCTGGCTGCGGAACATTGTGATACAAGGAAGTACAATATTTAATTTAGTTCTTACATCTTTGTATTCAGGGAAAGGTAAGTATTCAAGTTACCAGATAACAGCTTGTCACACAGACAAGTCCACAGGCTGGCAGTGCGAGTGAGGGTCCAGCCGCACAACATTGAATGAAAGGATAAATGCATTATTGTTGTAATGATCTGTAACAAAAATATTGTCAATGTAAAAAAACAAGTTAGAAAAACGCAACAGCCATTTAAAGTGGTGATATCAAACACAAAAAAAGATGTTTGGAGAAGCAATTGGGGCAACCTTATCAAGCATCAAGCAAATAGGCACAATTGGAAAGGTGCTGGGGCTCAAGATTCACACAACACTTGCTTCTCACTTGGCTTCTTTTTTTTGATCGCTCCACTTTACATTGAAATGCTCATTCCCTTATCAGCTGGGTTGTAACCAGAATAAAGATGCTGAGACACATGTGACAAGGAAAGTGCTCAACACAGACTGAAGTGTTCTTGGTTATCCTTACAAGCACTACTACAGAGAGAAAGACAGACAGGGAATGGGAGAGGCATCATCACAGGTGCAGACAAGTATGCTTTGAGAAGACACACGGACAACATGCAGGTAAGGCACAGGTAGATCAGGGCACACATGGACAGACATTTAGCCCATACATACAAGAATACCTCAAAGAGCATGAAGCAGTATATTTCCAACAATGAAAGATAATGAACAAGACCAATAATGGCAACGAGTGCAAGGGATAATGAGAATGCAAGGTAAGTGTATGGGAAGTGACAGTTGATGTGCCAGGCATTGCAGAAAAAAACATTTTGGAATTGGTTTTAGCCCCCTGAACAATGTTCATTTCTATCTCTCTCTTGGCCTTTCTAACTTCCTTTTTGACTTGCTTTTGCAGTTCCAAGTACTCTTTCTGTGTACTTTGTTTTTGGTCCCTTTTAAACGCTCTGTAAAGTGACTTTTTTCGCTCAATATTTTTTTACAATTGATCCATTAAACCATTTTGGCCATTTTCTTTTAGATTTAGATTTGTCTACTTTGGGATGTAATTGCTTTGCTCCTCTAGTACTACATTTTTAAGAAACAGCCATCCTTTTTCTGTGGATGTTTTCTCTATTTTACTCCAATCTACTTCTGTTAGTCTCTGTTTCATACCGTCATAGTTTGCTTTTCTAAAATTGTAAACCTTAGCTTTAGTCATTACTTTTGGGGTTTTAAAAATCACTTCAAATGAGACCATGTTGTGGTCTGAGTTTGCCAATGGTTCTCTGACCTCTGTTTCAGTTATTCTGTCTTCGTTATTTCAAAAGACTAAATCAAGGCATGCCTCCCGTATAAAATCTTTGATTTTATACGGGGGAAGTTAAAATCCCCCATTATTATGGCTTCTCCTTTGCTACACGCATTTCTAATGTCATTGTATAACAGATTTACATTGAACACAGATGAAGTCTCTGTTCACTAGCACTAGGAGAAGACACCACCACAGGCATTTGCCACCATCACCTTCACAGCACTCAACGCTACACTGTGCATGAAAGGATGACAGCAACATGGAGAAGAGAGGAGGGAGAGTGGCTTGCCTGCTACTGCTATAATACCTTATGGACATTCTGTGTTGCTGTGTACTTCAAATAAACATGCCAGTACGCATTCACGTCACAGCTCTGAACCCCACTCAGGAGGCGCCTGTGCTGTGGACTGTCAGAACACCCTTCACTTTTAACTGAAGCCTATGATCTGCTAGCACAAGGAGCTGAGTTCCACTTTGATTAACAAAACGCTTTCTTATTGAGCAGTGTGTGCTTTTATCATTTACTAAATAGTATGGTAGCATAGACTTAAATTGAATTTGAAGACAATTTAATGATTGTCTTATAATGCATAAGATAAATGAACTATATTGAGTTCAACAGAGACTTCCTGAACATTACATTGAATTTGTTTGGTACAGCAAACATCAGTAACTTCATTCCCCTTTGCAGAGTAAATATGATCTTTCAGTAGCAGCTGGAGATAGTGTAGCTACTGACATTTCTGTAAATTACTGATATCACCTTTTTATCTACTATATCAGAAAAAAAGGATAACAATTAATAAATAAAACACATACATCCTTCACCATGACTTTAATGATAAAACATAAATAAGTGGAAATAAATGACAGTTTACTGTAAGAGGAACCAACATTTCTAAATCTGAAATGCAATCTGACCACACTTCTTTGAAACTTAAGCCAAACAATTACAGCACATCAAATTAAATGTATGTTAAATTATAATATGTCAACCGTCTTCCTGTTGAGGCTAACCTCAGTATCATTCCTGGTTTATAAACAATATTAGAACAAGTGTTTAGTGCTCTGAGCGCGCAGCAGGTTTTTGTACGAGTGTCCCCAGTACTGTATCACTGTGTGCTGCAGTGCACAGTAATACACAGCGCTGTCTTCCAGGAGCACTCTAGAAATGGTTAACGTTGCTAAACCGCTGCTTTTGTCTGCAGTGGAGGAGAATCGTTCTTTGGCATAATCTGCAGTGAAGCTGTCTGATCCACTGAACAGTATAAACTGAGGTGCTGTCCCGGGATACTGGCGGTACCAGTGGAGCCAGTATCTGGTGCTGCTTGTGCTGAAGGTGCATTCCAGTGTAGCCGTCTCCTCTTCTGTCTTTAACACTGACGCTTCCTTCTGGCTGATCTGGTCTCCAGAGGAAATACCTGTTAAAATAATAACAGCAATTGAAAATAATAGAATGACATATTTACTGACTTCAGTGAAGATGAAAGTGGGATGGATAAAATGATGAATACATAGCTGTCCATCAGATTGACAAGATTACTTACAGAATGCAATGCTTAACAACAGCCCTACATAGAGATACATCTTCAGAAATGTGACATCCAGCTCACTGGAAGAGAAACACCTTGCACCAGAATATAGAGACGGGTGGGAGGGGAGGGAAGAGAAGCAGTAGTGACTCCACCCAGTTACTAAATAGACCAATAAAGTTCAGGCCAATAATCAATCAGCAACGTCATGACTGCTGCAAAACAAGAGCATACTGTAGTCACACATCCATGACCCTGATCAGGCATGATTGAGTCTGTCACAAAGAGGTCACAATTAATATTAAGTTGAGGCTAGAGTTAAAATATGTCGAGGAAATGTGGAATATTGGCAATTGATACACACAAATTGAAGTTAGTGCAAGATTTTGTTGTTTCTTTTAATTCATCTTTTTTTTTTTTTTTACCCAAGCAGCTGCCTTCTGTTCTGCTGTTCATCAACACCAAGCAGTCAAGAGAGGATGTTGGGTTTTGAGAATGTGTTCTGTTTGCCAATATTGAAACCACATCTTTTAATATGAAACTGTGCACTGAGAAGACATTAAGGCAGCTTGCAGGGAATTTGCTTCATCTTTAAACATCCATTTGTGTTTTTATTTCTTGTTCATTTCAAGAAGAAAGCCCCAGTAACCCCACTTTAACAACTGTAATGGTGAGTGTGGTGGAGTCTGTCTGTAGTAGAGCTGAAACAGCCTTCAGCAAGGCGTGTAGTATTAGAATACAGGCTGCTCCTCTCTCTCATACTCTTCACTGGATTCCTATCCCTGCTCATATCAAATTTAAGACTCTTATCCTTACCCACTGCTCTCTTCACCAATCTGCTACTTCCTACCTCCAATCTCTCCCTATATCCCCTCTCACCCTCTCTGTTCAATCTCTCATCTCTCCCTATATCCCCTCTCACCCTCTCTGTTCAATTTCTCATCTCTCCCTATATCCCTCTTGCACTCTCTGTTCAATCTCTCGTCTCTCCCTCTATCCCTCTTGCCCTCTCCGTTCAATCTCTTGTCTCTCCCTCTATCCCTCTTGCCCTCTGTTCAATCTCTCGTCTCTCCCTCTATCCCTCTTACCCTCTGTTCAATCTCTCATCTCTCCCTCTTGCCCTCTCTGTTCAATCTCTCGTCTCTCCCTCTATCCCTCTTGTCCTCTCTGTTCAATCTCTCGTCTCTCCCTCTATCCCTCTCTGTTCAATCTCTCATCTCTCCCTCTATCCCTCTTGCCCTCTCTGTTCAATCTCTCGTCTCTCCCTCTATCCCTCTTGCCCTCTCTGTTCAATCTCTCGTCTCTCCCTCTATCCCTCTTGCACTCTCTGTTAAATCTCTCATCTCTCCCTATATCCCCTCTCACCTTCTCTGTTCAATCTCTCGTCTCTCCCTCTATCCCTCTTGCCCTCTGTTCAATCTCTCGTCTCTCCCTCTATCCCTCTCCGTTCCTCCTGTTCTCGCCAGCTGGTCATGCCTTTCCTCAGGTGCTCTACTCCTCAAGTTCATTCCTTTTCCTGTCTTGCCACTCAGTGGTTGAATCAATTGCCTATGAGCATCAGCACTACATTGTGTCTCGCCACCTTCCGACGCCTCCTCAAAACTCACCTGTTTGGAATAGACTTGTAGACTCTACAAAACGTATCTTCTGCCTTGAACATTGCATGAAATGATTTCCATTACACGAGAGTAGATGTTAAAACTTCATGCTGATTTGAACTCGGCTCTCGCCAAGATAAGCACCAACTAAGACGTAGCTTTACAGTAAACTAATGTGATCCATATGTGTCTCCATCCATTTACGTTTCCTTCCATATGATGATGTAGATATCCTTCTGTCTGGTGTTAATGGCTGAAGTGTAATGCTGACTCCAGGGATCAGCTTATTTTGCCTCCCTGGCGCATCAGCACACACAACGGCTGCGATGCTGGCTCCGGGGATCAACCACAGTGCGGCCTCCCCAGCGCATCAGCATGACAACCGTCTGGATTGAGCTAAGTAGGGTACATCTCTGGGGTTTTCAAGTGGGCACCTTCCATCCTCAGTGTTTCGTCGACTAGCCCACGACACCTCAAGAGGGCTCGACGGTGATTCTGGCGTCCCAGCATCACCCCCCTCCGTCCCCCACTCAACTCAGCCCAGCTTACTTACCTGTACATCAGCGTTTCTTTCTTTCTATTGTGCTTGAGATCCCCAGCCAGAATCTTTCCGTCTCAACCACAGCCAGTTGCTGCTCCTCTCTGCTGCTTCAGATAAGTTCTTCACTGTGCGACGCAACTCTTGGCCACTGAATCCGACGTCTCTGAGAAACCGGGTTGTAGAGTGTGCCACAAATCCTCGACAACCCACTTCCACTGGGTAAACCCGAACTCTCCATCCTCGCTGTTCCGCTTCAGTGGCTAGCTGAGCATACCGCAGTTTCTTCCTCTCATACGCCTCATCTACAGCATCCTCCCATGGCACTGTTAACTCTACCAGGTGAACAAGGCGTGCTGATCCAGACCACAAGACAATATCTGGTCGACGGTTAGTGGTGGCAATCTCAGGTGGAAAAATAAGCCGTTGACCAACATCTGCCAGCATTTTCCAGTCTCTAGCAGCTTCCAGTTGTCCTGGGCGAGGATTGGTTTTAACACCTTTTCTTGGTGGTTGCTCTCCTGGGCGGAGGAATGTTGTCTTTTGTGTGTAATGTTTTGATGGAACAGGTGACAACTTATTGGTCATGTTACGCTTGTCTTCCAATGCTAAGGCCAAACATCGCAGCACCTGGTCATGGCGCCAAGTAAACCGTCCTTGGCTAAGAGCCACCTTACATCCTGTCAAAAATGTGCCTTAATGTTGCAGGTGATGAACACAAAGGACATGAGGGATCCTCTCCTACCCAGAGGTTTAGGTTCTGTGGTGATGGGAGAACCTCATATGTTGACCTGATGAGGAAACTGATCCTGCTCTGTTCCATTAACCATAGGTCTTGCCAGCCAATCTTGCGTTGTTCCACACTCTCCCATCTCATCCATTCTCCCTGCTTGGCCTGGGAAATGGCCTTTATACACCTCATCCTCTCCTCCTGCTTTTGCACCTCGTTGACTACCAGCTTCCTCCTTTGAGCTGGGGCTGCCTTGTGCCATGTAGGAGGAGCTGAACTGAAACCAAGACCCCCTCTTCCATGCTGAACTTGCCCCATGATATCACCAATTCGAAGGGCAGCCTTTGCATCTTCCACAGCTTTCTTTGCCGCCCACTTTCTTCCAGTTTTCAACACAGGTGCTGCCTCCCTTACGCATTTATCGCGTGACTCTACTAATGTCATTTCCAGTCTGACCTTGGCGCACTTAAACTCCTCGGTTAGAGCAGAGACTGGTAGCTGCAGTATTCCTTTACCATAAAGTCCCACTCTGCTGAGGCAGCGTGGAACTCCCAACCATTTCCTGATGTATGAACTGATTAAAGCTTCCAGCTTCTCTACTGTTGTCAAAGAAACCTCGTACACAGTCAGTGGCCACAGCAACCTCGGCAGTAGACCAAACTGAAAGCACCAGAGTTTTAGTTTACCTGGTAGAGCGCAGCTGTCTATGCTCTTCAACCCTTCCACTGCTTGTTGTCTAACTTCTCCCACACGAACTGTGTCCTTTAGATCCCTGAACAGTCAAGGTGTGTAAATTCCTCTCATAATCTGAATCCTGAAACCTGAACTGTGCAAAGTAACTATGTCCTGTAATGTGGAATAGAAAGGGTCACTGCTGCCCTGTGGTAGAGTTTACTATCAGACACAAGCTGTGTTTCCATCTGTCTCGGGGGAATCTAGTGTAGAAGGAAGTTTTTGTATGGGGTTAGATACAGACTGACACAGTGTGGGACTCAGAGCACAGAAGTATGTGGCAGAGTCAGACAGCACAGCTGCAGAGAGAGTCAGATTAAAGGTCTTCTCACTCTTGTCATGAGATGCAGAGAAACGCTCTTTAAATCTTGACTCTGTAGAGGAGTATAAGCCAAGCATGTGTTGTGGAGCTTTGTTACGTTCCTGAATGTACCAAAAGAGGTATGGAGAGCCTGTTGTCTCATATTGACAATGAATTGTAGTGTTCTCATCTTCTTTTACTGGAACTGAAGTCTGAGGCTGAGTCACTGAGTCCCCGTTTGATATACCTGAAAACAAAAGAAAGAAAATGTCATATTAGTTGAAATGATGCTATGAAACATTAACAAAGAAATATTAAACATCTATCTTCAAATGACAATACATGTGTAATATGAAACACCTGGAGGGAATTTCTTCAAAAGTAACTAAATCCATAACATGTGCTCACCAATGATGAGACAAATGAAAACAGAACACACAGCTTGCTTTTGTCTTCCTTCCTTCATTGTGAACACACAGATTGCGCACAGTAAAACTGAAGAGTGCTTTTCCTGCAGCTCGACTGCATACCTCCCACTGCTCCACCCCTTTCTCAAAGGAAGGCATGTTGAGGAACACAAGACAACAAGTCTGCTAGCATTAGGACAGGCTTTCCATTGACTTTTATGTTTCAATTACTAAAGCAGCCATTAGAGGTTAAAACACATATGTGTATGAATAGCGACATGGCATGGGGGGCTGGGAACGCTGAGGGGGGCCCTAGGGAGGGGGTGTCCTTGCATGGACATGGGGTGCTGCGGGTCTGCAGGGGGTTTGTTTGGTAACCCTTGCTTGTGGTCATGCTTGTGGAGTGACCACCCTGAGTTTTACTTGTGTCGTACAACGTCGCATATCCGACCCCCTGTGCACTGGGGTATAGGCGGATACAATTCAGCTACAAATACACAGTGTTGCTATGTGGTTTGCTATAAGCCAGCTCCATGCAAAGCTTTTTTAAAAAAATACAAAGAAAAACGGTTAATGTACGGGAGCCACGTGCAAACTATACCGACCCAATTCTGGCACGTAATTGAATCACTACAGTCAAATTGGCCTGCCAGCATTGCACCAATACTGGCAAAACAGTTTGCCAACATTGGTCCAGTATTGGGTCAATTCAGACATGTTTCCTGGGACCCTGTTTGGATCATGGCTAGTCTTTTACATCTCATGAATGCAGAAAAGCTTTGATCAGCTGAATATAGCATTAGAATGTACAGGCTCTTAAGACCAGAATGGAAACGAGACGTAAAGAAGACACTCAAGTTAGTTCAGTCTCAGGAACTTAAAAAGAACACAACTCACATGCAGTATATTGGTGTCTGGAAAGTGTCATTTTAAAAAGAGATTGCAGCGTGTTAATGAAGGTACCCATGATAATAGATACAAGTAGATTAATAGTGATATACAGGTATCAGCTTTGAAGACCTTATCTTATCCTCTGTGCTGAAAGGGTCAGTGAAGAGCTGGTGGGTTGCTGAATATCAGTGAATCCTGACATGGGAAAACTTTAAAGACAGTTTCCCCAAGCCTTCTTGACAATGGACTTCCACACAGAGGTAGAAGAACGTGTCTGTACCAGAGTACAACTTCCGGATGAGAAAATGTGAGACTTTGCTTATGACTTTCGTGCTTTGTGCATGAAATGGAAACCAGAGCTGCGTGAGGATAAAGTAGTAAGAGGCACATCCTGAACAACAGCAACCCCAAACTGGCAAGCTCCGAGGGAGCGTCCGTACTGTGCCAGAATTGGTGAGAGCAGGAGCCCAGGTGGAGAGTGATAATGCTGCCCAGAGGGAGTATTGGTCCAAAGCAAACTCCAGCAAAAGAGTTTAGGAAAAGAAAACCAGCAAAGCATCCATCAAGAAACCTGCGGAGGTCAGCGTAATGAAGCAAGTGGGGAAAAAACAAGGGCTGTGGTCACCCTGCTTCCAGCCTTTCCTTGTTTGTTGTCCAGATTGGTGTGAGAGATTGGGATGGTCTTGCCGTACTTGATACTGGAAGTACATTCACGCTCATGAGAGAGAGTCTTTGAAAGATCATCTCAAGAAGATCTCACCTAACCTTTCCTCTTGTCCACAGACTGGACTTTCTCGAAAAGTCCAATACTCCTTCCACCCATTTCTAGAGAAACTGATTGGGATATTGCTTGCAAGAGGATTTCAGCACATGTATGATTGAACTTCCCGATGCCACTACAACACCCAATCAAGTGCAACTTAGAAGTATGCCAAAGTAGTGACCCTGGGAGGGGACCCTTTAGCCTGGAAGAACTCCAGAAGAATTGGTCACCTGTATGTATGGATCAGTTAGGGATGACTTGAGTGATCTGTCACTCCATCAATACTACTGATGAAGTACCCACAAGGTGCCGGGCACACTGAATGTCCCCTCTGAAGAAGGACCTGACCCAGAAATATCTGAAGGACATGCTACAGGATGGGGTAATTGAACCTTCAACTTCCCATGGTCATCTCCAGTGGTCTTAATTGAAAAAAAGATGGAGTTTATTTCTTCTGTGTAGACTACAGGAAGCTTATCTCAAAAACACTGTTTGATGCTTACCCTATGCCCCTAGTTCATGACATCCTTGAGTCTCTTCGTGGTGCAGCTGTCTTCAGTTCCCTGGACTTGAGCTCAGGGTACTCGCAGGTGACTATGGGTGAGGGGTGTCGAGAGAAGACCACGTTCACCACTCCTTTTGGGCTCTTCCAATTCAAGGTGATGCCTTTCGTTCTTAAGAACGCGGCAGCAACTTTTGAAAGACTGATGGAACAGGTTTTAGGTTTTAGGTCAGGTATGCTTTGTGTATATTGATGATGTCATTGTCTATGCTTCAAACCCACAACAGCACCTCATTGACCTTGAAAGAGTTCTACAGAAACTCCATCAAGCCAATCTGACTCTAAACTTGAAGAAATGGCATTTTTTCAAGTCAACTCTTACCTTTCTGGGACATGTTGTGTCAGGAGAAGGAGTGGAAGCTGATCCTCACAAACTGAAAGCCATCCAGGATTACCCTGTGCCTACTAACTTGAAAGAGGTTCAGAGGTTTTTTGGACTGGCTGGATGATATGACAAATACATCCCCAAGTTTGCAGACATGGCTGCCCTGCTCAATCACCTGAAGAAAAAAGATGGAAATGGTCGCTGGAAACTCAAAAAAGCTTCATTCTCTAAAGAGAAGTCTTAACCCTTTGCGGTCCATTTATTAATTGCGCGTCAGGCACGCCAGGTCTAATTAATTTTCACACGCGCAGTTAATTTTAGACGCGCTGTTTAAAAGTATTTTTTTCACAGTCAAACGGGTTTAAATGGCCCTGCATATCAACAAAGCACTCACTAGGCATTTCCAGCCCCACCCACCCTTTCGTTTGCTATAGCGTTCACCTATGTAAGAAATAAATAATAATAATAATAATAATAGTCGTACATACCGATCGATCATCTCCGGATCACTCGTTTTATCACCAAACTCCTCAATAATGCGATCCAAGTCATTATTTTATTACTATAACATCTCAAAAAAGCTCTGCAAATGTCCGTGTTTTCTGTGCGCTGATTCAGTCAGCCAACTTGTTTACTTCAGACCACCCCCGTTATCTGATACCTGATACCATGTATGACTGATCATGAGATACGCCTTTTTTTTTTTTTTTTTTTTTTTCGACTTGTCTCGGCTCCTGTCGCTCCCACTCGGCAATTGAATGGCTTTCGAGACCACAGTGGAGACTGAAGGTAAAGAAAGATCCTCGTTCAGGTTAGTTCAGTCTCAGACCATTAAAAAGAACACAACTCACATACAAAGGAATGTGTAAAACAACATTGTATCACAGAGGTGTTGTCATAGCATTCTATTGCAATGAGGACCATTGCTTTCAATTGGATTGGAAATATTGTACTCACATTTATATTGAAGTGTGTAACGTTTTTTTGTTTTTTTTTTTTATGTCAGGATAATCTATAAATTATGAAAGTCATTTTTTATAGATTAGCAAAAACTAAACTAAAACAAATGTATTTAAAAATAAAAAGGTCTTGTTTTTTATTCTGAGATATGGTTGATGTCGGATCCCTAATTGTTGTTAGATAATAAGAGCTGAACCTAATTGTCTGCCTCTAGTTCCATGCTACTGGTTTATATTATTATTATTTATTTCTTATCCAGGGCGACTTACAATTGTTGCAACATATCACATTATTTTTACATACAATTACCCATTTATACAGTTGGAATTTTACTGGAGCAATCTGGGTAAAGTACCTTGCTCAAGGGTACAGCAGCAGTGTCCCCCACGTGAGATTGAACCCACGATCCTCCGGTCAAGAGTCCAGAGCCCTAACCACTACTCCACACTGCTGCCCCTTATATAAATAGCAAAGCTACCGTATTTGTTAATAGTGTGAGTTTAAGCCGGATATAGAGACAAGCTGAGATGCTGTTGTATGGAGCTCAACCAGTGCAGGTTCGTTAAATGAACTCTTATCTCGTACATTGTATGAAGGCGCCCATGAGTATGTGTAGCAGTAGATTCTTCTCCATTGTGCGCGGGGCTCCCAGTCTGTGCTCTGTGCTCTGCACAGGAAGTGATGTGCTGCTTGTTGCTGTGTTTTATACCCTGCAGGTGTCTGTGCAGCAGGTGGGTTGTGCCTGTGGATATTGAGGCTATATACAGTACAATACCAGCAAATACAGATTCATGTGTGCTGTTTTCTCTAGTAGAGTGCAGGGGGATTGTTACCAGCAGGTACAGATTCATGTGTGCTGTTTTCTCTAGTAGAGTGCAGGGGGATAGTTACCAGCAGGTACAGATTCATGTGTGCTGTTTTCTCCAGTAGTTTCTACACAGAACACAGGCTGCACTGCCATCTTCACCAGTGAGACTCACTCGGCAGGCAGCAGGAGGTTTTTGTATGAAGTGATATTGAGACTCTCACAGTGTGGGACTCAGAGCACAGAAGTATGTGGCAGAGTCAGACAGCACAGCTGCAGTGATATTCAGATGAAAAGTCTTCTCTGTCTTCTCATGAGATGCAGAGAAACGATGTTGAAACCTTGGTGGAATGTCCTCCTTCTCAGAATATACACTGAGTATGAGCTGTGGGGCTTGATTGGGATCCTGAATGTACCAGAAGACACCGGGAGCAGTGACTGCTGTTTCATACTTGCACTGAATAATGGAGCTCTCTCTCTGTTTAACAACAATTGAATTTGAAGGTTGAGTCACTGAGTCTGCTCGGGTCATTTCTAAAAGAAAAGACAAAAAATAATGAATAAGATTACATGAAAGCATACTTACAAACATATAAAACATGACATGATAGCATACCTATAGATAATGTGAACTCCCTTCTATATGTGTGTCAATGATTTGAACTCACTTTGCATTTTCCAATAACCAATTGCAACCAATTGCACTGTTTACTGTATAATATAAATCATTATTTCTGTTTGTCATTTATTATTAAACTTTGCGATTTTAAACTGCATTTCATTTTAAGGCTTAAAAAAGAGAGAAAGTCACATATTTTACTTGAACAATATCATATAATAGACTGACACACGTGTTTGACAAATTGCATAACCATTGCATGTATACATGGACCTACTTATGCTTAAACAGAACAGTAGCACAGTAACCCAAGTACGTTCTTGTTCCATTCTCAACACGACAATCCTCCCTCTGCTGTCTGGTGCAATCTGAAGCTGGAACTGTGAACCATGTGTTTCTATAGAGGCGATGTCATGGAAACCAGTGCCCCTCCCCTACACCGTGTAGTTGCTGTCCTTCATTGCCACCTGGTGGTTGTTCAGTTCATCTGCATTCGGATGATGTTGAGCTGCACGTTGCAGTTCAGATTTATTGCAGGCTGATCATTAAATGAATTACTGAGAGCATCAGTGCTCAGCAGTACCTCGCATATTCTGTAAAGGGCGTGTTGAGGTGACAATCAATCAATATTCATCAATGTGTAGGTTTCTTTTTCGAACAGTGCAAGCAAGTCATAATTCTTCCTTTTTCAAAAAGCGGGATACAGAAAGTAATTTTGTATTTGGTGAGTGAATAAAGGTGCGTGCAGTGCAGAGCGGATACAAAACAGACAGACAATGATTTCCAGATGCAATGGTGTTTATTGATTTAATTAACAATGTCCAGAGCCTATGGCAAACCCCTGTAAATAATAACGATGGAGTGATACAGCAGCGTGTATCACTCGGTATTTGTAAATCCCCGGGTTTGACCCGCAAACAAAAGTCCAGTTTTACACACCAACACTAAACACAAAACACAAACACAGTTCCTAGTGATAGTGAGTAAGTGCCAGTGGTGTATTACAGTTCTCCATGAAATACAGGAGTGAAAGTGATGTCTGGGTTTATGCTGGCTTCTGCTACAGCTCCGGATCGTGTTATAGGTAGTCTAGTTTAAAACAAACAGACAGTTATAACAAACACTAACAGACAAACCAAACTCACGGTTTACAGGACGGTAACACAGGCTCCTTGTAGGTTGTCTCTAACCATTTACCAAGGAACAGATCACGTCAGCTATGACCCCTATTTATATCCTCGCTCATGACCCCTAGGTTAACAAGCGCATCCGCTTCTCCAGTCCTCAGATGCCACACCGTTTACCGTCTGGGTCATTGAGTTTGGATACCTTTGCTGCACCCCTTTCCTAAATGACCGACTTCCACCTACCCTACAGAATAAATTGTCGTGCCATTTAGTTAAGTGTACTCTGTTCCTCTTACACAGAGCCCTCACAGGTCGAGAGGGAGATCTAACACCAAAAAAATATTTGATCTCTGTGAAAATATGTCATGGAAAAGTTTCCATTAAAATGTACTAAACAATGATGAATCACAGCTAACTACTAAATGGCAGAGTTAATCATGTGTAAACTAGGGAAATGCTTTTTTTTAATTAATTATTTTCAGTTTTGAAAACCTTCGGTATTTCTTCTCAAAAGACTCGATACTGCAGTCAAAAAAGGAAAAGAAGGCTTTGATGTATTATAAATATTTGGGGAAAATCTGTAAGCCCTCCATTAATAAGGAATGCTGGGACCGACATATTGATGAATAGAGCTCACTGTGCTGACCTGTGTGAGAGGTGCAGTGAGCAGGGTCCTATGAATAGAGCTCACTGTGCTGACCTGTGTGAGAGGTGCAGTGAGCAGGGTCTTATGAATAGAGCTCACTGTGCTGACCTGTGTGAGAGGTGCAGTGAGCAGGGTCCTATGAATAGATCTCACTGTGCTGACCTGTGTGAGAGGTGCAGTGAGCAGGGTCCTATGAATAGAGCTCACTGTGCTGACCTGTGTGAGAGGTGCAGTGAGCAGGGTCCTATGAATTTGTGACCAGGACAGTGATATTTTGAAATTTACCTATTTTCCAGAACATTCCAGATAGATTCAGTGCTGAGTAAACTTGGAGTAACTTCTAGAACTTTCTAGAACTTTCCAGTAATATAAATAGTAGTATAAATACAGGGGCCTTAAGCCCACCAGTTCAGTTTAGTTCCAGCTGCCTAAGTGGATACATATCTGCATTTTTCTGAGATGGCATCAAGAGGCTGCAAGCATCCGGCAGACACATTTTGCTATGTCTACAGCCAATTTATCAGGACAAGAGTGAAAAAGTACTCCGTGGAAGCATCTGCTAAGATGTGTGAGGCCTACAAGGCATATTTCGGCATGCCTGTCGGGGATCAAGACAAACCCTGGGCACCTCATTTCACCTGCGAGCACTGCAAAAAAACACTGGAAGGTAAGATGGACAATTGTTGCTCGGAATTTTATGTTATAAAATTTATTAAAATTTTTAAAATTGTAAAAGTTTTTAATTTTAAAAAGTTTTACAATTTTCAATGTTATTGAAAAAATATATCATATATGAAAAATGTTGCGAGAATCTCTTACACATTAGTCATGGGTGAAATAAATGTATTTTTGTAGGATGGTACAGAGGGGAAAAGAGAGCCATGAAGTTCGCTATCCCAAGAATTTGGCGGGAACCCACTGACCACTCAAGCAACTGCTACTTCTGCATGGTGGACCCTTCCAAGCGGACCGAGTTCTCTGTGGGGAGGAACAACGTCAAGTGGAAGCCACTGGTGGACCCCCGGAAGGTGCTGATGCCACCACTGCACATCAAATTGGGCCTTATGAAACAATTTGTCAGAGCTCTAGATAAGGAGTCGGCAGCCTTCAAGTACCTTCAAGACTTCTTCCCTAAGCTGTCTGAGGCAAAGGTCAAAGCCGGTGTCTTCGTCGGACCACAGATAAAGAAGATCCTGGAGTGCAATGAATTCCCCAAGAAGCTCACTAGTAAGGAGAAAGCGGCTTGGAACAGCTTTGTCGCAGTTGTTCGGGGCTTCCTGGGCAATCACAAGGCCGAAAACTATGTGGAGCTGGTTGAGACTCTGGTGAAGAACTACGGCACAATGGGCTGTAGGATGTCCCTCAAAGTCCATATCCTTGATGCTCATCTTGATAAATTCAGGGAGAACATGGGAGCGTACTCGGAGGAGCAAGGCGAGCGCTTCCACCAGGATATATTGGACTTTGAACGCCGCTACCAAGGACAGTATAACGAGAACATGATGGGAGACTACATTTGGGGGCTGATTCGTGAAAGTGATTTACAGTATAATCGTAAATCTCGAAAAACTACTCACTTCTAAATCTTTTGTCGTCATTTTTGTATTACTTTAGTATAAATACATGTTAATTTGGATTCATATGTTGTTTTTTTCTGACTTTCTGCCCGTTTTCTCATTGGAAATAGGTAAATTTCAAAATATCACTGTCCTGGTCACAAAAGCAAAGTTTGTGGGGAATAATAGCCATTTTCTATACTTCTGAGGCATAAGCAATTAGGAAATAACACTTACTACCCAGGAACAAAAATTGTGTTACATAGTGTTATCGATACTTGATCAAATTCAATGCGGATAAAGTTGACGCTGTCCGCGGTTCTGAATGTGTCAGATACGAAACACAAATGAAAAGTGCCTCTGAGTTGAATGTATTCTTTGCTTATTTGTTGTCATGGTATATTGACTGTGTTTACTAGCAGTTTAAAGAACAATGTGCGCTGTTTAATGTGAGTAGTTTATAAACACAATACAGGACAGTGTAAAGGGATTTATTAAGCATATTGTTCTTTTAAGACAGAGTTATTACATCTGCTTGGGACATTTCTAATGAAAAACAAGAAACAAACAGCAGATTCAGAGGAACACAATCTCCTGGCTGCTATAGGAGATCCTTGTAGTAATTATACCCACAACACAATATTCACTCCGCTTTTCTTTTTTATGTTCGTCGATTTTAACCTCAAACCTCACTCCACCCTTTGGTTACATTTGCATCTGAAAACAATGTGAAGAATGCATCTGTAGCAGAGAAAGAGTCGACCCGCCCCTTACACAAACCTGCAGCTAGCACAGAATCGGAGTTTTCTATTACTTATGATGGCTTTCGAAAAACATGTATGTACCGGACTGTATTGTAACTTTACCAGTGTAGTTCAGCGCTGCGTCTCTTATCGAGGGCTGAGGGTTAAGCAGGACAGGGAGTACCGGACTGTATTGTAACTTTACCAGTGTAGTTCAGCGCTGCGTCTCTTATCGAGGGCTGAGGGTTAAGCAGGACAGTGATTATTTATTTATTTTAAAAAGGTCAGAAAGAAGGAGCATGTCAAACCAAATGCACTTTGATTAAAAAAAAGAAGAAAAAAAGTATCACGGTGGTAATTGATTTATGAAAATATCCCATCCTTTATGTAATCATCGTAAACAGACATTTAAAATATTGAAATGAGCCTAATATAAACGAGCCTGTATAAAATTAACACAACAAAAACTTTGAATCGGGATATCCGTACCTGTGATTAAACGTGAATCGATTCCCTTTATATTGCTATCAAGCACGTCCTTGTCTGACTTCATATTGAAGCGCAGGTGTGTGCGCATTGTTTGGTTGTTTACTAGATGTTGTACATGTTGAGTTTCCTGTGCAATGTAATATTTATTATTGTAGGTTAGATGTGTGTTTATGAAAGGACGTTATGATAGCACAGTAAATACATATATACAGTATTTTTTTTTAAAAAAATGCCCAAACCACGTTTATTGAATAAAGATGTATTTGTGTATTTATGTATTGCTTATAACCTAGCAGTGCTGTTTGATATGACAGGACCAACAGCACATTGTAATGTGGCTTGTAATGTTGATCAAAGCTCTCAAATCTGGAAGAAGACTCCAAGCAGTGCTGTTTGATATGACAGGATCAACAGCACATTGTAATGTGGCTTGTAATGTTGATCAAAGCTCTCAAATCTGGAAGAAGATTCCAAGCAGTGCTGTTTGATATAACAGGATCAACAGCACATTGTAATGTGGCTTGTAATGTTGATTAAAACTCTCAAATCTGGAAGAAGACTCCAAGCAGTGCTGTTTGACAAAACACACAGTGAACTTCTAAACTACACAACAACAACACTATAGCAACAAGCTAAACAATACATACAATTAATAAATACGAATAACATAAATATAAATAAAACATTACATTTAACTTAAGAAATAAGACATTATTTTTATTGAAGTGTAGTTTTTTATCAAAGATTCACTTCTTGCTCTCTTATATCCCATAATAATAACATACTGTACATACACATTGTAACTGAGATGTTCAAACCGCAACAGCACAAATAAAACAGACATGTGATGTTGTTTGTGTGTTTTTCAAGTGAAGGGGTTAATTAGTGCGCACTGAATGCGCTGTGTTATTGTAGAAGGCAGTAATGTAAAGACAGCATCGTGGTACTCAGCGCACACAGGTACACTGCAGAATCACACAGCTGCGTGTTCACGATTGTTAAACTAGTCATCTTCTGCGATGTGTCCAACTGACTGGAAAACCTGGCCTCAGTTTCATCTGATCGGAGTTCATCAGTGGAAGCTTTCATACGATGAAGCAGATATCGAGGGGAGCTGCCTGGAGTCTGCTTGTACCAGAACAGATTGTCATAGGCAGCGGTATTGCTCAGGGAGTAAGTACAGAATATCGTCGTGTCGCTGCTAACTTTCGAGGTAATCGTGTCATTGAGGTGATTAATTTCATCTCCACGACTGCAGTCTGTAAAATAAATAAAAAATAGAGTTATGCACGATGTGGTAACTGCAGCTGTATCCACGAAATTGTTATTACAATAAAAATAAATTTTTACCAAAGGTTAAATAGAAGACTGCAGCGAGAAGACCTGCATACAACATGGTTATCGCTGTTTATTCAGTTTGAATGAGTTCTCTGTCTCTGTTCTGTTGGTTTCTGCTCAGTACTGAATGCCACTCTGCAGCCGCACCACCGAGCGGATCAGTGGGCGTTTCTTCCGTGTGTCGGGATGTTTCTCTGATGTCCAATCAGAACCCATGAACCCGCGCTGCGCTCTGTCTTCTTCATTACACAGTGTAGCACCAGAACGGGGTTCTTTCGTGTCATGAGTTGTGTTCCAATACTGTTTAAGACAGACAGACAGATCCAAGCAGGGAGTGCATTTGGATTGCACAGTAACACAGTGGTTTCTGTCGAGCGCTGATAACGGTCTAAAAATAAACTACACTGGGGAGACAAAGGAACATATTTTCAAAGCGGTGACTCCCGTCTTAACTTTTTAAGAAAAACACCTCAGTACACAGGCTGCATTCACACCGATTGGCCGAGCACCTTGTTACTGAGGGTGAAGAACACAATGTAACAACGCTTATCTGACATCATTTCTTCATGCTGTGAGCGGGGTGTCATTCCCATACTGTTTTCATACAGGTAGTGTTGGAAAGCAGCTGCACCAGGAGATATGGCGAGTGGGAGCTGACTGTGAATGAGCATTGAACAAATGATTGTCCTACACCGCCCCCTGGTGGGATTGCCTTGAACTGTCGTACAGATCTCAGTGTTAAACTGATAACACTAAGTAACACAATTTTTGTTCCTGGGTAGTAAGTGTTATTTCCTAATTGCTTATGCCTCAAAAGTAAAGAAAATGGCTATTATTCCCCACAAACTTTGCTTTTGTGACCAGGACAGTGATATTTTGAAATTTACCTATTTCCAATGAGAAAACGGGCGAATTTGTGTCTTTTCATCAGAAAAAACAACATATGAATCCAAATTAACATGTATTTATACTAAAGTAATACAAAAATGACTACAGAAGATTTAGAAGTGAGTAGTTTTTCGAGATTTACGATTATACTGTAAATCACTTTCACAAATCAGCCCCCAAATGTAGTCTCCCATCATGTTCTCGTTATACTGTCCTTGGTAGCGGTGTTCAAAGTCCAGTATATCCTGGTGGAAGCGCTCGCCTTGCTCTTCCGAGTATGCTCCCATGTTCTCCTTGAATTTATCAAGATGAGCATCAAGGATATGGACTTTGAGGGACATCCTACAGCCCATTGTGCCGTAGTTCTTCACCAGAGTCTCAACCAGCTCCACATAGTTTTCGGCCTTGTGGTTGCCCAGGAAGCCCCGAACCACTGCGACAAAGCTGTTCCAAGCCGCTTTCTCCTTACTAGTGAGCTTCTTGGGGAATTCATTGCACTCCAGGATCTTCTTTATCTGTGGTCCAACGAAGACACCGACTTTGACCTTTGCCTCAGACAGCTTAGGGAAGAAGCCTTGAAGGTACTTGAAGGCTGCCGACTCCTTATCTAGAGCTCTGACAAATTGTTTCATAAGGCCTAATTTGATGTGCAGTGGTGGCATCAGCACCTTCCGGGGGTCCACAAGTGGCTCCCACTTGACTTTGTTCCTCCCCACAGAGAACTCGGTCCGCTGTGGCCAGTCCCGCCTGTGGTAGTGCGCCTTGGTGTCCCTGCTGTCCCAAAGGCAAAGATAGCAGGGAAACTTGGTAAAACCGCCTTGGAGACCCATCAGGAATGCCACCATTTTGAAGTCTCCTATGACCTTGATGCCATCTCAGAAAAATGCAGATATGTATCCACTTAGGCAGCTGGAACTAAACTGAACTGGTGGGCTTAAGGCCCCTGTGTTTATACTACTATTTATATTACTGGAAAGTTCTAGAAAGTTCTAGAAGTTACTCCAAGTTTACTCAGCACTGAATCTATCTGGAATGTTCTGGAAAATAGGTAAATTTCAAAATTTCACTGTCCTGGTCACAAAAGCAAAGTTTGTGGTGAATAATAGCCATTTTCTATACTTTTGAGGCATAAGCAATTAGGAAATAACACTTACTACCCAGGAACAAAAAAAAAATATATATATTTGTTACACAGTGTAATTTCTACTTCATGTGTGGGAAATGGCAGTGAGTGGGCGGGGCAGGAGAGTAAGAGGAGCGTAACATTCTGGTACTGCATAGCTCAACTCGAATTATAAAGCTCTGCTTTTTTGGAGTTTTAAACGGTTCAAACATCACATTTAATAACTTTGTTTTAGTAGCAGCAATGATATCCGCCAGACAGGCTTTTCCAGTGTAAAATGAAACCTTTAAATCATGTAACATGTGTGTTTTTCTTTTCCAGCAGTTATAATGGACGGAATTGAAATGAATGTCAATGTATGTTGTTTGATTTACATATTCAGAATGATGTTTAACTCAATGCTTTATTCATTTAACACAATAACCGCTTTGTTTAATGTGTTGTAAATACACACCAAGGGTTCTGTTCATATAGTCTAAAGAATCACTGGACTAACGCCTTGTTTTACAATCCTCTAGGGGGCAGCAGACTGGTACATTGTGTTCATTGCAATTGAGAACATCTTGAAACCGAACCTGTCGACTATCTCGAAGCGCTAGATTCATTGCATTTGAAACTATCCTGCATTAGTGCTGTCCTCGGTACTGTCCGCATGATAATCACCAGTTAGTACACACTATTAGTTCATTACAATTAAGCACATGTGTGTGGAGAGATAGGAGGAGCATCCATGCCTGGTTTAAAAAAAAAAAAAAAACACGCCTTACTGTTTTTCCCAATAGAAACCTAAACAATCACAACACTGTAAAAGCAATCGCACGGTATCTGAAAGAGATTACACTGACATGGCCAGTGTAATCTCTTACCTATCTGCCTCAGGGTCTGAGGCAGATAGGTAAGTTCCTGCTTCAAGTAATTTTAAATTAACTACATTCAGTAACATCGTAAGGTGGTGTTTGAATTAGCTGAGGTAGTGTGTGATTAGTACCAGGTGAGTGGTTAAATTGAATAGAAGTTGATTTGCTACTGGATTGGTTTCCACACAGTTTAGCTGTTCTTTCCCAACCCAGCTGTTATATTAATCACGCAGGCTATTTGTGCGCCAGCACACCGAAGAGCCTCAACAAAAGAGCCGGGAGTCTAGCTGTGGGAGTCCAGCGAGGGGAGGTCTGCGCCGAGATGCTGTTCGAATAGATCCGAACCTAACATCACTCTGGAAGATGCCATCTACAAGTCAGGTCTGTACCCTCCTCCCCACCACTCCCACTGTACCTATTTGACTTGCCTGTCCTGCTATGACTGCCTCTCACATCCCTGGTCTGTCCTCTTGCCCTCCTCCTCTGCCCTCTCTCCGCCGCTGCTCCTCCAACCCCTCTAACATCATCCCTCTGCCTCTCCACCCCTCCCGCACACTCTCTGGTGCATTCTGGAACTGTCACTCTTCTGCTAACAAAGCTGATTTCATCTCTGCCTTTGCCTCCCACCTCTCTCTCGATTTCCTTGCTCTCACTGAAACCTGGCTGTCCCCTGATTGCACTGCAACTCCTGCCACCCTGTCCTCTTTCTACGTCCTGTCCCATACCCCGTGTCTCACTGGACAGGGAGGTGAGACTGGTCTTCTCCTCTCTCCCTCCTTACTCTTTTTTTGTCCCCTCCGACCTCTCCTCACTCTCTGTTAATACCTTTGAATTTCATGCTGTCCAATTAACCTCTCCCTGTCAACTCCTGCTAATTGTACTGTACTGTCCCCCTGGGCCTCTCGCTCACTTTCTATATGAACTTGACTATCTACTCTCCTCCCTCCCCTCTCTATCTACCCCAACTGTCCTGTTAGGTGACTTCAATATCCATCTCTCCATCCCCAGACACTCTTCCGGATTCCTCCCTCTCCTTCACTCCTTCGACTTTTGTCTCTCTCCATCCCCTCCTACCCACAAAGCTGGCCGTCAACTGGACCTCACCTTCTCCAGGGCCTGCTGCCCCTCCACCCTCTCTGTCACCCCCCTGGACCTCTCTGATCACTATTTCATCTCTTTTTCTCTGTCTCTCCCCTCTCTCCCTGCTCCTCCTACCCCCACTGTCACCTCTTGCAATAACCTCCACTCTCTCCCCCTCTGTCCTTGCCTCCACTGCTCTCTCTCACCTCCCTCCTATCGACTCCTTCTCAGAACTCTGTAGACTCTGCTACCTCCACCATCTTCTCCTCCCTCACCTCCTCCCGCGACTCCCTCTGTCCCCGACCTGCTCGCTCCTCCCCTCCCCAACCCTGGCTCTCCTCTGCACTCCGCTCAGCAAGAATCACACTGCGATCTGCTGAAAAGAAATGGAAGAGAACCAAACTCCCTGCTGCTCTAGACCTTTACCGCAGTCTCCTCTCCTCCTTCTCCTCTACTCTGTCCTCTGCTAAATGTACTTATTTCCAATCTGTAATCCAAGCCTCCACTAACAACCCACGTAAACTATTCTCTACATTCTCCTCCCTCCTAAACCCTCCCACCTCCTCCTCCCTCCTCTATCTCCTCTGATGATTTTGCCTCCTTCTTTTCTTCTAAAATCTCAGATATCCGCAAACTCTTTAACACCTCTCCCTCCCCTGCACCCCCTCCCGCTCCAACTCCTACACCCACTGCATCCCCTACTAACTCACCCTCCTTCTCCACCTTCTCTCCCCTCTCAGACTGACCTCCCTGCTCCATGGTCACAAACCCACCATGTGTGCCCTGGACCCCCTCCCCACTCACCTCTTTCAAGCTGCTGCTCCTGCTCTACTTCCTTTCATCTCCTTCCTTCTCAACACCTCTCTCCTGTCTGGTCTCTTTCCCTCTGCCTTCAAACAAGCCTCTATCACTCCCCTCCTAAAAAAACCTACCCTCGACCCCACCTCCCTCCAGAGCTACCGTCCTGTCTCCCTCCTACCCTTCCTCTCCAAAACCCTCGAGCGGGCTGTACACCACCAGCTCTCTGCTTTCCTGTCCAACCTCTCTTTGCTTGACCCTCTCCAATCTGGCTTCCGCTCTGCTCACTCCACTGAAACCGCCCTCCTGTCTGTCACTAACTCAATAAACTCTGCCCGAGCTGCCTCTCTCTCCTCTGTCCTAATTCTCCTTGACCTCTCTGCTGCCTTTGACACTGTAGATCACTCTATTCTACTATCCTCTCTCGCTGACCTGGAAATCTCTGGGGCTGTTCTGGCTTGGTTCTCCTCCTACCTCTCCAACCACACCTACCAGGTAATCTGGCATGGATCAACCTCCACACCTCACCCTCTCTCAACAGGAGTCCTCCAAGGGTCAGTCTTGGGTCCTCTCCTGTTCTCTCTCTACACCCGCTCCCTTGGGCCCCTCATCGCATCCTATGGTTTCTCATACCATTTCTATGCTGATGATGCTCAGATTTTCCTCTCCTTCCCCACCTCTGACTCCACCATCCCCTCCTGTATCTCTACCTGTCTGTCTGCTATCTCCTCCTGGATGCACTCGCATCACCTCAAACTCAACCTCTTGAAATCTGACCTCCTCTTCTTTCCCTCCTCCTTCTCCCCCTCTTCTGATCTCTCTATCTCTGTTCCTCCGGAATCTAACACACTCTCTCCCTCCTCCTCAGCTAAGAACCTCGGAGTCACCCTGGACCCCTACCTCTCTTATTCCCAGCACATCTCCACTCTGGCATGCACTTGCCGATTCTTCCTGAGCAACATCCGAAGAATCCGACCCTTCCTCACCAACTACGCCACCCAGCTCCTGGTCCAGGCCCTGGTCCTCTACCACCTAGACTACTGCAACTCCCTCCTGGCTGGCCTCCCTGCGTCCGCCACCCGTCCGCTCCAGCTCATCCAGAACTCTGCTGCTCGCCTGGTGTTCTCTCTGCCTCGCTTCTCCTATGCAACTCCACTACTCCGCTCACTCCACTGGCTCCCGATCACTGCTCCCATCCAGTTCAAGACTCTTGTACTAGCCTACAAATGCCTTGACCAGACTGCACCCAGCTACCTCCAGACCCTCATCTCTCCCTACACCCCCACTCGACCTCTCCGCTCCGCCTGCACTAGAAGACTGTCTCTACCTCCTATATGCTCCCCTGCCTCCAGAGCCCGCTCCTTCTCCACTCTCACCCCGCAGTGGTGGAATTACCTTCCTACAGATGTCAGGACTGCCCAGTCCCTGACCACCTTCCGGCGCCTCCTCAAGACTCACGTCTTCAGAAAGCACCTGTAGAACTCCTCTGTTTTTCCTCCGGGACACTTATCACCCTTCCTTAAATGCGCTTTACTTGCTCTTATCTGCCCCCTATTTTACTGCATTTAATCCTGTACTTTAGAGTACTGTAATCTGTCAAGTGTTATTTAATCTGTAGTATTTTGTATTTAATTATATCATGATGTAACTATCACTGACACTGTTATCTGCTGTATTATTGAATCGTATTTTGTCACACTTGTACTTGCTTGAACCAAAGTCATTGTATTTATCTTGCTCTTAATTGTATTATTACTTGTACTGTGATTCTTGAAATGTATTTTTGTTTACGACTGTAAGTCACTCTGGATAAGGGCGTCTGCTAATAAATAAATAAATAAATAATAATAATAACTAAAGGTGTTTTTTTTTGTTGTTTGTTTTTTTTCTAATTAGGATTGAGTGTATCAAAAATTTAAACTGAAAGAGATGCAAATAAGAAGACGTAGAGATCGCAACTCGTGCAGGTCAATTACTAAACAAGACTAATGCAAACAATTCCCATGCATTGTATGAAGGCTCCCATGAGTATGTGTAGCAGTAGATTCTTCTCCATTGTGCACGGGGCTCCCAGTCTGTGCTCTGCGCTCTGCACAGGAAGTGATGTGCTGCTTGTTGATGTGTTTTATATCCTGCAGGTGTCCGTGCACGTGGTGAGAGGTATTTATTATTGTTGTTATTATTATTATTTGTTTATTTAGCAGACACCTTTATCCAAGGCAACTTACAAAGACTAGGGTGTGTGAACTATGCATCAGCTACAGAGTCACTCACAACAACGTCTCACCGGAAATACGGAGCACAAGGAGGTTAAATGACTTGCTTAGTCACACGGCGAGTCAGTGAGTGAGCCGGGATTTGAACCGAGGCTTCCTTGTTACAAACCCCTTTCTTAACCACTGGACCACACAGCCTAAGCTTGCTCTGCCTTCAGTTGTTTGCAAGTTACAATTAAACACGCACGACTTCTTGTCCAAATTTGTGTTTATTTTTCATTTCATTTTGTGTTAGGACACCGTCTGGTGGTTATGTACCTTAATTACATGTATAGCTTTGGGTCACAGCTGCTGAGGTACAGGGCACATTTTCTAATGACTTTCTAAAGCTAAGAGCGTATGCGTTTATTTTTAAGACCCGATTATCGTTCATATCAGTTTTAAAGGGTCAATCTAGTGTGTGCCACCGTACTGCTAACCAAAAACACTGGGTGTGCAGATTTGTGAAGGCACATTGGGTGATCGGACAACTGTACATTCTTAAGAAGGGGGCGATATATATCATTGTGACGAGGTTATATTATGAACCATTCTTACTGTCTGTGTAACAGCAGGCTCAATATAATAGTTTCAGTTTGGAATAGCTGAATGGAACCGTTATGGGTCACAGTCGATATCACTGATAGAGATTTTATAAAGCTTGGAATGTGATTACCTTAATGATGGTTCTATTGGATCAATGGTTCTGTTTAGAAACCACGTCTTTTAATCAACTGTTAATATTACAGTGGCCTGAAGGAACCACGTGCTTCTTAAAATATGTAATTTTTTTAAATGTATTATTATTATATATAATATAAGGGAATGTTGACTGGACAGCAGTACACTGGTGGTGATAAACGGAAAAGGAAAGTTGCTCTGAGATGACGCCTGGTTTTTGATAAGCTTGTTGAATGAACTGCATCGCTGTGAGCTTCAGAGCACAGTAATACACTGCCGTGTCATCAAGTCGGAGGTTCGTGATCTTCAAAGAGGTAAATTTGACAGCAGTGTTAAGAGATGTTGAAAGACGATCTTCATTTTCGTTTGCTTTATTCTGATGTGTTTCGCTCCCGGTTTTGTACGTCTGGATTATATATTTTGGGGCGGTGTTCGTGTCTTGCCGATACCATTGTAGGTATTGAGTACCGCCACTGATGGTGAGCTCGTAAGTACAATTGACAATCCTGTCTTCTCCCTCCCTCGCAGAGATCGATGCTGGCGACTGGGTTACCTTGTCTTGTAAAGTCGGTCCTAGAAATACATTGAGAGGAAATAAATACATACATAAATACATTTACAGCATATTCACCATTGACAGAGGCTATTACATAATGTACTAATACATACATAAATACAATATTTACCATGCAATGCCATGAGACACATTAGAAATGTCAAGTCCACTTTCATTATTGCGATCCCGAAGCTGGAATGCATGTTGCTGCTCTTGTCTGGATGACGTGTAGAGGTGCAGTCGCAGGGCTCTGGAATCCAGGGCAGCTCCACTCTGACGCTACTGACGCGAGGGCGGAGGGTTTATGGGAGAGGAGACACGGAACTACAGTTATGACCTAGATTACTTTGACATAGTCAACAATGACAATTGTTGACTAACACATTATATAAGATGCGTGGGTGTTTATGACGCTGGCAGGCACTCAGACTAACACATTACATAAGAGCAAGGAGCTGCGCTGGTCACTATCCACGGTGCTGAATCATCCTGCTAAGAAACAAATAAAACGAGTAAAGGAAGACTTTCAAATCAATTGTCTTTTCTGTTATTAACGCATCGTTGCTAGTAACATCAGCACTCCTCATATAACAGGTGTGTGACTGCTGTGTATCTTGTGTTCATGTCTTTGTTAATCTTTACATCAATTATGGATATGCAGATTTGTTTCGAGAAAAACAACTTATTCCTTTTTATCTATGTATGAAAAATGGCAGATCACGATCGTTTCTTTGTAATAGTGTTGATGAGGCTGTACTCACACACAAGGACCAGCAGACTACAGGCGTCTCTTTTTCATCAACACCACAGACACGTTTTTGTCAGGAGTTCAAGCCTGCCTCCTTCACTGTGGGCCTCAGAGCGCAATAGAAAACTGCAGAGTCTCGCATCTGTATCCCGCTGATGTTTAAATACGTGTATTTATTCTGCGATTCAAGTAAAGCCGAGAATCGATCTTCAACACCTGGTGCTTTATTCCCATCTTCAGCACCTCCAGGTAGTGTGTACCGCTGGAGAATGTATTTGACTCGCTCTCCCTGGTCCTGACGGTACCACTGCAGGTATATGTTGCTGGAAGCTGAATGGGTAAAATTGCAGTGTATTGTAACCGACTGGTCTTCTTGTGCATGCAGTGCAGCAGGCCATTGTGTAACAGAGTCTTGATCTTCAAAACTGGAACCTGTGGAACGGGAACAAGAGGTGATTTTAGGCTACAACACAACAACGTGCGGTCAGAATTATTATTTTGTAAATTGTTATTATAAAGAGGCCTACAATGTAACACTACAGCGAGATATTGTACCTATAATTCCAAGAACTGTGCACAGAAGAAGAAGCAGGTCCATGTCTCCAGGCACTCCGCAGCATTGAATTAGTGGAGTGATGGATATCGATGAGGGGTCTGTGTATTCGTCTGTTTAAACCTGTTATTCTAGCTGAGATACTGAGTGCACTGCATGTGTATGCTGTCTCATCTCCTTTTGCTGGGCTGATCTGATTTTACTGAAATGAGTGTACTGTACCGCCACCTACTGGCTGAAAATAAGACTATATGTGCTAATAAATTCAATTCCAGAGCATTATGTTTTCAATATCTCAGGTTCTACTCTAGTCGAGCCCGTTCTATATATAGGGGCTGGTCATATGAACAAGGCTACAGATGGATCTGCTCAGAACAGCGATGTATTTTTAATAACATGTACTGTATAGAATAGGATAATCCATGTTATTACATCAGAGGATGTTTTGAAAATGCAATATACATGGGAATTTTAAAGAGTAATATAATAATACTAAATAATAATAATAATAATAATAATAATAATAATAATAATAATAATAATAATAATAATAGCTCAGTTATTCAGCTCTACAGAACTCTGAACAGTTAATAATGAGCAGGTTTATTCATTTACCTGTTTCATCAAGTGTGGTGCAGTGTTGTTGTATTCAGTGTTGGACTAACATTAAGTGTTGCACTGAATGTGTTTAATGTTTAATGTTTAATGTGTTTAATATTGTTGAAGCTGACACCCTTGAATCCTTCAAGAAGATGCTTGATAAGATTCTGGGATCAATAAGCTACTAATAACCAAACAAGCAAGATGGGCCGAATGGCCTCCTCTCGTTTGTAAACTTCCTTATGTTCTTATTTCTTATGCTCTTACCCATTGTTATACAGTATTTGAATAACGAGCTGCCAACATACTCTTGTCCACAAGATGGCAGCATAGACCCTTATAATAACCATAATTACATTCTGTGACTCATATCAACAACAAATGAAATATTACACATATAGAGCCAGTAAGAACAATGGTGTGTATGCTGCAACACATAAGAAGCACTACACATGACCTGAAACTTGGGGTATTCATATCTTGTTCTTCACCTTGTTGCTTAAAATATTTTTCTTGTTCATGTTGGTATCTGCAGAATTAGTAATACTGCAATAGGGTACAGACAATGCTAGTTTTACCATGGGGTCTGGGAAAGGTTCAATTAAAACTTTAAACATGACAGCTGCTTGCCACAGTTTAAAGCATTCACATTTCCAATGCAATACTGAAGTGCAAAGAGCAGCAGGTGGTTGTTGCAGGGCGAGGTGTAGAGTTCCTGTGACTGTGGGCCTCAGAGCAGAGTAATACACTGCAGAGTCAATGAGCTCACACTGCTGTATTCTCAAAGGCACTGATAGCATTACTTCCACTGTTGTGCCTGTAGGGGTCAGGATTGTCCTCAAAGTGGAGTGTCAGAAACGTTATTGCATGCTGATTTGGTTGAATGAAGAGTGAAGAAAAAATAACAGTTGACAAAATAACTTCCACAAAAACAACCCCTTCACTATAACAGAAAAAAAACAACTGAAGAAAATAATTGTTGGCAATAAGATTGAAGTGTTTGTTCTTTTTATTTACTGGTACAGAACATTCTATTTGTGTGTATCCATTGTGATGTGGTAAGCCATGATATATGTAGTCTTCTTTGAACAAAGAAGACTATGCGGTGATCTGATTCAAACTTTCAAAATCCTAAAAGGTATAGATAATGTCGAGCCAGGGGACTTCTTTGACCTGAAAAAAGAAACAAGGACCAGGGGTCACAAATGGAGATTAGATAAAGGGGCATTCAGAACAGAAAATAGGAGGCACTTTTTTACACAGAGAATTGTGAGGGTCTGGAACCATCTCCCCAGTAATGTTGTTGAAGCTGGCACCCTTGGATCCTTCAAGAAGCTGCTTGATGAGATTCTGGGATCAATAAGCTACTAACAACCAAACGAGCAAGATGGGCTAATCGGCCTCCTCTCGATTGTAAACTTTCTTATATGGTTTCTTGCGCTTGTTATCCTTAGAACTAAGATCACAAGTCAGGGAATGATTGAGGTGGAGTGTTTGCAGAGTGTTCAGCTCAGGGGTGTGTTCAGTGGAGTCTTCACATCCGGTGCCTTCACAGCACTTTGATAAGTTTGTGAAGTCCTGTATCAAACACGTGTTTATTATATTATATTGTTCATTGTGGTTCGCCATAACCTGCTCTCTTATTCCAATTCTGTGAACAGGGAACACATTTCAAACAAGTGCAGAGAAGAAAGTGGATCAAAAAGCAAACAGTTTGCCTGCACTGAAACCACTTCCTTTATAATGGACTCATGCCAATGATAGTGTGTGGAAGCAGTTCAACACGACTTTCTTTCATCCTTTACCGGTAATGGGCCTGTGCCAGTTAGTGCTGAGAGAGTTTTTGTGCTTTTCTGTTCAGTTGCTTGGGGAGTTGCAATATTGTGCTATGAGGTTTCACATGTCACATCTTCATAAACCAATGAGCAAACTCTTGAATTTCATACAGTCATTTTAAGTGATCATTTTCCTTAAGAAATGTCTAAAAATATTATTTAAAAAAGATGAATTTACATAAATATACAATAACCGTCAAACTTGACAAAACACTTACAAAATAAATAGGTGAGCAGGACTCCACATATGAAAGACTTGTATGCTGTCACGAAATCCACGTGTTCAGATTTCTTTTACATACTCTTTTTATTTGCTCAGCACACACTCTTATCTCAGGGGAGACGTTAGGAGGACAGATATGTTATTACTCCTAGTGGGATAAAGTTCGTGCTCTGGACCCGCAGTATATTCGGATGACCAATATAGTACCCAAGAAATTGACAGACTCATGTATCTAAAGTGTTTTTACGAATCAGAGTATGATCAGTACTCCTTCGGTTTATTAACAGTTAAATATTGGATTGAGTAGCTACAGGCTACTTCATATCCCCAGCTGACAGACGTTCTGGGCAGTCCAGTGTCTTAACAGATATTAACGTTAACACTTTAATACATCTTTATGTATTCGTGCAGCTGGCAGGCCTGGCCACGAACACGACACTAAATACACCCAGTAGGCTCTTTTCAGCACATTCAACAAATGTTCTCCTATCTTCTAAACATAGCGTGAGTCCCTTATAGCAATACATGCAATACATGTGAGATAAAATAATAATTGATTAATGCTTACCCTTTAATATAGATCGTAAAAGGATATGACTGTCTTCACCAGGCAATTTAAACTGAGTTAAATCAGTTCAATTGTGTTTTTGGTTTGCAGAAGATGGACCACCTTGCCCTGTCTGGGATGAGTGTGGTACTCCATTGAAATTACTCTGGAGTTTTATAGGTTTTTCGTCTCATTGGAATACTTGGGACGCCTCAATTAAATCCAATCATTAATCAGGTGGGACAGTTCTTATCCATTTTACAAATAATAGTTTTCAAAAGATCCAGACTAACTTTTCAGAATTAATAGGTGTCATGTACTCAATAAATTCAATATCTCATTTCTTGTCTAACTCCAAACCTATGATCTCATTTCTTTGCTTTCCTCCGAGCCCCTCCTTTATCTGAAAAGTTAAGTGAACCAAGGTTCCCATGATCTTGGTTTATAATATAATATAAAAACACTACTGCATGCAAAACACTAATTTTATATGTGTTATATATGAGAGATGTTCTTAATATGTGACATCATCTTCTAAGTGATTATATTATGCTAAATTAAAGGTATGTGTTTCTTTTAACTTCATATTGTTTCATCATTTTGTTAATGAGTCAGTTTTGATTCCATATACCATTGTCTAACAGAGTATTTGACAAAAGTCTCTTACAATATTCAAGTCATTTAGTTTCACTAAGTTTTTAAGTGGTAATAGTTTTCATTACAATTATTTATCCCTTAAGAGATGCACTGACCAGGCTCTGACATGTACCTGACTCTGGGAATATGTTACTGCTAGCAGTTTCCACAGTCTCTTGTTTTTTCCAAGGTCAGAGTCTGTGCAAACACTTTATTAGATATATGACCTGCCCATTAAGCCATGATTTGTGCATATCATTTCAAGACATTTACTTATCAGTACTAAACCACTAACTCCATAAACCTTAACACTACAAGTCTATGAGATTTGCAATTTTGCTGAAGTGGAATGTAAAATGACCCCCTCCTTTCTCTACAGCCCATATGAGGCCCTTTTTCACTGCAGCAGTTTCAAATAACCACATTATAAGGATTCCATCTACCATCATTAGACAATAGTATAGTGGATTAATAACAAGGTACATTATAGTATATTGTTACAAACTTAACACAAAAACATAACACAACACCTTTTAACTTCTATAATTCAATGGATATCATAATGTCTAGAAGTCTTATTGTTCAATAGAAAGAAGAATAAACTTGTACCATTTTCCCATTTAAGTAAATCGAATACTGCTCCAGGTTTTAATCTTCTTATCACTACAGCAAAGTCGTGAACAAGCAATAATACTTGTCAGTTTTAAATAATATGTTTTCTCATTATAGCAAATACTTAAAACATATTATTAATCTTATGAAATAACTGTTATGAACTATAAACAGTGTCAATTAGCACTGAACCTGTTTCATTATAAGATAATCTTTCAATTAATTTACCTCTGTTTATCAGTTGCTATAATATTACTTTGGTGAATCCCTCTTAAGTTTTAAATCCAAATATAGGCCAGTATAACTGCATTCAACTAGGCTTGACCCTTCTCTTTGTTCATACAAAATCCAGCCAAGACAGGATTTTTTCTCAAGACCTCTGGCTTGTTAGTTAATCTTTTGGTCATAAAGAGTCTCTTCTTATCTTGTGTTTTTCTTGACATAAATTTGTAGATTAACGTTCACTTTTAGCTGGAATGCTGCTTTTTATCAAGCGTCATGCTTTCTGAAGATAAGATATACTAGTGGTAAATCGTTCATTATATATATTTTCTTAGGGATTCTCAGACTACTAAGTATTTAATTGCAAACAAGAGTGGACTGACCTATTTAATTGAGCAAGAGAGCCACCTACTAGTGGTACAAGGATACTCTTTCTTTATCCTTCCTAATATCTTTGACACTTCATTTTGTAATACATTCCATATTTAAAATCGCTTAGTACATATTCAGCATATCCATATGTTCTCAGCAGGATTCAGCTTCTGTACCAGGTTTCGCTCTTAGTTGTTTCCACAAGAAGTCCCTTGATCCAATGTTTCTCCGTCACAGGTGTGGATTTCCATGGCCTGACTTCATTCCTATAAGATACTTGGACACGTTTAGCTGTAAATATTATTTCTTTATATTTCCTTTTGTTCGCACAGAGTCACTTTGCGAGGTACGCCTTCCATCCAGAACACTGAAGGAGGCCAAAACTCACTGTTATTCATATTTTCTGGTATCCAATTACTGTTCTGCCTCACATCATCAGTTGGTAGACACAATACAACTGAATCTGATTCAATTGATGAACCAACAGCTGTAGCTACTGAGATCCTCCATGCAAAAGGAGTCAATATTTTACTGACCAGCCTAGCTGATTCAGCGTTACTTGCGACAATGCCATGTTATCATCCACACATTACTTCTATGCTATGTTTCTCATATTCTCAAAAGACTCACATAGAGATATGTTGTAACTGACAGACTTCAATTCATGTTTCATTGGCTGGCAGCAAGCCTACCCACTTTTCAATCAGCCTTCCCAGAACTAGAGTATAAAAAGGAAATCCAGTCTTCCCCACATTATAATGTGCACTGCGGTTACCCTTCTACTCAGAAGAGCTGTCACTGGAAATGCCATCAGCATTGTAATCACTAGCCTCTGTACACTCCAGGGTTTTTGTATGGGTAGGGTGCTGCTTTGTATCACTGTGCTGGTTCTATTGCACAGTAGTAGATGGCAGAATCAGAAACTGAAGGCTGTATTGTCAGGGAGCCAGTTTTAGATGAGGTATCTACTGCTGGTTTATATTTCTCAGATTTGTCTCCAAGTGTTACACCACCTCCTGTGAGTTTAATGATGTATTTTAAACCCTGGTGAGGCTCGTGTTTGTACCAATGCATTGAATAAAAGCTGCTGGTTGTATATTGACAGTTTATACGGAATGAATCTCCTTCTGAAACTCGCTGTGAATCAGGGCTTTGAGTCACCTGGTCTTGACTGTGTGCACCTGAAACACAAAATAATGTACACAGTTAAATCAGAAACACACAAACAAACTAACAAGCAAAGTGATGATCATGGCTCCATGGAAGAACACACCTGATAGAATCAAGCAAAGAATGAAACATCTCAGTCTTGTCATATTAGTACTCTAGAGTAAGTCGTGTGCTTTTGAAGAAAGAAACAAAAGAGGATGGCTATGAAAGTTTCTCTTCATACTGAACCAGCCTGCCCTTGAGATCACGTGAATGAATCCACAGTGGTGTTTGTCACAGCTATTTCCTGTTCTTCAAAGTATATGTGCTGCAGCAACTTGTGGTAACAAAGCACATAGGGAATCTATAATGCTTTTCAAATGAAATGACTGATATTAAAATCAAGGACATTATTCTTCATGTCACGAGTATAAGATCATTCTCACAGAGCCTCGTTGTCACTACAAAACAACACTCTCATGGCTATCTTTGCTCCAGAAAGCTTCATTATCACAAGGTTACATGTGCTTGCAGCTACAGTAATATGTTTAATGAATAATCATCTTAACCCTATATATAATGTGTTGGTGATGAAGCTTGTATCATGTCTACTGTTGGATGAAATGTTTGTAATATTATTGAGGTGAGACACACGCAAGGCAAACACAGGCTCTGCAGCGCTGTATATTATGCACAGTGCAGTCTATTCTAGATGGAACTGGGGTTTGAAAGCTCCAGATTATGTTTACTCCTGGCTCCTCTGTACAGTATGTATTCCAGGGCTCGGTTTGAGTGCTGCCGATACCAGTAGAGACGAACGTTGGGGCTACTTGTAGAATAAGAGCAGCTGAGCGTTACTGACTCTCCTTCTGTTCTGGACTCTGCTGTCTGTTGAGGACGGATGGAATCCCCGCTTGTCATGACTGAACATTGAGGAGAAAAATGAAAATACAAGACAGTCAGTAATAATAATAATAATAATAATAATAATAATAATAATAATAATAATAATAATAATAATAATAATGTTTCTTGTTGTGTTGAAATTACCTGGCAGGATAATAAACATACACATAATTAATGTATCCATTTTAGCTCTGTGCTGATTTCTTTTAGAACAGAATAGAAAGGTTCTGTCTCTGTGTTGATTCTGGTGCTTTTCTCTTCACAATGCTGCTTTGAAATATTCTTCTTAGAGGTTTTGAACGTCAAATGTCTGTAACCAATCAGCACAGAGAAACAGAAGCATGTGATGTAATTGTGATGTAATCATGTAACTCTGTGGTTCATAGTTATGGTTACCATCTTGTTTTATCAACACCTTTGTTAGCAGTTAACTGGATGCAAGTCAAAGAGGTTTCAATTCTTCATTGACTAACTGCAGTCGCCCTACCCACTTTCCAATGAACCTTCCCAGAACTCAGGAAATCCAGCACTCACCACATTATAATGTGCACTGCGGTTACCCTTCTACACAGAAGAGCTGTCACTGGAAATGCCATCAGCATTGGAATCACTAGCCTCTGTACACTCCAGGGTTTTTGCACCGTAGTAGATGGCAGACTCAGAAACTGAAGGCTTGTGTTCCTGAGCCCCAGGCTTGGTTGATGTATTTTAAACCCTGGTTAGGAGCTTGTTTGTACCATTGCATTGTATTAAAGCTGCTTGTCTGATAGTGACAGTTTATCTGAACTGATTCTCCTTCTGAAACTCGCTGTGAATCAGGGCTTTGAGTCACCTGGTCTTCACTGAGCGCACCTGAATCAAAATAACACAAAATAAAAACACAGATAAACAAATCATAAACACACAAACACACTAACAAGCAAAGCGATGATCATGGCTTCATGAAGTCCATACCTGATAAAATCAAGCACAAAATGACACATTTCAATCTTGTCATTGTAGTAATCCAGTGTGTTAATTTGAAGAGAGAAACACACGTGGATGAATATGCACCTTTCTCTTCATACCAATCTACCCTTGAGATCACGTGCATTCATTCACAGTGGTGTTTGTCACAGCTATTTCCTGTTGTTTAAAATATATGTGATGAAACATATTCTGGTAACAAAGTAACCACCTTGCTTGTTATAGCTTAAGCTGTTCATTGTAGTGATCGTGAATCTGTAATGCTTTCAATATGGAACGATTGATATCAAAATCACTGATACTTTACTGCAATTCATTTAATGGCACAGATGTCACTACACTGGTATATATCATGTATGGCACAGTGTATTCTAGATGGGAACTGGGGGTTCAAAGTTCTGAGTGATGTTTACAATAGAAATACAAAAGAACACAATGCCAGGAGTGTGTATACTGTGGATGAATCCTCTCACAAGCCAATGCTCTGAGGTGAGGTGCAGTTACAACACTAGAGTTTGTGAGTTTAGATACATCCCAGTTAGTGTGATGCAGGAGTTGTGCAGCATTTACATCGTAGTTGAAAGATGAGTGTAATCGTACCTCCTACAGTATCTGCTGGGTAATGGTGTTTAATCTTAATCACACTGCCCCACCTGCTGGTAAAACATAATTTTCAATGCCAAGATCCTGCCTCAAAGTTACATTATATAACATAAAGCACATGTGCAGCTGAGTGGTGCTGCCCCTGAGAGCAGGATATTGTGCAGGTGTCTCCACTCCCTCTCTCACTGTGCTCTCACTGCACAATAATACACAGCTTCACAATCCAGCAGCTCAACAGCACTGATGGTTAGAGTGCTGGAGAGCTTCTCTTTATTCACAGTCATGTTGAATCGTCCCAAGGTTTCATTTGTATTGTAAGCAGTCAGTATGATGTCAGGACTTTGACCATGTTGATGTTTATACCACTGCATGCTCTGGTAGTTAGAAACACTGTGATTGCAATTCATTTCAGCGCTCCCTCCTTCAGTTGAATAAACATGTGGAGTCTGATGAATCTGTGAACTTCCATAGACAACTGTAAGATAACAAGATGATATAATTATTATTTTGTTCATGAATGATAATGACATTGAAACCTGTTTGTTCTCAAGTGTGTTTGTGAATATCACTCACCAAGACAAAAGCAAAGCAGAAGAAAAGTTCGACATGTGTTCCTCATTCTTGAATTGTTCCATCCACAAGTAGAAATGCTTCTGATAGACAGACAGCCTGAGCTGTGGGTGGAGCCCTGCACAATGTCACATCAGAATAAGGCTCTGATTGGTTGATCTGTCTGGAGCCCAGGGAACCATTGGTTTAAAGCTACTGAATGTCAGCAACAGAATATCAATAGTTAGAACATACCTGTAGTGTAATAGTGCTGAACATCCTTCTAATCTTGAAGCACTTCCTCACTTCATCTCATGACAGTGGACTCACTGGTTTATGGACTCCTGCTGGGCTGGTCTTTGTACTGCAGGGTCTGGTATCTCACCAACATAGAGCTTCTGGGTCTACACAGGGGAATGGCTTGGTAGTGGGGTCACAAGAGACACTGTATATTGTAGCACTGCAGTAATTTTCACCCACCTGCCTCTTTAAGTAAATGTAGTAGCCTGGCCAGGCCAACCTATAAAAACTACATTTCCCAGTGTCCATTTCTTTCTTTCTTTCACCCCATTGGTCCATTCAAATTTTCATCCACCAATCCTCTCACACAGTCAATCTTCACCTGTCGCTTATTTCTCTGATTGTGGGGGGGTGGGAGTGTTTTTTTTTCTCCTGTAGCTAGCACCCTGGTGGGAGAGTCTGTCTCTTTTGTTTATACTGTTAACTGTTATTTATACTACCTAATCTTTATACTGTTAGCTAGATATTATTCTTTAGCCTTTGTTTTTCTTGTTGTCTGCTGCTTTAGTTTATTGTCTAGTTACAGTTTTTTGCTTAATTAGGTAGGGTAGTTTCTTTTGTGTGTTTTGCTGGAGGGTGTGTTTGTATATTTTTGTGCATCTGTTTGCAACCTCAGTTTTCATCAAACCTCCATTTCATCACTCTCAATGTTTTCCATCTCATGAAGTCATCTACATCATCGTTCACGTTCATCCCAAGTAATTAACTGGACATCAATACCGGTTTGGTGAGCTCTTTCCATAGACTTGATCATCGTTGTTGGTTTTTTTTCTTTTGTTACTTTTTGGGACTTCCATAGTATTTTGTTGATTTATATTTTTGTGTTGCATTGTTCATTCATTCTGTATATTCATTATCCTCCATGTCAGTAATTGTTAATTTGTTGTGGATATATTCTATAAGCTCTGTTGTGTGTTCATTTCTAATCTGTTTTCCTGGGTTTGTTTTCACTCTATTTTCTTCCTTGTCACTCTGTCCCTAATTTAGTTGTTTTCGACTGTAATTGTTTAGTCTGTTTCTCTTTGTCAAGCTTTGTGTTCCATGGAATAAACTGGTGTTTGTTTAGTTAAATTGACACATTTTTGATGACCCTGTTTTACTGTCAGTCACCCTTACTGAATTATTTAGTTTTAATTATTTGGCCAGTAGTATCTCCTAAGGGAGGACAGTACAGTTGCCTATCAACTGTGCAGGGTGACCGTTACAATATGTATAGAAAGCTACTGAAAGTTAGTAACACAATTTTTGTTCCTGGGTAGTAAGTGTTATTTCCTAATTGCTTATGCCTCAGAAGTATAGAAAATGGCTATTATTCCCCACAAACTTTGCTTTTGTGACCAAAACAGTGATATTTTGAAATGTACCTATTTCCAATGAGAAAACGGGCGAATTTGTGTCTTTTCGTTCACATAAAGTCAGAAAAAAACAACATATGAATCCAAATTAACATGTATTTATACTAAAGTAATACAAAAATGACGACAAAAGATTTAGAAGTGAGTAGTTTTTCGAGATTTACGATTATACTGTAAATCACTTTCACGAATCAGCCCCCAAATGTAGTCTCCCATCATGTTCTCGTTATACTGTCCTTGGTAGCGGCGTTCAAAATCCAGTATATCCTGGTGGAAGCGCTCGCTTTGCTCCTCCGAGTACGCTCCCATGTTTTCCTTGAATTTATCAAGATGAGCATCAAGGATATGGACTTTGAGGGACATCCTACAGCCCATTGTGCCGTAGTTCTTCACCAGACTCTCAACCAGCTCCACATAGTTTTTGGCCTTGTGATTGCCCAGGAAGCCCCGAACCACTGCGACAAAGCTGTTCCAAGCCGCTTTCTCCTTACTAGTGAGCTTCTTGGGGAATTCATTGCACTCCAGGATCTTCTTTATCTGTGGTCCGACGAAGACACCGGCTTTGACCTTTGCCTCAGACAACTTAGGGAAGAAGTCTTGAAGGTACTTGAAGGCTGCCGACTCCTTATCTAGAGCTCTGACAAATTGTTTCATAAGGCCCAATTTGATGTGCAGTGGTGGCATCAGCACCTTCCGGGGGTCCACCAGTGGCTCCCACTTGACTTTGTTCCTCCCCACAGAGAACTCGGTCCGCTGTGGCCAGTCCCGCCTGTGGTAGTGCGCCTTGGTGTCCCTGCTGTCCCAAAGGCAAAGATAGCAGGGAAACTTGGTAAAACCGCCTTGGAGACCCATCAGGAATGCCACCATTTTGAAGTCTCCTATGACCTTGATGCCATCTCAGAAAAATGCAGATATGTATCCAGTTAGGCAGCTGGAATTAAACTGAACTGTTGGGCTTAAGGCCCCTGTATTTATACTACTATTTATATTACTGGAAAGTTCTAGAAGTTACTCCAAGTTTACTCAGCACTGAATCTATCTGGAATGTTCTGGAAAATAGGTTAATTTCATAATATCACTGTCCTGGTCACAAAAGCAAAGTTTGTGGGGAATAATAGCCATTTTCTATACTTTTGAGGCATAAGCAATTAGGAAATAACACTTACTACCCAGGAACCAAAAAAAAAAAAAATTGTTACACAGTGTTATAAATCTCTGCTTTTTTGGAGTTTTAAACGGGCACATTTACAGGGCACATTTTCTAATGACTTTCTAAAGCTAAGAGCGTATGCGTTTTTTTTAAGACCCGATTATCATTCATATCAGTTTTAAAGGGTAAATCTAGTGTGTGCCACTGTACTGCTAACCAAAAAAACTGGGTGTGTAGATTTGTGAAGGCACATTGGGTGATCGGACGACTGTACATTCTTAAGAAGGGGGCGATATATATCATTGTGACGAGGTTCTATTATGAACCATTCTTACTGTCTTTGTAACAGCAGGCTCAATATAATAGTTTCAGTTTGGAATAGCTGAATGGAACCGTTATGGGTCACAGTCGTTATCACTGATAAAGATTTTTATAAAGCTTGGAATGTGATTACCTTTTTTAATAATTTCTTAGCAGACGCCCTTATCCAGGGCGACTTACAATTGTTACAAGATATCACATTATTTTTTACATACAATTACCCTTTTATACAGTTGGGTTTTTACTGGAGCAATCTAGGAAAAGTGCCTTGCTCAAGGGTACAGCAGCAGTGTCCCCCACCTGGGATTGAACCCACGACCCTCCGGTCAAGAGTCCAGAGCCCTAACCACTACTCCACACTGCTGCCCATCCTTACTTCCCTACCTTAATAATGGTTCTATTGGATCAATGGTTCTGTTTAGAAACCACGTCATTTAATCAACTGTTAATATTACAGTGGCCTGAAGGAACCACGTGCTTCTTAAAATGTGTCATTTTTTAAATGTATTACTATTATATATAATATAAGGGAATGTTGACTGAACAGCAGTACACTGGTGGTGATAAACGGTAAAGGAAAGTTGCTCTGATGACGCCTGGTTTTTGATAAGCTTGTTGAATGAACTGCATCGCTGTGGGCTTCAGAGCACAGTAATACACTGCCGAGTCATCAAGTCGGAGGTTCGTGATCTTCAAAGAGGTAAATTTGACAGCAGTGTTAAGAGATGTTGAAAGACAATCTTCATTTTCGTTTGCTTTATTCTGATGTGTTTCGCTCCCGGTTTTGTACGCCTGGATTATATATTTCGGGGCGCTGTTCGTGTCCTGCCGATACCATTGTAGGTATTGAGTACCGCCACTGATGGTGAGCTCGTAAGTACAATTGACAATCCTGTCTTCTCCCTCCCTCGCAAAGATTGATGCTGGCAACTGGGTTACCTTGTCTTGTAAAGTCGGTCCTAGAAATACATTGAGAGGAAATAAATATAAACATAAATACATTTACAGCATATTCGCCATTGTCAGAGGCTGTTACATAATGTATTAATACATACATAAATCCAATATTTACCATACAATTCCATGAGACACATTAGAAATGTTAAGTCCACTTTCATGATTGCGATCCCGAAGCTGGAATGTATGTTGCTGCTCTTGTGTGGATGACGTGTAGAGGTGCAGTCGCAGGGCTCTGGAATCCAGGGCAGCTCCACTCTGACGCTGCTGACGCGCAGGTGGAGGGTTCATGGGAGAGGAGACACGGAACTACAGTTATGACCTAGATTATAGGGATGGGCGATACCACTGATTTTCTTTTCGATCCGATACCAAGTAATACCAAGGCTAGTATCCCAATACCAATACCGATACCGATACTTTTAAAAGTCTTCTTATGTACAGTACTGTGCATAAGTTTTAGGCAGGTGTGAAAAAATGCTGTAAAGTAAGAATGCTTTCAAAAATAGACATGTTAATAGTTTATATTTATCAATTAACTAAATGCAAAGTGAGTGAACAGAAGAAAAATCTAAATCAAATCAATATTTGGTGTGACCACCCTTTTGCCTTCAAAACAGCATCAATTCTTCTAGGTACACTTGCACACAGTTTTTGAAGGAACTCAGCAGGTAGGTTGGCCCAAACATCTTGGAGAACTAACCACAGTTCTTCTGTGGATTTAGGCAGCCTCAGTTGCTTCTCTCTCTTCATGTAATCCCAGACAGACTTGATGATATTGAGATCAGGGCTCTGTGGGGGCCATACCATCACTTTCAGGACTCCTTGTTCTTCTTTACGCTGAAGATAGTTCTTAATGACTTTTGCTGTATGTTTGGGGTCGTTGTCATGCTGCAGAATAAATTTGGGGCCAATCAGATGCCTCCCTGATGGTATTGCATGATGGATAAGTATCTGCCTGTACTTCTCAGCATTGAGGAGACCATTAATTCTGACCAAATCGCCAACTCCATTTGCAGAAATGCAGCCCCAAACTTGCAAGGAACCTCCACCATGCTTCACTGTTGCCTGCAGACACTCATTCGTGTACCGCTCTCCAGCCCTTCGGCAAACAAACTGCCTTTTGCTACAGCCAAATATTTCAAATTTTGACTCATCAGTCCAGAGCACCTGCTGCCATTTTTCTGCACCCCAGTTCCTGTGATTTCGTGCATAGTTGAGTCGCTTGGCCTTGTTTCCACGTCGGAGGTATGGCTTTTTGGCCGCAAGTCTTCCATGAAGGCCACTTCTGACCAGACTTCTCCGGACAGTAGATGGGTGTACCAGGGTCCCACTGTTTTCTGCCAATTCTGAGCTGATGGCACTGCTGGACATCTTCCGATTGCGAAGGGAAGTAAGCATGATGTGTCTTTCATCTGCTGCAGTAAGTTTCCTTGGTCGACCGACCACTACGTCTACGGTCCTCAACTTTGCCCGTTTCTTTGTGCTTCTTCAAAAGAGCTTGGACAGCACATCTGGAAACCCCTGTCTGCCTTGAAATTTCTGCCTGGGAGAGACCTTGCTGATGCAGTATAAATACCTTGTGTCTTGTTGCTGTGCTCAGTCTTGCCATGGTGTATGCCTTTTGACAGTAAACTGTCTTCAGCAACCTCACCTTGTTAGCTGAGTTTGGCTGTTCCTCACCCAGTTTTATTCCTCCTACACAGCTGTTTCTGTTTCAGTTAATGATTGTGTTTCAACCTACATATTGAATTGATGATCATTAGCACCTGTTTGGTATAATTGTTTAATCATACACCTGACTATATGCCTACAAAATCCCTGACTTTGTGCAAGTGTACCTAGAAGAATTGATGCTGTTTTGAAGGCAAAGGGTGGTCACACCAAATATGGATTTGATGTAGATTTTTCTTCTGTTCACTCACTTTGCATTTAGTTAATTGATAAATATAATCTATTAACATGTCAATTTTTGAAAGCATTCTTACTTTACAGCATTTTTTCACACCTGCCTAAAACTTTTGCACAGTACTGTACATAAAAAGGGGAAATCTTTGTGATTTCTACAGTGAAAATTGGTAAATGCAGACATCAGAAATTATATTTCAAAGCCTTTGCATTAGTATTAAATAAACTACCAATGATGAGACTTCTCTTTTTGTTTTCTGTTTAATAATAGCAATTATAAAACAAATGTTCAATAACGTTCAACAAATGTTCAATTATATTATTACCCTTTTCAGGTGTTATAAACTTCTTACAGCACCAGGCAGGATGCACTTGAGGTCAACATTTGAAATGTAGGCTACCTCTACCTTGATTCTTTCCCCATTTATAGGTTTTTGTTTAGAAACAACAGCATGTTGACATTTTCCCCCTTCAGTCTGTTTCTTCTTTGGCTCACTAACTCTCCTGCCTTTGAAAAAATTCTTTCTGAGGGTACGGATGAAGCAATGAATCCCAGGTATTTTGCTGCAAGTCTGCTTAGGGATGGGAATGTTTGCTCATGCTCTTGCCACCAATGTAATGGGTCCTGGTCCCGGGGAATTAACTTTTCCTCTAAATAACGGCACATTTCAATGAGTGCATCAGTACCTGTTGAGCAGTGCTGTTGGGCAGACAGAACTTGAATGTCAAAATCCGCCCATATCCCTCCTTTTGCTGTAGCTGGGGCAGAGCTTGGGGTAGATGCAGGAGTCACTGGTGAGGCAAATCTTGGCATAGGTGCAGAGGCAGAGCTTGGCACAGGTGCTGAGGTAGAGCCTGGCGGTGGTGAATCTGAAGTGGGCTGATGGACTTCCTGCATTTCAGTGTGCATTCGCTTTTTCATAGTTTCCACATTGTCTCTGTCACGAAATGCAAGGTTTTTAAACCTTATGTCCAAGAACGTGCTGGCAGCGAGACTGTGAAAGGTTTCAATCCCACGGAATCTGCATTGACATTGCAGTGCCAGTTCTGTGGCAAGGGAGCTACCTTGACGCTCAGTGGCTGCAGCTGCTCTGAGAAGTAGTGATACAAGGGGAATCACTTTTGAGACAGAAACATGTTTTTCGGCTGAAACTTCCCGTGTTGCCTCTTCGAAGGGTCTCAGGGCCACAATGGTAAGGTGGATCATGGATAGCTCTTCATTGCTTAAGCATAGGGTATTCTTTACAAGTATACAGAGGGCTGTGGTAACTGCTTCCCTCTGCTCATGGAGTCTCTCCAACATGTAGAATACAGAATTCCACCTTGTTTCTACTGACTGAATCAGTTTATGCTCTGCAACCTTCAGTTGCTTTTGTATTTGTTTGAGCTTCTCTGTGGCTTTCGTGCTGTGGTGGAAAAAAGATACAATGCTACTGCGTTTTTCCAGGAGCTGAACAACTTCAGGAACAGCTTTAATTCCATCTTTTACCACCAAGTTTAAGGTGTGGGCGAAACAGGGGTAGTGCTTCCACCCAGCCTTGTGCACTGCAGAAACCATATTTGCACCATTGTCTGTAACAACTGCTACCACCTTCTGAGTTATGCCCCATTCATCTGTTATTCTTTTTAGCTCTAAACTAATTTTGTCAGCTGTATGCTGTCCATAGAAACTACAGGTTTCTAAAACAAACTCCTGCATTTGCCAGTTGTCAATGAAATGACAGGACACAGTCAAATATGCCTCAGTGGACCTTGAAGTCCACATGTCTGTTGTGAGAACCACACTGTGTGCACGTTGACAATTTGCCCTTACTTTGTCTTGACAGTCTTTATACATGTCGACAATTGTACCCTCCATCAAGTGTTTGCGGCTTGGGATTTTATAGCGCGGATCAAGACTCTTGACAAATGCATTAAAACCTCTATCCTCAGCAATTGAGATTGGCTGGAGGTCCCTCACAATCATCTCTCCCAGGCTTCTTGTAACCTCTGCAGCTCTTTGGGAGTCATCTATGAAAAATAAAAAATACTTATGTCCTACAAGCTACACTACATGCAGTTATGTCTTTATACAGTATGGGCAGTATATGGGAGTAACTCTCATTCAGCCTAAAATAGTTAGACTAAGTAGCTACAGGCAATTACTTAACATTTAAAGTGTGTAATTTAATTAATGTATGAAGAGTTTCATTCCAAAATGCATTATCCACCATTTGATAAAAGTGACACCTTCGTGATAAAATGATGGCTGGCATAAGAGTTATATTCACCAGATCATTCCTGAAGGTATTAGCAACCTGAGATCTTTACTTACATTTTATAAGATATAATCTATGTTTTAGAAATCCTGAGCAATGCATATCAGTTTTTCCACAAAACTGATATAATGCATTCAGATATTGTTTGAAAATGTGTCCAATCTAGCAGCCTATTGAGTGCGTTTACATGCACAACAAAACACCGACTGGAAAAAATCAGGTTATGGCAATAATTCGACTAAAGTGTTTACATGCACAGCAATACCGCGATTACACAAAAAACCTTGTTTACATGGGATCGGTGAAATAGTGGGGTTTCTCTTTATAAAGGACCTGGCACCGGTTATGTAGTCAGACATGAACGCATTTAAAAAACAGATAGAAATCTGACAAAGCTGATAACATGCCCAGATTAATCAAAGTGTTGGGCAGAAATCTTGGTGTGTTACTGCTATTAAGACCCCGATTAAAGATATCAGATAAAGGTGTTTACATTACTTTTTACATAGCCGGTGTAGAAGGAATGAGGTATACAGAGGGTACAATAAAGTAAATGAAGTAAAAGGAACGGTTGTACCAAAATGAAATCGCTGTATAAAGGAGATGAATGTGTTGCTGGTTGTTTTTAAATCCCGTTGTGAGAAGTAAGGGATAGAGTGAACTACAGAACCCATAATCATTAGCGTGACCAGTCAATGCATACTGGGTAATTAGCGCAGGTTTAAATTGACTGGTGAAGCTAACGAGAGGGGGGTCGTAGGAACGGTGGAGAGTTCCGTGTTGATTGTAGAGACGGCGAAAGTCTACAATATTAAAATTGTTGAAGTAGTTGGAGACGGCGTACGGTGGAAGATTTAAATTGAACAACGAAGCACAGTTCAGTTTATGAAGAAGGAAAGCTGTAAGCCTTCTTTTATTAACCTGAAGAGGCACTTCGGATTTATAAAAAACAACCAGCAATTGAAACGTCTTTTAAAGTTGGACGAAGTACAGAGGCTTAAAGAAAGGGTATGTAAACCCAGGTTTTGCATTGTTATTCATTCGCTGTTACCAGACAGACGGCCTGTGTTAATGTGTACAGGGAACTGGCGTTCTTTGTGGGACTGACTGATTGTTAAGATTCTTGCGGTGCACTAACAACACCGAGGACGCTGCTGGGAAGTACCACACTGCTTGTGCACACAGAAAGTGCGCGTCTGTTCTTGTGAGACGTGAAGTAACAGCGTGTTTAATTATTTTACTCAACGGAGTGGATTTACAATGCATATAAGTCAGTGACTGTTATATCTCTGAGCTACGGGGAACAAAGGCTGAGAGAAGCAGAGATTGGCGCACACGGTGTACAGTGGAAGAAAAAACACCGTGTGCTTTATTTGAAGTACTGTTTTATTAGTTGTTAGGATTGGTCTCTGGACGGTATACTTTTTAACTTTAAGACCTGCAGCATATAAAGGACTTCCACCAAGTACCAGGAGGGGCAGTCGTGTCCACCCTGCAGTACAGGACCTCTGTAACCCAGGAGCAGCAGAGCTGAACCAACGTACTCGCTGGAGGAGGGGTGGCCTGTCTGTGCACTGCCTCTAGAGGGGACTGGAGGAACTGTATGCAACGCAGGAATAAAGTAACTGTGGTTTATAAGGGTTGGGAGTGCCCACTAGAAAGCTGAACCTACTCACCTTGCAGTTCCACGCCAGGAGGTTTAAGTGGATGGTGAGCGACGGACCTGAGACAATCCTGAACTTTATTACGTGTATGATTTACTCCCTCAAGACTACAGGGACACTCTATGTTGTGTTGTGGATAACGCAGAAAGAGCAGCAGCACAATAAAAGTTACTGTAGTTTTGCATTTCCTGTGTGGCGTCCATCTGTTCACCCTGTTCTACACCTTCTGGCTATCCTACACATTACGTAACTAATACCAACCGGGTTACACTTGGTGGCAGCGGTGGGATTGCCAAAACTGCAGGATTCAACTACAGTACCCACCTGACCGAAGAACACCATTGAACATGGCAAACATGGACGTCTTGCTACAGACCATGATAAACATGGCCAGTGCGCAACAGGAAGCAAACCGGTTGCAGAATGAACAGATACATGAAGCAAGGGTAGAAAGAGTGGCTATTTTTCAACGGTTGGAACAAGTGGCTACAGCCCCTACTTCCTCTACTCCATCTGCAACCAATGCATCAATCAGGTCAACACATGTCCTGAACAAGATGACGAGCGGAGACGACATCGAGGCCTATCTCTTAGCCTTCGAGAGGACTGCAATACGAGAGGGCTGGTCACGTGATAAGTGGGCTGGAATTGTCGCACCTTTTCTGGTTGGAGAGGCCCAAAAAGCTTACTTTGACCTGGCTCAAGAGGAAGCTGACAGTTACGACGTACTCAAAGCTGAGATCTTAGCCCGGGCTGGGATTACTACTGCTTTGAGAGCCCAAAAATATCACGCATGGAGCTTCAAGATGTCACTACCGCCAAGATCGCAAATGTTTGATCTCATCCACTTAGCCAAGCGGTGGCTAAAACCAGATGAGAACAGCAGTCACCAGGTTATTGATCTCCTGGTGATGGATCGATATCTCAGAGCCCTTCCATCGCCTATGAGAAAGTGGGTGGGCCAAGGAGATCCAACTACACTGAATGAGTTTATCTCATTGGTGGAACGCCAACTAGCGGCCGAAGAGTTGGTGCGCACAACTGCGAACCCCAGTCCTAAAACTTCAACACCTGACCCGGTGGAAAGGAAGCAGCGCGTCTACTTCAAGACGGGTAAGCCCTCTACAAGGGGTAATGAAGAGCGGCATACAGTCGTGAAGGGACAAATGCAGGGGGCGGGGCGTGGTATAACATGTAAACGAGAGGGAGTTGATTACTCTTTTTACAAATGTTATAAATGTAATGCAATGGGTCACATTGCTAGGCACTGTCCGCAGACGGTAGGGCCTATGCAGTGCAATATGGGGCATCACTTTTGTGGTAGCATTGTAATACCAGGGAAGCTGGAAGGTAAAGCTCCCTATGTAGCAGAAGTAGGTATAAATGGAACCATAGTTAACGCTCTCATTGATACTGGTAGCTCATTAACTTTAGTAGCAGCAGATTTAATAGCTACAAACCAATTGGACAATAATTTCACCATAGGTATTACATGTATACATGGGGATGTGAAATGTTACCCCACCACTCTGGCTACTGTGTTATTTCAAGGGCAAGTGTACACTCTGAGAGTGGGTGTGGTGCGCAGTTTACCCCATCGTGTAATCCTTGGTAGAGATTATCCAGGATTCAAAGACCTGGTAACCATAAAGAGGGAATTGGCATGCCCAAAGCTAAAAGATACAGTAGGGAATACTACTGATGAGAGTCTAGCAACATTGTTTCCATTTAGCGATGCATCCTTGTTTGAAGGGCCACGGCCCCATAAAATTTATAAGAGTCGTCGACAAAGACGCCTAGAAAAATGGAAAGTGTCACTAGGTAGAAATGTATTGGTGGGAGAAGTTGGAAAAAGGGCGGGGAAAGGTGTAAGCACCCAGTGCTCCCCCAATGACATATTAGAGGAAACTGGTGAAGAGGTTGTGGAGATAAGTGACGGTGGGGTAGATAATTGGTATGATACATTTTCTCCTTCAACCAGGAATTTTGGGCGGGATCAAGCGCAGGATCCCACGCTAATAAACATTAGAGAGAAAGTGGTTTCTATTAATGATGTGCCCGTGGAGAATGTAACTGTTAACCCACAAGAGCATTATCTCATTAAAAATGACTTGTTGTATAGGGTTACGGTAATTAATGGTAATCAAGTAGAACAGCTGTTGGTACCCAAGGCATATCGTTTACTAGTGTTAAAATTAGCACACAATCATTTGTTTGGTGCCCATTTGGGAAGTGAGAAAACATTACAACGTATAGTGCAAAGGTTCTATTGGCTAGGGATTAACAAAGAAGTAGAACGGTTTTGTAAATCCTGTCCTGAATGTCAAAGAGCTAGCCCCAGACCTAGTTTCAGAGCTCCTCTACAGCCTATGCCTATTATAGAGGTACCCTTCGAAAGGATAGCTATGGATCTGGTAGGTCCGCTGAATAAATCAGCTAGGGGACATGAATATGTTCTGGTAATTTTAGATTACGCCACTAGATACCCTGAAGCGATTCCTTTACGGAACATGGCATCAAAAACCATTGCCAAAGAGTTAATCCAGGTATTTTCTAGGGTGGGAATCCCCAAAGAGATCCTGACGGATCAAGGGACCCCGTTCGTCAGTAAACTGATGAAAGATTTGTGTAAATTGCTGCAAATAAAGCCGATTAAAACATCTGTTTACCATCCACAAACGGATGGATTAGTAGAACGTTTTAATAAAACCCTTAAATCAATGTTAAGGAAGGTGATATCCAAGGATGGGAAAGACTGGGATTTACTGTTACCCTACTTAATGTTTGCAGTTAGAGAAGTACCCCAATCTTCCACAGGCTTCTCGCCATTTGAATTGTTGTATGGGCGTCAACCACGGGGAATATTAGACGTTGCCAGGGAAACGTGGGAGGAGAAAAACAAAGTAGGTAAAAATATAGTGGACCACATTATCCAAATGCAGGACCGGATAGATAGGGTCACTCCCATTGTCACTAGTCACCTTAAACAGGCACAGAGGAAACAGGCAGTGCAGTATAACAAGCTGGCTAAAGTTCGTCAGTTTAACCCTGGAGATAGAGTGATGGTGTTAGTCCCTACTCCAGAAAGTAAGCTCTTTACCCATTGGCAGGGACCTTATGAAATTATCGAGGCAGTGGGGCCAGTAAATTATAAGGTGCGCCAACATGATAAGCGTAAGAAGGAACAGCTATATCATGTTAATTTATTAAAGCCATGGGTAGATAGAGAAGCTTTAACAGTTGAAACTGGACAGGCAATTCGCAGTCCGGAGACACCCGTAGAAAATAATATGGAGAAAGGTGGTAAAGAGGGTCAAATAAACGTAGGACCGGACCTTGCAGAAAAACAGGTACAAGAAGTACGTAGAATGGTACAACGGCACAGTGAAGTGTTCTCCTTAACACCGGGCCGAACAAGTGTTATAGAGCATGACATTGTGACAGCCCCGGGTGTTAAAGTTAGAGTCTAAAGAGCTGGCCAACCCCGCAAACGAAAAAACAAGTGAGGGCATTTTTAGGTTTGGCAGGGTATTACAGGAGGTTTGTACCTGAATTCTCAACCATTGCAGCACCACTAACTGATTTAACTAAAAAGTCAGCTTTGAATAAGGTTAACTGGACCACGGAGACGGAGGCAGCGTTCCGGGAGATCAGTAAAATATTGTGTAGTGAACCAGTATTAACGGTACCTGATTTTGCAAATAAATTTATCTTGCAGACAGATGCGTCTGAAATAGGACTAGGAGCAGTACTGTCGCAGATAAAGAATGGTGTAGAGCACCCAGTCATGTATTTAAGCAGGAAGCTCATGCCTAGAGAGACTCGTTATGCAGTAGTGGAAAAGGAGTGCTTGGCTGTGAAGTGGGCAATTGAGTCCTTAAAGTACTATTTGTTAGGACGAGAATTCATCTTAGTCACTGATCACTCGCCGCTGAAATGGATGAAGGAAAATAAAGAACGGAACGCGAGAGTGACTAGATGGTTTCTAGCTTTACAGCCTTACAAATTCACAATTGAACATCGTAGTGGTAAGCAGAATGCCAATGCTGATGGCCTCTCTAGAATACATTGTTGGGGTAGTAAGGTCGCTCGAACCGGTAGGTTAGAGCTGAGTGGGAGGATATGTAGAAGGAATGAGGTATACAGAGGGTACAATAAAGTAAATGAAGTAAAAGGAACGGTTGTACCAAAATGAAATCGCTGTATAAAGGAGATGAATGTGTTGCTGGTTGTTTTTAAATCCCGTTGTGAGAAGTAAGGGATAGAGTGAACTACAGAACCCATAATCATTAGCGTGACCAGTCAATGCATACTGGGTAATTAGCGCAGGTTTAAATTGACTGGTGAAGCTAACGAGAGGGGGGTCGTAGGAACGGTGGAGAGTTCCGTGTTGATTGTAGAGACGGCGAAAGTCTACAATATTAAAATTGTTGAAGTAGTTGGAGACGGCGTACGGTGGAAGATTTAAATTGAACAACGAAGCACAGTTCAGTTTATGAAGAAGGAAAGCTGTAAGCCTTCTTTTATTAACCTGAAGAGGCACTTCGGATTTATAAAAAACAACCAGCAATTGAAACGTCTTTTAAAGTTGGACGAAGTACAGAGGCTTAAAGAAAGGGTATGTAAACCCAGGTTTTGCATTGTTATTCATTCGCTGTTACCAGACAGATGGCCTGTGTTAATGTGTACAGGGAACTGGCGTTCTTTGTGGGACTGACTGATTGTTAAGATTCTTGCGGTGCACTAACAACACCGAGGACGCTGCTGGGAAGTACCACACTGCTTGTGCACACAGAAAGTGCGCGTCTGTTCTTGTGAGACGTGAAGTAACAGCGTGTTTAATTATTTTACTCAACGGAGTGGATTTACAATGCATATAAGTCAGTGACTGTTATATCTCTGAGCTACGGGGAACAAAGGCTGAGAGAAGCAGAGATTGGCGCACACGGTGTACAGTGGAAGAAAAAACACCGTGTGCTTTATTTGAAGTACTGTTTTATTAGTTGTTAGGATTGGTCTCTGGACGGTATACTTTTTAACTTTAAGACCTGCAGCATATAAAGGACTTCCACCAAGTACCAGGAGGGGCAGTCGTGTCCACCCTGCAGTACAGGACCTCTGTAACCCAGGAGCAGCAGAGCTGAACCAACGTACTCGCTGGAGGAGGGGTGGCCTGTCTGTGCACTGCCTCTAGAGGGGACTGGAGGAACTGTATGCAACGCAGGAATAAAGTAACTGTGGTTTATAAGGGTTGGGAGTGCCCACTAGAAAGCTGAACCTACTCACCTTGCAGTTCCACGCCAGGAGGTTTAAGTGGATGGTGAGCGACGGACCTGAGACAATCCTGAACTTTATTACGTGTATGATTTACTCCCTCAAGACTACAGGGACACTCTATGTTGTGTTGTGGATAACGCAGAAAGAGCAGCAGCACAATAAAAGTTACTGTAGTTTTGCATTTCCTGTGTGGCGTCCATCTGTTCACCCTGTTCTACACCTTCTGGCTATCCTACACATTACGTAACTAATACCAACCGGGTTACACCGGGTATTAACCTTAGTCGGGGTATCGGAGTATTATTTTATGTGTACATGCACCCACTGTAATATTATGCTCCTCAAGAAATAAAAAGTATTAACTGATTTCTGTTCAAATGATTAAAATAACCTAATATTATCACTTAGATACCTGGATAATGCCTGCCTCTCTGTAAGGCTTCTGTCAGAGAACTGCAGCAACAGATTCCTCAGCAGCAGGAAAAACGGCTGCAGCCTGGCGCAAAGAAAATAAATGTGACTTACCGACTCGGACTGACCGCAGAAAGGGCATGCGGCGTCCGAGTCGGTAAAGTGACGCAGGATCTCTCCTGACGCGAGCGCTCCATGCAGGACCCTCCACCCCAAGTCCCCAGCTCCCCTGGAGACCAGCGGGGAGTACAGGGCCTCCCACTGGGGACCGACGCCCTCCGGTGGTCAGAGGGTCTCCCGCCAAGCGGTGTCTCGGCGGGAGACGAGGAAGTGGAGGGTGTGGAGTGTCATCGCGTACAGGGTCCTCCTCGACGCCGATCGGAGGGGCGTCGAGGAGAACTGCGAGATCCTGCTCAGGTTGTTCTCGAGGGGAGGCCGAGGGGGGGCTCGGGCCTTGGGTTCGATCAGCAGGACCGGAGAGCCGGGGGTAGGGGGGGGGATGGAAGATGGCTCCCCGGTCCTGAGAACTCCCTCGAGATACCTGACAGAGTCTGGGTGCAACGCTGCTTTGCACTCCCGGATCGCGCGGCCGGACGTCCTGATGGTCGCCCGAGCCGCCCTGGCGACGAGCGACTCGGGCGTCAGCCACTCTGACCACTCGCGATCCAGGAGATCCCAGACTCTGGTCACCTTGGCCGAGATCAGCGCGTGCCGCACCGAGGGGGACTCCAACGCCTGCGCACCCAGGTGGGGGTTGTGCAGCAGGGGCTCCAGCAGGAGTCCTTCGCCCTCGGTCGAAACGGCGTCTCGGCCGATAGAAAACATGCTCCGGGTCCTGAGCAGGTCCTGGTAAAAGACCGGCAGCTCGGGGAGACGGATTCCCCGGAGATCGATCCAGAACAGCTGCC